>NW_006773157.1:1751913-1781907 GCF_000442215.2 Lipotes vexillifer | reverse complement strand
GAGGGTGGGGGAGAGGGGCAGGAGAGTCTAAGGAAGTCCTTCGGTCAAATACAACAAACTGAATGGGTGCACTTATCTCTGTCCTGCCCAAGACAACGGGTAGGAGAGGAGTGCAGACAGAAGTGGAAAGCAGATGGGCCGAACGGGAGCAGGCTTAGCAGACTGGACCTGGGCAAGAGTCTGGACTTGGAGGCACCACACACTTGTCAAGACTTGGCTGAGAACAGGAGGATGGGTTGACTGTCTACAGAAGAGGCAGGCAGACCCCAGCTCCTTCCCCCCGGGCCTCCCCATAAACAGGACCTCCCCAACACTGCCAGAGACAGGTTTGCCCTCTGCCGAAAATGAATGGGAGAGCGGGACTCTAGACGGGGCCACCGGGGCACAGCTGCGGGTGAAGGTCAGACAGGGGCTAGGAAACAGGACTTCATGAACGGAGCGCTCAGCTCCCTTGCTTACCCCAGCCCTGCCTGTGGAGGAATTAAACAGCTCAGTCCACGAGACCCAAGATACTGACATTTGGGGATCCCCCAACTAAATGGCCCTGTTTCTGCCAGTTCTCCCTACGGGGAAGCCCACCTGCCAACAGGCCCCTCCCACCACCATACACAGAACAGGCAATCGGCTTTTTACTGCCACACTCTCAAATGTGAACGCAAGGCCAGAATCCCCAGCCATTTAAAGAAAGCCTCAAACGGGAGGCGCAGAGATAGAAATAAGTGGGGGAGGAAAAAAAAAAAGAAGTCTGAGACAATGCAGGGAGCAGAAGAAAACTTCCAAATAAAATAAAACAAAAACTACTCTCGGGGAGATGAGCTACTGCAACCCTAAAACAGGAACATTTACAGACTACTGAAAAACACTCCTGGAGATAAAAAATAAGAATATAAATTAAAAATTCAAGAGAGACTTGAGTTTTTCAAGGACTTCTTGAGTTTTTAAACTACATACATGAATCATTTTGACAGTATAATTTAAATTTTTTTAAATTAAGGAAGGTACAGATCAATGGAAGCTCAGAGACTCCAGAAATAGTCACATATATATGGACAACTGATTTTCGACACAGGCCCAAAGACAATTTTGTCCAGAAAGAAAGGTCTTTTCAACAAATGGTGCCAGAACAACTGGATGGCCACATGCGAGGAAAATGAAATCCAATCTGTACCTTGCACCCTATACAAAAATTAACTCAAGTGGGTCATAATAAAAAGCCTAAAACTATATGACTTCTAATAGAAAACATGGGAGAGAATCTTTGTGACCTCGGGATGGGCAAAGATACCACATCAGAAACACATTCCATTTTTTTTTAACGTTGATAAATTGGACTTCATCAAAGCTTAAGCTTCTGGTCTTTGAAAGACCCTGTTAAGAGAATAAAAAAGACAAACCACAAATTGGGAGACAATATTTGCAAAAAGCGTATATCTGGTAAAAGACCTATTTCCAGAATCTATAAAGAACTCTGAAAACTCACTATTAAGAAAACAAACCACCCATTAAAAACAGAACAGGGAAATGATTTGAACAGACAGCTACACAAAAAGATAAAAAGATTGCAAAACAAGTGCATGAAAAGGTGCTCAACATCACTAGTCGCTAGAGAAGTGCAAACTAAAACGACAACGAGATGCCACTCCGTCATTACTAGAATGGCTGCTACTTAAAAGACTGCCACATGCAAGGATGTGGAGCAACTAAAACTTCATACGCTGCTGGTGGGGATGTAAAATGGCACAACTACTTTGGAAAACAGTTTGGAAGTTTCTTAAAATTTCAAAACATAAACCCACCATAGGATCCGCTCAGCCCACCCCTAAGTGCTTACCCAAGAGCAGTGAAGGCATCTGTCCACACAAAGACACGCGCATGAATGTTCGTCCCAGCTGTATTTATAATGGCCCCAAACTGGAGATGACCCAGTGTTTCCCAACAAGTGAATGAATAAACTGTGAAACAGCCATACAAAGACTACCACCCAGCGACAAAAAAGGATGAACTGTTGACACAAACAACACGGATGAATCAAAAAATCATCATTCTGAGTGAAAAAAGCCAGACACGATTCTGCTTGCATAACGTTATACAGAGTAGTTTAAAGTAAAGGAACAATGCAAACTCACATTTGCGTGACAGCAACAGGTCAGCGGCTGCCTAGGGATGGGGTGATGGGGGGGGGGTGGCGTGGGAGAGGGGGCTTATCAAGGAGTAAAGTCTACGTCTGCTACCTTGATTGTAATGGTGGTTTCACAGGTGTATACGTGTGTCAAAAGTTGGGGGGGGGGGGGGTGGCGTGGGAGAGGGGGCTTATCAAGGAGTAAAGTCTACGTCTGCTACCTTGATTGTAATGGTGGTTTCACAGGTGTATACGTGTGTCAAAAGTTATCAAGTTGTACACTTTAAATATGTGCAGTTTGTTGTATGTCAACTATACCACATTTCCAAAAAAAAAAAAAAAGGGCAAGGGCTTTGGACTGGATAAACATGGATTCAAATACTGACTCTTGTCAATAACTATGTAAACTTGATCAGATCGCCTAATGTCTCGGTCTTAATTACCTTTCATCCGAAATAAGTCCCTTCACTAGACTGTTGGGAGGACTCAATGACATTCTAGGGAAAGCCTTTGGCATATCGTTAGGACACAATAAATGGCACCAATCCATTGTCATTACTGTCGTATAACTACTCCTCCTCCTACTACTATGACAGGGCCTGGTAAAGAAGGTTCCCAGTAGGAGGTCCAAAACATCAGACCCCTCCCCTGCCTTGACCATCCGTGTGCACAGCCCAGGGGGCCACAGTGAGGCCTCGGGCGGGCGCCTGATGCTTCTAGTTTTCACAAGGCTTCCGGGCTCCTTATCTCAGAGCAGCCTCACCACGATGCAGTCAGGTCATAAGTCAAAGTCTTGTAACAGTCCCGCCTCACTATACACCCGCTCCATCTGAGAGGCAAGGCTCGCCTCCTAGGATCGCACAGCTGTCTGCACACAGGCTGCAGCTACAGGGCAGCTCTCCTGGCTGCCAGGCTGGGCCCGATGGTGGGAGTACAGGCACGCTCTCCAGCTCGCGAGCACATGACCACCAGTCTGGCTCGGCAGTATCCTCTAGAAGTCATCTGGTCCACGCCCCTGCTTCTGGGCCCTACAATTCCCAAACTCATGACAAGGAGGGCATCTCATTCACGTCCTTCTATGCATCGGCGACCACTCCTTTTGGTTCCAGGTCTGGGCTGCCCAGAGCCAGCCCTCGTAGGGCTCCTTTTCTCCCTCTGTCCCACTCAAAACACACAGCAATGCTTACCAAAGGATTTAATGGTGAATTGGGAGTTTCAGCTGCTGCATTTAATTTAGCTGATGTGTCCGGTACACACTCTCCCCAGCCTTACAGGGTACCAAGCCCGTCTTAAGTAAAACCAATAAATAAGTCTTCATTCTGAGCTGACGTTACCATAAACGTGCTCTGCTGCAGAAAAGGGTCTATGTATGACCCACCCCTCTCCCTGACCCAGCCCTTCCTCGTCGTAACCCAAGACCAGCTGCTGGGGCTAAGAGCACAGTCCCAGGCATCCGCCTCTGGGCTGAGGTCTCGCCCCACACCCAGTGGCTTCCTAATGAGAGACCCCCAAAAGCCTTTCTCCGGCAACCCTCTCAAGCTCCTCTGACAGAGGTTTTATTCCTTAAATATATTCTTCACCAGCCGAACCATTTCCTGCGGCAAGAACTTAGGTTTCCTCCCGTTGGCTCCAAGTGGGACCTGTAAAGTATCCCAAAATGGGGGTGGGAGCCACAGCCAAGGACATGGACATGCCAGGGTCCAGAGCTGCTGGTGAGGTGACGCCCGCCAGCACACTCGGGGCGGAGAGGCAGGGCCAGGGCCCACATGCCACTCACGTCCCTGTGACCAGTGATCTCTGACCCACAGCCATCTGGGGGCTGACATGAAATACCAGTGGACTTCGACACGGGGGCTGGGGAGAAAATTGGGAGCAGAGCACATAAGCTCCAGAAACTCACCGGGATATATTCACAGCACGAACTGTGCGCCGGGCACACTGCTACGATGCGAGAGTACAAACATGGCTCAACCTCAGTGTATCCTACCTTCACTGAACTCAGAGAACCTCAGGGGCTTTGCCCAAAGTCATATAACCTGTACAAGGGCAGGGCCAGAATTCAAGCCCAGACCAGTGCTGAGAAAAGGAGGGTGAGAGGGAGAGGTAAACAGTGCTTTTTCTGCGGTTCTATGCTGCATCCCTACCAGGGAAACTGACTTCGTATCCATCATCAAAGAGTTACCGCACACCTACCAAATCCCAGGCACTGTTCTGGTTACCTGAGCCGACGAAGTTGAACAGAAAGTAAATTTGTTAATACAATCGTATTTCTGTTGAAACCCATTTTACTTAAAACACACACACTACTAAACTTTCTAGCTTCTTCCGGAGGCCGGCTTTCTTTTTCGACTTGCTCGTTGAGTGGCCATAGTTCCACTGGTTCCACCTGGCCTTTAAGTGCCAGTGTCTGCTCTCGGATCTCCCACTCTGCCTCTCCTTCATACGCAAGTATCAGAATGTGCCTTTCTCCCTTCCCTGCCAAGGGCAGCCCAGTACAACTGTTTGACAGAGGATCAAATATGAAAGCCCCGAAAACACTCCTGCCGAGAGGGCCATTGGATTTGGGGGTTCACCTAGGATCCTCTGGATCCTAGGATCCTTTGGTCACCTAGGATCCTTTGGTCAACACAGCGAAAACCAGAGCATCCTTTGTTCCAGCCACAAGTACCGCACAGGGGTCACGTGTCGAGTCGCAAGGTTGCAGGTGACAAACCACAGAGGCCTAACATTCAGGGAACAAAATGTCCTGGTCAGCTAAACTCTGGCTAAGTGTCTGCCTGAAAACCTCCTCTGGAGAACTACAGACAGCTGGGACATGAGGACCTTGAGAGCATCTGGACCAATCCCTTCCTTCTGTGGTTGAGGAAACAGACCGATAGATTAAGCACCTCAAGGTCACCCAGCAAATGAACACAGAGCGAGAAGGCGGCCTCCCAGCTGCTATCTCCCTGTAGCCAGGCCTCGCCACCAATGAAGTCTGAGAAACGTGTGCGAGTCCACACTTTCCCCGCGGTAAGCTGAGTGCAACAAAACATACTTTTGTCTTTGTTGTGTTGAATCTTAAGTTGCCCGAAGTTCTGACTCTTCAGGATGGAAAAAAAAAATTGACTCTCGGTGGAAGATGTGTACTCTGATTCCTGTCCCATTACTGCAACTTTCTGAGGTTTGAAGTTATATTAAAATAAACCATTACACACAAGAAGAAACTGAGCTGTACACTGAATATACGATTCCCCAGACCCTTTCAAAGTTTTCTTTGGTTGTTAGAGTTTAAATAAAAAGCGACATTTCCAACATCAGCCCCTTCTCGTCAACTGGCGCCACAAAGGAGGAACCAGACCCGGGGCGGGGGGCGATCCGGATAACTGAGGTTCGGTTGTTAAGCCCTGCTACAGTGACCACATGCCCCAGCCCAGTTTCATAAGTGTCCTCAGCAAGTTCTGTTAAGTATGCTAAGCACAGTTTTGAAGGTTCCAGTTGGTCTACGAGGAGCTGAAAACAGGATTTCACAGCCCCTGAGAGCAGCCACTGAACCACTCCATAAAGAACAGCCCAATTCCCATCTGAACTTGCCGACGGATAATATCCGGTGCTTCAGGCTGCCAAGCTGGGGGACACCCCATAAAATGCCAGACTCAAGCCGCCCCCGTGCTGTACTCCAGACCAGCAGCTGGCCCTCACTCCTCCCCACTGGACTGAGTCTCCCCTCCCCTCGAGAGCTTTCCAGAGCAGTTGGCTCAGGTCCGTGACAAGTGCTCCAAGCAGATAGGGCCCGAGTGTGAGCCCCAGAGGTGGCAGGAGCCCCCTGGGCAGACCCTGGAAGGAAGAAGCCATGGAACACCTCATCCTGCCCTCTGCAGGGGGGCTGGACCCCACAGGAAACCCATCATCTGGACCTCGGGGCTTCTTTCCTCCCAAGGGGCCAGGGATGTGCAGAGTGTGTACGTCCTAGAAAAGGAGGAGGCTGATCTGGAGAAATTTTGGCTTAATCATAATCATCTGTAAAGCACACGTACACCAAGAAACTTTCAACAGTGGGCGATGAGTAAGGCGAGCCCACCCACCCACCCCGTTGCTCAACCTCAGCTCTCCTGACATTTGGGAACAGATAATTCTATGTTGGGGGTAGGGGAGTAGCAGCTGTCCTGTGCATCGTAGGTTATATAGCATCTCTGGCCTGTACCCACTAGATGCCAGTAGCACTCCCTGCCAGCTGTGATAACCAAAATTGTCTCCAGATATTGCCAAAGGTCCCCTAGGGGGGCAAGTCACTCCCCTAGGCCCCTTGAGAACCCGTGGGCTAAGGAAGTGCTCTGGACGTGGGCACAGGTTGGGGAAAACAGAAGGAATTTATACCTCAGAGCAGGTGTTTATCTGGCACTTCTCACTCATTATCTCCCTGGATACAGGGATCCCGGAGGGTGGGTCTCCTCACTCCCATTTTACAGGTGAAGGATTCATGTGACGTTGGGTGACTTGCCTAACGTTGCCCAGATCGGCAAGAAAGCAGTGCCCTATTCTGTAGCCTGGGTGGGATACCCCAAACCCAGCTGCCCATGCCTGCAAAGCACAGTGATCATTCTGTATGAACCAGAGATTCTCCTTGGGCTCTGGTGAAACCATGGTCGTGGTAGCCCCTTCCCTTCCCCCTCACCCACGCAAAGAAAGTAGTTAAATCTTGAAGGAGGAAGAGGGGGAGAAGACGAGGAGGAGGAAAGGGAGTGTTTCACTTGAGATCTTTCTCTTTCACAGCTTTGGTGTTCATAAACTTTTTCTTCTCTAAGAACCAACCTGATGGGGATCGCTTCTCCTCGAGTGTCGGCAGGAACACAGAGGTCTCAAGTTGAAAAGGGAAGATGCTACATAGAAGTCTGGGTTGGTCTCTGGTTACCAAAACAAGGAGAAAGAATCGTTGCCGGGCTACACAGAACTTCCACCCTGCCAGTTAACATTCAAGAATGGAATTAAGTCTGAAGGTCATCTATTTGTTTATTTAAAGAGACCACTCATGGAACTTTCAGGATACTCACAGCCCTTGGCAATGTTCTGATGGGCGTAAGGCAAAAAAGCACACTTCGGCCCAGCTTTTATTACAACCCTCACCCCTAAAGCTCACCTCATAAAATACGGGGAGTTTGAAATGGAAATCGTGAATCTAAGCGTGTTTAGATATCTCTGCTCATTCTACTGGGTGATTCTGGGCTCCTGTGGTCCTGGCTCTGCAGCAGGGCTGTTCACACGGCCAGCACTTAGAGGTTCCCTGTTTCCAAACTGCTTTGGGGAAACGGATTAATCTGTATGTTCAATTTGGGGGAAAAGAAAAGAAAATGGCAGGCTGAAGCCCACAGGACAGACAGAAGCATGCAGGAAGAAAGGATTCCTTCTCTCTCTGACAACGTGACCCTCCGTGAGCAGTCAGGGAAAGATACTTACTAGCCTCAAAAGTCTAACTTTGGAGGGAAAAGTAAAAAGAGAAAAGAGCTTTTGGAGAGCATTAGATCATTATCTCGGCTTAGACCCTTTTTTTCTGAAGAAGAGAAAACTGGGGCTTGAACTACAGATCTCAACCTTCCACTAATAAATGCCTTAAGACTGAGAAATGTCTTTGATGTCTTAAAAAATAAAAAGGCAGGGCTCCAAAAAGTCACCTCCCCTGACAACTGCTATTTCTCTTGTCTTATCTGCCAGTGAAATTCAGTATTAGCTCACTTCACTAAACAAACAATTCTTTTTACAGGACTCTTAGTCATTCTGTTTTTCACTTTCTTCCAGCAGAAACCATTAAGGTCTGAGTATCCTCTCCGGGGCTGTCTTTTCCCAGACCCAGTTCCCAGCCTCCCACCTCCTGCCCCATCAGGTTTGCATGAACCGAGCCCGTGAATCACTTCCTGTGGGCAGACTGCACGTTTGGGGCTGGGATTCTCACAGACAGTTGGGCTTAAACGAGTGGAACCAGGCGATGGTGAGGATCACTGGCTGCCTCATCCTATCAAAACAAATCAAAGTTTCCAAAGACTTATAGAAAATGTCAGGCGGGTGTTCGTGACTAGGGGAGTTGGGGGTGGGGGGAGAGGTGAAGAGGGCAAATGAGGTGGTTTTGTGTTAATTGCTCAGTTTTGACTTCCTTAATTATGAGTCACTGGCCAGAGAGATAAAACAATGTCACAAGTGCTACAGAGCATGCAAGCAAAGGGTAAACCTGGCAACTTTCTGTGACATTCAAACTGAGAGGTAAGGCTTCTGGAAGCGCTCACTCTAGCTCCAAGTTTACAACCATTCCTAGTGAAATGCCACACAATATGGGTTAGGAAAGGAACATTCCCGCATTTCAGCCTTAACCACATTTCCCTATTTTTAAAAGCGGCCCCAAAGCCTTTAGAATCCTCAAACCTTTCAGGGCAGCCACCGCGGGGGAGCTGGAAGCAAGGGAGGGGTGGGAAATGACCACATTTCTAGAAGAAGTGAGTTGAAGGACCACGAAGTTACATAGCTACCTTTGTAAGCGGAAAAGACAGCGTTTGCAGGACACCGAACTCTAACATGCCACAGACACTCTGCTTCTCTCTGGACCAAAGCTTTGCAAGCTTACATAAGCAGTTTCCATCTAACCGGTAACAAAGAACGGGTGTCCCGTATATTTTGGGCATCACTATCCTGATGACACTGAAGCAGCCTATCAGCATTCCTTTCAGTCTAAGGGGACAGACTTCCTCTTGTCCTTAAACAGAAGGTTGTGGTTCATTGGGGGCCACTGCACCTAAGACAGCAAAGAACCCCTATGGGCAGGAAGATGGGGATTCCAAATAAACAAGGGAGGGCTTAGAACTTACAAGTCAGGGTGGCAATTGCCTCTGCTGCTTAAGCTGGTCTCATCGACTAAATGGCTCTGGGCTAAAAGCTGCAGCCCCCCGCCACCCAAGCAGCTCCACTCAGGAGCACAGAAAAGCTTCCAGGTCAAGCTCCCTCCCCTGGGTCCACTCACAACACTCACAACTCCCTCCCACACGCAGCGCACCCAAGTCCCAGCCAAGTACCCACAGAGTACCCACCCACCCACCGCCCATCAGACCCCCACTTCCCAAACAGCGCAGATATTTGGAGGCCTGTTTTACAGGTATGGAAATGCACAACGCTTAACTGGCTCAAGTAGCAGAGGTAACACATTGCAGCCACAGCACCTGAGCATGGGGCTTCCGCATCCCCAAAGCCAGAGATCTTCAGCCAGCGGCGGCATGCTGAGATCATCTGGGGGTCCAGAGGCTCCCTTCAGCCCTATGACAGGCCCAATGATGCCTCTAGCTCAAAAATTATCCCATTCTGTGGCTCCTTCTGCAGAATGATCTCGCTCCGTTCCCCCCTCTTCAAAGATTTACAGACACTACTGTCCAACACTCACCGAACTCATCATCCCTAGCACCAAAGGCCTGGGACGATTAAGTATTAATAACTTCCATGTGTGTCTGGTTTCCCTTCCTAACTAAAACAGGAGCTCCTTGAGGGCGAGGAGACCCAACTTAACTTCCCCTGGATGGAGCACGGGGCTTGCATATTACATTTGTTCACAAGCAGGTCACGACAACCGACTTAGTCCTCTGTGCAGCAACCATCAAAAGATGCGGAGGCAACAGATAAAAACCTCAGGCTGCACCCCAGCCTTATGAACCCAAACAAGACATGAAGCCTTATAGTAAAGGGACCCGCAGACGCACGCTACTGCCAGAAACCCAATACCAGGAATGTTCTCAAAGCTATCAGCTGGTATTGAGAGGTGCCATTAAAAACAGCAGGGGAGTGACAGCCACAGGTGCCAGTTAGTTCTGCTAAAGCAGCCAGTGGCGGGGTGCAGGGAGCTGAAATGCTTGTGGATGAGGAGGTCTGCCTACATCACTCGGCACACCGAAGAGAGACAAAGTCATCTGTGGCTAAGGCTGTAGGCAGACACTGGACAGGAGGCTTTGCGATAAATTTACTCAACAAATATTTGTCGAATGGAGATTTTATCAGTGTTGGATTTACCAGAAGAGAAAGCATGCAGACACCTGGGGCTACCCTGGGAAGTGGGCCTACCCTGGAGCCTTCGTGGTCCTTACGCTGGCTGTGCTGCCGAAAAGTGAGGGGTCTCTAGGTATGGGCATCCCATCTATAAAATGATGGGTTCAACCAATCTCTAGTGTCTCCCTGCCTTCTAGCACTGACATTCCACACACCTGAGAAATACACTAACTTGCAGCGAAAAGGAGCTTAAAAAGGGCTGTGTTTACACCTTCCTGCTCCTTGACTGCCTTTAGGCACGTAGGGCCTTGGAGGAAACAAACCTGAATCATCAATAGCAGTAGAGCAAATACATGATCAAGAGGGAGTACCCACTTATAAACGAAACAACACACAGCAAGGGTAAAAGAGAAAAAACTTCAGGACTTTTAATCTTTCTGCAGGTTAGAAGAAAACAAACCCCCCCAAAGCCCAAACCTAACAGCGGTTTCAGCAAAACAATGGCAGTCACAACTGTGATGTGATAGGGAAGAATTGAATTGATAGCAGACAGCTTCCTGAGAGAGAAGGTGGCTTCAAACCAGAAAGGTGAGGGAGGCAGCAGAGTTGCTGACCTGCGAGGTCAGAGGTCGGGAAGCGGGTGCCGTGGCTCACAGACGTGGTCACATCCGTGGCTGTGGCTTTGGTGGGATTCGCCCCAGACGAGGGGGTGAACGCAGATAACCTGGTGTGGTTTGTTCCAGGCTCAGGAATCAGAGGGCTTTGGAGCTGGGGGCGGGGGTGTGGCTCTTTTAAAGGTCAGTCATTTCACCGCCTCCCCCTTTTTCTCCCCACAAAGGAGGAGACTGAGGCCAGGCAGAGACAGCCACCTCCCCAAGGACCCTTCTGTTCCTTTTTTCTACTCCAGGAATCCATGATCCCAAAACTATCTGTGACCCAAAATGGAAAACTCAGCTGTTGGGGAATAAAGCAGCTAACCCCACAGCAAAGGGCAGGGATCCCCTCCAGGGCAGGAAGACCGCCTTCTGGCGCTTCCCACCCCCCGCACAGCCAGCTGTCGGGGCCCCAGCGCCATCCCAGCCTGTCTTCCAAGGAGGCCAGGCCCATCTCCCAGGCTCTGTAAACAGCTCTGTCCTCCTCTCCCTCCTCAGCCAGAGTGCACGACACCCCCTGCCACCGGGGCCTGGACTGTTTGGTAACAATGGAGGGAACATTAAACAAGGGTGGAAGACGGGAAGTGAATCACTGAATTCTCAAACAGGCTCCTTGGAAGGAGCAGGGCAGCGGGAGGGGCCGCAGGGGCCCGGGGCCGCTTGGGGGGCCTGGTGGAGGGCGCAGGGCAAAGTTTCCCGGATGTTCTCTTCTTGCCCCACAACGCGGTGCCCTCCGGCTCTGCCGGGCTTCCCGTACCAGGCAAGATCAAGTTCCTGAGTCATCCTGGCTGCTTCTAGAAGTATCCCGGGTGTTCTCTGCTCCCTGCACCAGGTGGAGATGCAGAAGGAGAGTCACTTCTCCACAATTCTGTCCCCACGCCCCTTAAACAGTCTGACCCTGACACTAGGCGGGTTCTAGTCTCCCAGCAGAGAGAATGGGCTTCATCTCCTTTTTCCGCTGCTCACAGCATCAATTACTTACATGGAGATGTTCCTAAAACACACACACACACACACACACACACACACACACACACACACACACAACCATGTCAGGGCATGACTTGAGATTGTATCTAAGTGAGAGAAACGTCCTCCCCTGCACCCCTCCTAGTCTGTACTGATTCCCACTCAGCCCTGGTGCCACGGCACGGCCACCTCCAGCACCATCACTCACCTCCACTGGCCGACCACCTGCCCTGGGCCTGCACAGCACCTTCAAAGTCTGGTCTCTGCCAGAATTTTGTCCTGTTTCATTCAACCAGTGTGTGGAGTGCTGCGGGCACACGCACGCCGCTGCTCCACACCTCTGCAGGGTGAGGCTCCAGCAGCCAATCTGTATTTTCCGAGGGCCTACTATGTGCCAGGCACTTAGTGAGGACCTCAGTTTTCTTAACTTTCCAGAGGATCAAGGACTAACAGAAATAAGGAAGCACTGAAGAGTCTGTGTGCAAAAGAGCAGGGCCAAGGGCACCCCCCAGTTAGTGCACATCTGTCCTTAGTTTTGCTTTCCAGGCTCTCTTTTCATAACTAGCTTTTCCCATACCTGCCTCACCTTCATTCCAGAGGTAACATTGATCAGTTGCTTCCTATAAGCAAGTTCTTTGCGAAGCATTTTAAGTTTATATACTTTAATCCTGCTGGGCAGGGCCCCATTTTCCAAAAGAAGACAATGGAGTTCAGAGAGGTTAAGATTCTTCCACAAGGTCACACAGCAAGCAGGAGAGCAGAGTTAACCTCTGAACTCCAAACACAAAGGCCTAGGGTCTTTCCACTGTGTCAGGCTGCTGCCCTGCACACTCACTTGCCTTGAAGGAGATATGGTGGGAACAAGATAAGACTGGGAACCAGGAACCAGATTCCAGCTCTGGCTCCTCTTTGCCACCTGGGTGACCTTAAGCAAAATGTCCCATCTCCAAGGGCCAGTTTCCTCACCAGGAAAAACGGGGCCACCTGAGAAGACTGTCAAGGGGTTCACATGAGAGACTGCACACCAAGGTCCTCCATACACTGAGAAGCGCTACACAACCGTAAGGTATCACCTAGCACCTTTCATTCATGTGCCAGAAAATACCACCCAACAAGGCTACTGATCATCCACCCCTCAATTTTTAAGTTATTCCTCGAACAAGTTGGTGACAAGGTCAGGAAACTGTGAGATAAGAGAACATTATAGAAACTTCATCTGAGGACAATTTATACTGTCGCTGTTGGTGGTGTTTTAAATGGTACCAGCAGCTCTGAGCAGGGGCTGAGAGATGAACAATTTCCTCCCTAAGCCCACCAAAGTTCACCAAGTTTTCTTGAGACGCCCACCCTCGCAGATCATGGAAGTGAAGGTCTAAAGCAGTTGCCTGGGTTTCCCAAGTCCCAGTTCTGCTGTTAGCGACTATGTGTGAGTTACTCCTGTTCCCTGAGCCTCTGTCCTCATCTGTAAAATGGGCAGGTTAGACCAGGTATATCCGAGGTCCCTTCTCTGACAATCTGTGACTATTAATAAGAGGCTCACTGGTTTTTCTCACACGTAGAAGACTTCCTTCAGGAGAATTTCTCTGAACAATGAAGAAAGGAACACATTTCCAACTACCCAGCAATGCCATTCCGTTCCGGCTCCCCGCTGGGGACTGCCCAAATGCCGGGAACTCAACTCCGGCCCCACCCTGGTGTGCGTGGCTTTGTGAGGATGAGGGAATCTACAAGGTTAACTTCCTGCCTGGGCCCCTATCACGTAATGCTCTGAGCAGAAATCACAAAACTGCGGAAACTGCAGCTCCAAGATTCCGTCCCCGTGCCTGGCCACAGAAGAATCACGGGCAGGGAAGGCATTGTAACATTCAGTATCGGCCCCTGAGATGCTGATGGTAGGCAAGACGGCACAGTCCTGTGTCTAAAAGCACTGCAGTTCTATCCCATGTAGGATATTAGAACCTCACAAGCAAATCAGCTGCTGGCTCTGACGTGAAGTCCTTCTGTGCTCCCAAGCACCAGCAGGAAACACTAAATAATTACTGATTTAATAAAGTGAAAATTCAGGGCCAAGTACATTCTACACAAATATTTGCTCTTTCAAAGCACATTTTCAAAAGAAAAAGAAAGATGCTACTCCTCCATAAGAAACTTTTAAAACAGGCACTTCCCTGGTGGCACAGTGGTTAAGAATCCGCCTGCCTCTGCAGGGGACACGGGTTCGAGCCCTGGTCCGGGAAGATCCCACATGGGGCGGAGCAACGAAGCCCGTGCACCACAACTACTGAGCCTGCGCTCTAGAACCCACGCGCCACAACTACTGAGCCCACGTGCTGCAACTACTGAAGCCTGCACTCTAGAGCCGGTGCTCCGCAACAAGAGAAGCCACCACAGTGAGAAGCCGGCGCACCGCAACAAAGAGTAGCCCCCTCTCACCGCAACTAGAGAAAGCCCACACGCAGCAAGGAAGACCCAATGCAGCCAAAAATAAAATTAATAAATTTATAAAAGAAAAAAAGAAACTTTTAAAAGAAAAAGAAAACACAAGTGTACAAATTCCCCTGACATAATATTTTACATGGATCACTTACTTCTGACAGCCTTAGCTAAAATTCTTCGCTTATTGAAACATGAAGATCAAAACTCCTCCTCTGTTTATATCCATACAATGAAATATTGCCCAGCCATAAAAAGGAATTCATGATTGCAACATGCAAAAACAGAGAAGAATGTGAAAATAATTATGCTGTGTGAAAGAAAGTACCCCCCCGCAAAAGAGGACATCCTGAACAATTTCATTAGTATAAAATTTTATGCAATTTAAACTAATATATAGTGACAGCAAGCAGATCAGTGGTTGCCTGGGGACTGAGAGGCAGCGGGCAAACAGAAGGGCAAAAGTACAAAGGGGCAGAAGGAGACTTTGACGGACATGTTCGCTATCTTGATCGTGCTGATAGTTTCATGGGTGTGTACGTATGTCAAACTCATCAAATTGTACACTTTCCAGATGTGCCATTTATTGTATGTCAATTCTATCTCAATGCAAATGTTTCTTAAAAAAAACCCTCCCTAAACTCTGTGTTGGGAAAGTTATCAGCAGCCTGATTTTAAAATGTAGTAAAGCAGGGCTTCCCTGGTGGTGCAGTGGTTGAGAGTCCGCCTGCCGATGCAGGGGACATGGGTTCGTGCCCTGGTCCGGAAAGATCCCACATGCCGCAGAGCGGCTGCGCCCGTGAGCCATGGCCGCTGGGCCTGCATGTCCGGAGCCTGTGCTCTGCAACAGGAGAGGCCACAACAGTGAGAGGCCCACATACCGCAAAAAAAAAAAAAAAAAAAAAAAAAAAAAAAAAAAAAAAAAAAGTAGTAAAGCAGGCAAAGGGCCCAGACATCTATTGCTCCAACAGACTTATGTCAGAGATGTCTCCTCTGTTCATTGCATGACAAACTGAGAAGAGCCAATGTTGACACATGAAAGCATAATGAATGCATTATGACGTTCTAAAAAGGTGTGACATACACATACCCACTAAAGAGTTTGTTGAAAAATTAGTTATGGTCTAGCCACTACATTAATGTCATAGCTATCTAGTTATTCACATAAAAATGTGTGCTGGGCTTCCCTGGTGGCGCAGTGGTTGGGAGTCCGCCTGCCGATGCAGGGGATACGGGTTCGTGCCCCGGTCTGGGAAGATCCCGCATGCTGTGGAGCGGCTGGGCCCGTGAGCCATGGCCGCTGAGCCTGCTCGTCCGGAGCCTGTGCTCCACAATGGGAGAGGCCACGACAGTGAGAGGCCCACATACCGCAAAAAAAAAAAAAAAAAAAAAAAAAAAAAAAAAAAAAAAAAAAATGTGTGCAGATCCATGACTGGATCACGTGAAGAGTACCACTTTGGCCTGACACTGCTCGTAACAATTGTTCATCAATGAAAAACCTTCAAAGTACCCTAAAGCCGGTCACCAAACTTCAAGGTGGCACTGGAAAAAAAGTTGTACGCAGAGACCCCCACCCCTTCTGCAGTGGTGCGGGGACTGGGGCGCAGGGTGTGGTCTGGCCAGGAATGATCCATTGAGCAAAGGGACATGCCAGGGAAATGAGGTGGCGTTCAAACGCAGGCGCAAACTGCTGGGTGTGCCACAAGTCGAGCTCCCTCCTGCACACGGACTTGCAGCCCTGTGTTCATGATCAACGTGGCGGGCTCACCTGGTGAACTTCAGGGGTCTTTTCACCAGCATCACAAGACTATCTTGTATGCTTTTTTTTTTTTTAATCTCCTTTAAATTTTGAGGTCACTACAGCTTCGCTGTAATCTAGCACAGTGGTTTTCAAATGTCTTAAGACGTCGGCAACCCTACAGGCACTCAGGCCTCCAGACTCCCCATTCCAGCCTCCGATTCCAAAACAAACCAGAGGGGAACTCTCTGTCCATCAAGAAGCCTAAGATTTGGGGGTGGAAGGGCTGTGTATCAGGGCACATCGTTTGGAAACCTCTTATCTAGGACACGCTGAGCAGAAAAAGCACTTAGCACACTTAAGATTGACACTGGGGGGAAGCAAAGCGGGGTGGGGGGGACAACATTAACAAGGTGAAAAGTAGAGTGCCGCCATTCCTGAAGGAAATTCTTTCCAACCCGTTGGTGATTTGTCCTCAAAAGTTCTGCAGAAAGACCTCGTTCATTGCCAACCCAGCCCTGGGGTCTAGTGTTTCTAGTATAATTCCACACAAACCATGGAGGCTCCATAAACGTTCACAGATGGCGATGAATTCCTACTTCTGGCCAAGTGCACAGGGGGAAAAAAAACCCTAGCTATTAAACATCTGAATGCTCATAGTCCTGAAACAATAGGGGGGGAAAAGACACGTGGAAGAATGAACACACAAAAAAAGGCAATTAAAAACTGAACAGTTCAACACAGTGGACAAGAGAACAGTGGAAGCCAACTACCTGGCCTAGGACCGGGTTCCTCCTAGCCCAGCTGTGTGGCCTTGATCAAGTCACTTAAGCTCTCTGTGCCTTAGCTGCCTCAAACCATCTTGGGGGTAGGTATTATCGCCCCCAATTTAAAATTCATGGTGCACGAGACCAGAAAATGGGAGTGACATGTCACAGCCTCAAGAACGGATTCGCGCTATTCCCCCACCCCAGCCCCACCCCAGCCAGCCCCAGGTGAACTGCATCTGTTTTCATCAGAGTTGTACTGGCTTTCCTGGGGTGCCTGGCCCAACGTCCAGCTGCCAGACGGTACAAATAAGCCAGTACCTGCTGGGGGCTCATTAGAAATAAGAACCATGAACCAGAATAAAAGAGTTTAAGGCCCAGGAGTCTAGTGGGTGTGCAGGAGGCAGCCTCAAGGTATCGGATTTTCTGGATAATGAAAGACCAGCTTAGAGGTCATCTAACCCAACAACCTCAGTATACAGTGCTCTACTAGAAAGTTCTGAATGTACAGGGCTGAATGCAGTCTGGCCCTCGGTGATTTCTGCTTCTTGGTCCTAGTACAATACAACCTGCAGGGACCTTCCAGAACAAGTGCCCCTGGCTGGGCTCTCTCTGATCCAAGTCCCCATTCCCAGGCCTTTCTGCAGATGAAGACCACCTCCTGTGGACTTCTGTGTTAAGCTGACATCCAATGAACTTTCCAGGGCCTGAGAACCGGACCCTGGGTTCTCCTTCCCACATTCTCTCTTGAGATTTGCCTCACTGCATCCATCCTGGTTAGAGTCCCAGGGGAGAGGTATGGACCCATAACAGCGCACGATATAAAGAATTTATCAGGGCTTCCCCAGTGGCGCAGTGGTTAAGAATCCACCTGCCGATGCAGGGGACCCGGGTTCGAGCCCTGGTCTGGGAAGATCCTACATGCCGCAGAGCAACTAAGCCCGTGCGCCACAACTACTGAGCCTGCGCTCTAGAGCCCGCGAGCCACAACTACTGAAGCCCGTGTGCCTAGAGCCCGTGCTCCGCAACAAGAGAAGCCACCGCAATGAGAAGCCCGCGCACCGTAACGAAGAGTAGCCCCTGCTTGCCACAACTAGAGAAAGCCCGCGCACAGCAGCGAAGACCCAACACGACCAAAAATAAATTTATAAATAATAAAAGAATTTATCAGCATGAGTAAGACACGGCTGTCTCAAAGCATTAAACAGAAAACATGGCAGAACAGAGAAAGTGCTTTGAACATAACAGGTGCTCGATAAACATTTACTGTGCAAATGAATGCTCCACTGAAGTCAAGACGAGCTCCTCTCCCCTCTTCCCCACTTCACTCGTGGTCAATCTGGGCAACTTCCTAAGAAACTTCCCATTGCCGGAATTTGGAGACACAGAAGACAGCCACCAATTAATCGGTCTGGGCTGGAGGTCGAAAACAGGCAGCGGCCCACAGATGCTGTGCTTGGCCTACACAGTGTTTTTTTTACATTTTTTAATTAGTTGCCAAATTAAAAAGCTGGGAGATTTCATATGTAAATCTAAGATTTCTGGCTTCTCTTGGAAAAAAAAAAAAAAAAAAAAAGACCAGAAGATCTGGCAACACTTGGCTGGTGCTGTGTCACCAATGCCCCTTTAGATGGGAAATGAGTCCTCAAGTCCCGCTCTGTCTTTACACCAGGTCCCAGCCTCCCCACCCTCTGCCTGTCCCTGGGAGCATCTGAGCTTGCAACTCTAGCCTGCGTTTTCAATGAGGGAAGCATCATCACTCCTTATAAAACAAAATGGAACCTGAAGGGCCAGGTGACTGGCCTTTGTAGGGCAATCACACAATGACTGCCCATTTGTTTGGGATAGTTTAATTCACACCTATTGTCCTGGTGTCATTATTTTTTATTTTTTTTTATTTTTTTGCGGTACGCGAGTCTCTCACTGTTGTGGCCTCTCCCGTTGCGGAGCACAGGCTCCGGACGCGCAGGCTCAGTGGCCACAGCTCACGGGCCCAGCCGCTCCGCGGCACGTGGGATCTTCCCGGACCGGGGCACGAACCCGTGTCCCCTGCATCGGCAGGCGGACCCTCAACCACTGCGCCACCAGGGAAGTCCCTGGTGTCACTGTTAATGGCATCCTCTTTCACTCTCAGAGTCCCAGTTTGGATAACAAATTGTATGGCTGCCCGGAGCCTCTGTCAGCTCTAGACCTGCCTGGCTCACCCCAAGGATTCTGTACCCAAAGCCCGAGAAGGAAGGCCCCTTGCTCTCTATATAGCTTCCCAACCTAAAGATGTCAAACTTCCAGTGGGGTTCACACCACAAAGAAGGCCTTCAAACACCCTGCAGAGCAGACTCAAAGCCTCACGGTGGCTTTCTCGAGGCTATGGCAGTGGCCAGGGCCAGCTCCAGAAGGTCTGCAACACTGAGTGCCAGGGAGGGCTGAGGAGGGATGGCCAGGACTGCACTTGGGGCAGGCAGAGGTCGAGAGAAACGAGAACAAAGAGAGAAAGGGGTTTAATAACAATCCCACCTCTGGGTACCATTTCTCTTGCTTGAAGTCAAACGGAGACCTAAGGCTACCCTATCCTTCGCCACCACTTTCAGTGGGGTTTAGGGAAGAAGAGAAAATGGCAGCTTTTCTGGTGAGAAAAGTCATCAAGTTGTACTTATTGTGTCTTCCAGAACCTTCTACCCTCTTGGATCAAACACATTGACTTGTCAGGGCCAGCAGCATGGCTTCCACCCATGCCGACAGAAAGACAGACTTATTAACCTTTAACTGAGTGAAGTTGGGTCAGGGCTTAAAAAAGAAATCTAGTTACTCAACATTTGTGGGGTCTTTTAGTGTAGGCAGGGGAGGTACCTCGCTTTAGAGGGGATGCTTGGTGAAGACGCAGCCACAGGAAAGGAAGCAGGTAATGTGAGCTGCTTTTCATACCAAATAGCAACACCCAGCCAGCTCCAGGCCCCAGGCTGCAACATTCTTAAGGATTTCCTAATACACCTCAATTAAAGCCTAAGCCAATAGGGAAGCTTTGTATTTAACCCAGAAATCAAAGTATTCCCTTCCCAATCTTTCAAGGGTTAAAGGCCAGGGAGGGAATGATTTCCCTGAGGGAGGAGTCTAGCAGAACGGCTCCCTCCTCGTAATAAAAATTCTGGCGAGAGCAGACAGTATGCAGGAGGGGAAAGGCGAGGCAGGAAATCAAGTATTGCTGTCTTGACATTTTATACGAAAACCTGACGTAACTAGATATCACAAGGCAGCTGAGGCTTATTTTCTTTTCCCCTAATGTGAGCAAACAGAAGAAAATCTGGTTCTTAAAATCCTTAAGGTCCATGTGAACTTAAATCCCTAATCCTCTTTTCCAAAGTGGGCACATCACATGAGAATCGCCGCAGCCGAAATCCGTTTTTAAGTTTCCTTTGGTAGCTGCCTCAGATACACCCAAGCCCATTTTATTGGGCAACAGAGAGCTAACATAAGGCACAAGCTGCGCCTAAATGGGTCCCCGACATTTCAGCCTCTCAAAGGTAATTTTGTAAACAGACACAGAGAAGGGCTTTTGCTTTGAAGTGAGCAGGGAATCAGCTACAGTTGCTTAAACACTGATCAAATTCTACAAAAAGGATAAAGAGAAAACACGGTCACGCGAGATGGTATTTTACATTTTCCCTGACCAAGTCAGCCAACAGCTTTGGTTTGGAGGGTTACTAGGATGGAGTTTTAACATCTTGTAGGGAGGGGAAGAGCTGAAGGGTATTTATGAATTCTCTGCTGGCCTCTGGCCAGAGCTGCTTTTATTGATCTAGACAAACACAAATTATGATGCCTGACATGACTTGTATATACAAATGGCCATTTGAAAACAGTCACAGACCTAATTGAAGGAGACGGCAAGAAATCAAAGGAAGGCCGGAAGGAGGGACAGATGTACCCAGATCCACAGAGCAGCATTCCAGCTGCCCAAAGAAGCTGAGCAGGGGCTTCTCCTTTGAGGGGAGGTGGATGTTTACCTCTCCGGAGGAGGTCAGCTCCCCTGGGTGCAACTGTCAGAGCAGCCATGACTGGAAGGAACGAATAGCAACCCTCGCCAGCAGGCTCCCTGCAAGTTCTGCTGCGGTGGCTGCTCAGCCCTGATGTCAGGCGGGGCAGCCGGGGTCCAGGGGCCGGAACCCAGCAGAGGGCCATGAGCAATGCCTCTGCTTCAACCATGCAGGGGGTTTGCTGCGGGAACAGTGGCTTCCTGACACCCTGAGCATCCACATCCCCACCCAGAGAAGGATAGAGCTGAAAGACTTCTAACAGCTCTCCAGCCAGCAACCCCGCAGACCGAAGGGGAGACCAGCCCATAGAGGAGACTTAGAGGGGACCTGTCCCGGTGTGGAGCTCCTGACCCCCATCCACTGTGCTACCTGGCGTAGCAGGCTGGAGCTGCCCCTTCTGAGCAAGCAATAGGTGCTGGTGAACTCGGGAGGTCACAGGGCGGAAAGCAGGGAATCTGGTGATGGAGGCAACACAGCCCTTCCTAGGAGAGGTCTGACCCCTAAGAGCTCCCATTTTCTCTGTCGCTAAGAGGAAAGCTGTGCCAACACCCAGAAAGGAGAAATTCAGAGGGAGAATCATCCTTTACAAGTTTGTTTCGAACTCTTTAAGAAAGAAGACATTTTAACCTGTCATTCTCATCCCCACAGGCATTCTGACCAGATGACCACACGAAATTAGACTTGAGAGAAATAATCAATCCCAAACAAAACTGGTAATGGCTATCATCACACACCATAAACATTTGCTGAAGGTAAAAAGTGAACTGGCAACACTGAAACACTGCAAAAATCAACCCAGGAGAAAAAATAGACCCCAGAGAAAAAAGTTCAGCACAAAATAAAACTGGAAGCAGCTAAAACTCCAGACAATGAAAGTCACTGACGAGGGACTTCCCTGGTGGCGCACTGGTTAAGAGTCCGCCTGGCAATGCAGGGGACACAGCTTCGAGCCCTGGTCCGGGAAGATCCCACATGCTACAAAGCAACTAAGCCCGTGCACCACAACTACTGAGCCTGCGCTCTAGAGCCCACATGCCACAACTACTGAGCCCACGAGTCACAACTACTGAGCCCGTGCGCCACAGCTACTGAAGCCTGTGTGCCTAGAGCCCGTGCTCCGCAACAAGAGAAGCCACTGCAACGAGAAGCCACGCACTGCAACAAAGAGTAGCCCCTGATCGCCACAACTAGAGAGACTGCTCGCAGCAACAAAAACCCAACGCAGCCAAAAAAAAAAAAAAATTTCTTTTTAAATAAATAAAAAATCCTTAAAAAAAAAAAAAGTCACTGACTAAAAACTGATGGACAAAAATCCAATAACTCAGATATGCAAAATTTTACCCAGGAAAACTGGACTTAGTGGCAATAATGGCACAAAAGAAAATTCCAAAACGGCAGAAGCTAAAATCGGTACCAATGGCATTGCACAAAGAACAGATGTGAACGAAAATAATTTCAGTTTAAAAAACAAAAAAGGAAGAAGTCAGGAACAGTTTAACTACCATACACAGAAAACAGCCAAGGTATTAAAATGACTTACATATCCAGCTTAAAATGCTGAAACAAAAAATGTCCTAGACTGTTTCAGGAAAGGCGGTCAAAGGTCCAGCCTGGGAAAACCCCTAGCCTGTGGCTGCCTCCCAGCTTCCTTGAAGAGGGACCAGGACCCCTCCCCCCTTTGCTGGACACTTGTCATCATGCCTGGATCAGGGCCAGGTACCAGGGAGGATCCGACCGCAGCATGAAGAGCAGACATGGTAGAAAAAACATCTTCAGCCACCAGGAGATGGCCTTCTGGTCCCAACCAGGCCACTGACCTGACCTTAGGCAGGTGACTGCTTCTCTCGCCTTGGTGTCACACACCCTATTGTAAAATGGAGGATGGACCACTGCTTGCTAGGAAACCCTGAGGCTATGGTGCTGGCCCTACTTGGGGGACCCGGTGACCTCCAATTTTCTACCCTGGCTGAGGAGGATAAAGAATGGAGAAGAAAACACTTCTGTGGGGCGGAGGTCAAAGGAGAAGGGCAGTGAGTGTTTTCCTCTTTACTGCTGTGTTCCAGGTTCTCTACAGTAAGCATGCATTACAGCTGTGATGGGGCAGGAAGGTGGGCGAGCATTAAAGGAAAAAAGCCAAAACACCTGCTCTAAGAATAACCGACTCCGGAATGTATTTACTCGGCATGAAAGGTCCAGATGACCCTGGGAGCTCCAGATGGCACAAGCTCCATTTTATTTGCAATTAAGCATGGGGGCAGGGTCAAGTTTTAAACCCAAAGCAATGGATTTATAATTTTGGAATTTTATATAAATATCAATTGGAGAGCGGGTGGATCTGCTCTATCAAGTTGCTGCCCTGGCCTTGGGTATTCAGGCTTCTTCCCCCAAATGCTGATCATTTTGTGGTTCAAACACATTCCAATGGAGTTACTTGGCTTTTTACAAACAATACACTACAAAATCCTGGCTGGGGAGGACACGCACCAAGTTCAAGAGAGTAAATACCTGTGAGAAGGGAGGTAGAAGAATGGGAAGGGGGTGGGACAACAGGAGGCCTTTAACAGAGTAGTTTAAGGGATTTTTTTTATTTTTTTAAGAAATAAGACGTTACAGATATCTGAAGTAAATATGGAAAAATATTAACACTTGTTATATCCGGTGGAAGGTCCATGGGCAAGTTATAATTTACCTGTAACTTGTAGGTTTCCAACTTTTATAATACAGTGAAAACACACTCACAAAACACCAACAATAGACCAAGGCTAGGAATTGCTTCTGGCAGCTTGGGGAGGGTGTCTGAATCAGCACACAGCCAGCTGAAAAAATCAAAGTTCAAAGTCCTCTGGTATGTAAACACTCAGGAAATTCTTGGCCTGAGAGTATATACACAACACATTAATTTGTCTCTGCCTTCTAAAATTTTTGTTATCATAGGAAAAAAAAAAGTTTTGTTTTCTTTTTTAAACAAATGAGTGGAAGGGATACCAGGTACTTTGCAAGAAGTTTGGGGTATCAGCTCATCTAATCTTAACAACAAAGAAGGGTGTTGTGACCCCCTTCCTTTCCCAGAGAAGGAAACTGAACTTTTTTGTTGTTTTTAAAGGCGTTGATTTCTTTTTATTTATTTATTTATTTTGGGCTGCGTTGGGTCTTCGTTGCTGTGCGCGGGCTTTCTCTAGTTGCGGTGAGCAGGGGCTACTCTTCGTTGCAGTGCGTGGGCTTCCCATTGCGGTGGCTTCTCTTGTTGCAGAGCACGGGCTCTAGGCACGCGGGCTTCAGTAGTTGTGGCACGTGGGCTCAGTAGTTGAGTCTCGCGGGCTCTAGAGCACAGGCTCAGTAGTTGTGGCCCATGGGCTTAGTTGCTCTGCGGCATGTGGGATCTTCCCGGACCAGGGCTCGAACCCACGTCCCCTGCATTGGCAGGCGGATTCTTAACCACTGAGCCACCAGGTAAGCCCGAAACTGAACTTCTAAGGAGGCAACCACTGGCCCAAGCAGGCCTTCAGCAAGGAGGGCTGAGAAAGGCAGGCTGGGCCCAGGGGTAAGAGGGACTCACTGGGGCCCATCTTTCTTACCCTCAGTTGGGGTTGTTACCTGCAGTGAGGCCCCCCTCTCTCCCCTACCAACCCACCCCACCTGTCACCCTCACAGGGTCAGAGCCCAGATTGCCAAGCCATGGGACAAGGAACCTTCCCCAGACACAGCCCTTCCCTACCATCTTGTCTCTGCAGTTCCAAAGCCAAGCCAGCTCCACCCCCAGCACCATACCATGCTCCTAGGGCAGCGCTGCCTGCGACACATCTTCCCCATCAGGACACTGGGAGGTTCTGAAGGGCAGACGGCTTGGGCTCCCATCCCCTCCCCATGCTTCAAAGGCTCATTAAACGTCACCTCCTTAGGGACTTCCATGGTGGCGCAGTGGTTAAGAATCTGCGTGCCAATGCAGGGGACAGGGGTTCGAGCCCTGGTCAGGGAAGATCCCACATGCTGTGGAGCAACTAAGCCCGTGCACCGCAGCTACTGAGCCTGCGCTCTACAACTACTGAAGCCCGTGCACCTAGAGCCCACGCTCCACAGCAAGAGAAGCCACCGCAATGAGAAGCCCGCCCACCGCAACGAAGAGCAGCCCCCACTCGCTGCAACCAGAGAAAGCCCGCATGCAGCAACGAAGACCCAACGTTGCCAAAAGTTAATAAATAAAATAAAATTAAATAACCGAAACAAACAAAAAAAGTCACCTCTTTAAACCTCAGTTTCCTCATCTGTAAAATTAAGTATCACGGCTCCACCTCCCACGGTGGCTGTGAAGGTTGGGTGTGATGACCCACATACAGCTCTTAGAACGGGACCTGGCACGGTCACGGGCAGAGTTATCACTAGCATGATGGACCTTAACAACTCCAGGTAAGTACAGTTCCTCTCGGCACCTGGGCTTCAGCTTCTTTGGGAGCAGGAGTCGTACCTTTAGTGACGGCACATGCCCCAGGGCACCTGGCATCGGGGTTGAGCGTCTGCCCAGGAAAGAGCGGGGCGCCCTGCAGGAAGGGTCCCTTCCATGCTTTACGACATCCTGTTAGCAAGGAAAACAACAAAGCAGGGACAGCGAACTCTCAGAAGTGGCTTAGAGTTGCTCTGTCAATTCGGAGTCTGTGTGCGTAATTAACACACACGCATGCGTGCGTGGGACTGGGAGGGATGTCATCACAGGGCTTTACCTCGAAAGGGTCGGGTAGACAGCATTCAGAAAGCCTCTGGTGGCTCAATGACACCTCAAAGCCGCAGTTCATCTGAGCTTAGGGAGGCGCAGGAAGAGGTCCTGCTGCAAACATCGAAACCCTGACAACACACTCCCTGCTCGTTAACCACGGGCCAACTTCGCTCACAGAGCAGCAGATTCTAAAGTGCAGGGCCGGGGCTTGGCTTGGGGTGAGCTCGGGGAATAACCAGGCTCCTTCAAAGGAGGCAGGAACCACCGTGTTCTCCCTTTAACCAGTATGACATGCAGTATGCAGCAGTACATCTGACCCAAGTGTACAGAAGCGGGTGGCTCTGACACGATGATTCTGTCCCCCCCACTCTAACAAGGAGCGCCGCCTTAGACATCAGCCCAGCTAGGGTGCGGAACACAAAAGGCTCAAGCAGACGAGCTTCCAGGTGGCAGAGGAAGCGGTGGCCGGAGCACTGGGGCACGGACTCTGGCCCCAGCTCTGGCCTTCCTGGCTGTGTGACTTCGGGCAAGTCGCTTACCCTCCCTGAATCTCTCAGTTGTCTCATTCAGAAAATGAGAAGGTTAGAAGAGATCATTCCAAGGATCCCTGCCAGTTTTTAAGTTGTTGGAAAGGGCTCTCTTCGGGGGAATATCTGAGTCTGTTTTGCTCTCCCAAACTCAGATTTGAGTGAAAACCAGAGCAAGTCCTGGGTGTTACACCCCTCTCCCAACACACACACCCACCTGCCTCTGCCAGTTTTGTGTGCCGGTCCCTGAAAGTCCTCCTAACTCTTTTCTAATTTGTATTAAATTACAAGGAACTGCACTTACATTCGGTTTGGGGTTCGCAAATGGAAAATACTAATGACTTTGTAAATTAATTTCAGATTTGGCTCCATAATTTCTGGCAATGAGATTATATTTTGTTTTCCTTCTCACTGTTTTTAGAGGCAAATGGAAACGCAGCACACCCCTCCAAAAATACAATAAAATTTCCAATTAAGTTTTTTTCGGAAAAAAAAAAAAAAAAAAAACGGCAATATTATTGGCATCTAGGGAATGCAATGAATCTATAGATAAATTTGGGCAGTATTGCCATCATAAGAGTATTAAGTATTCCATTTTTTTTAAAAAAAAAAAAAAAAAAAACGGCAATATACTATTGGCATCTGGGGCAAACTCATGTTAAGAGTGGGGAAGATGACAGCTGTAAGCCTGGAAGTGTTCAAATGGGCTGAATGGTACATAGTTTTTCTCTGGCAAGAAGATAAGAGGTCCCGGAGGGCTTTCCCCAATCCCACCGGCAGCTCAGCAAATGCCACTGCGCTCACCCTTCCATAAAGTCAGACTGTCACAGCGGCCTGCCTGGAGGGAGGCACAGACCATGCCAGGGAGGCCACGGTCTCCGCTACTTTGGCTGGGCTACTGCATCCTGTCCTGGGTGTGACACTGGCTGTCCCTGCCCCCATTTTACAGTTGGTAAAACTGAAGGTCAGACAAGGTGGCACTAAAAGGGACTGGGGGAAGCTGGGCTTCACTTTGGGATCAGTACTGGACCCCAGTCACAGAGAGGCAGTAAGGTGCGGTGGCTGAAATGGGGCTCTGGAGAGACAGGCCGGGATTGAAATCCCAGCTCCACCAGGTGTGTGACCTCAGAAAGTACCGTGTCTCTGAGCCGCAGTTGCCTCCTCTTTATGAAAGCACTGGGAGGAATCCCTGAAGTCAATGGCAACCAGCACCGTGCGCAGTGCCCGGCATACAGCAGACGTCGGCCACTATTCAACATCCGGTAGCTTTGTGATTGCTCTCAAAGAGGAAACAAAACAAACACACTGCAAACAAAACCCAAGAAATCTGAGAACGTAGCTCAATGCCTGGCAGATAGGAGCTCGATGACTGCCTGCTGGCTACACAGACAGAAAGATGGACAAATGAGTCAAGACCCCTTGGTCCTGAGGTCCGGTACCTTCCATTCAATAGCCATCTGACCTCTTGCGCGAGATCTCCCCTCTTGGAGCCTCAGCTGACTGCACCGTGAACTGGGGATAACGTCAGTGCTTCAGAGGGTTGCCGTGCGGTCTAACCATGCTGATGGGGAGGCTCCTCAGAGGTAAAAGGCATACCACACAGGACAAGGTAACACCTAATAATTCTTGCCCAGAGCGCGTACTCAATAAATATTTGGTGAGTGAGCGGCGGCGTGAATGCATGCATGCATTCAAGAACCTGCCCAACCCCAGCCTCCCCAAATTCTTGGGGTTTCTCCAAGCAGAGAGTCTCAGCTGCTTGGAGCCTCTTGAAGTGGCCGGCGTTCCCAGGCGGCAGCAGAAGCAGGGCCCCGCGCTCTGGCCTCCAGTTACTGCACATCACGGGTCCCCCACCCCCACCTCACCTCCGGCTTAAGAACCTGCGATTAGAAGGAATGCTGCTTATACACACACATCACCTCAACCAAAGCAGACCCAGGCCTTCTGAACTGATGTCCCAAAGCCCTTGTTGAATAGGCTAGCCACGTGCCCCTCTCGTGCCCTGGAGCTTTCCTTGAGTACTTGGCCTGAATGCTATGCTGTGTACAAATTTTCTTTCTCTGTATAGGGCCCTCTATACAGGGCCACAGTGAATCACAGCCCCTGTGAGCACCATGATTCCCCTCCAAAAGGCACATGCTGTTAGCTGACCTAACAGATAAATCCTAGAGCTGTGCTGTGTGGTACAGCAGCCACCAGCCATACATACCTACTGAGCACCAGAAATGTGGCCAGACCAGAGTGAGATGTGCTGTGAGTGGAGAGAACATGCTGACTTCAAACATTTAGTATGATTTTTTTTTTTTTTTGCGTTACGCGGGCCTCTCACTGTTGTGGCCTCTCCCGTTGCGGAGCACAGGCTCCGGACGCGCAGGCTCAGCGGCCACGGCTCACAGGCCCAGCCGCTCCGCGGCATGTGGGATCTTCCCGGACCGGGGCACGCACCCGTGTCCCCTGCATCGGCAGGCGGACTCTCAATCACTGCACCACCAGGGAAGCCCTTAGTATGATTTTTTTAAAGGCCGTAAAACGTCTCAGTAACAACCTTTATATTGAGTACATGCTGAAATGATAATGCCTTTGGATACACTGTATTAAATAAAATATATTATTTGAATTAATTTCACCTTTTCTCTTTTCACACTTTAACATGGCTGGTAGATTCCAAAATACATATGTAGCAGTGTACCCTATTTCTATCAGACGGCACTGCTCCAGGATACTGAGCAATCAGGAGTTAGTGCTGTGGGCATTATTCTCTCCCTACATAGACTGCAATTCCTTCTGGAGAGAGGACCCCTGTTAGCGCTTTCTTTTTTTCCCCCATAGCGCTTAACACACAGTGTTCAAGGTGCATACTGAAATGCTCTTAAGGATCTGATGAATAAAATCTTAAGATTTTAGAAATGATCAAGCACTCACTGTGTACCAGGAGCCATGTCGGTGGGTAAAAATATACACCAGCTCATTTAATCCTTACGGGAACCGCATTTTACAGATTAACAGAACTGAAGTTCAGCAAGTTTGAGCAACTTGCCCAGGGCTACCAGATGGTCAGGGACAACAGATGGGACCCAAGGCACAGAGACCCCACTCTTTGTTCAAGTGGGGCCTCGCCATCACACCCATCCTGGAAGAGCTCCAGTCCCAGCCTCGCTCTGCCTCCCATCCCCAACCTCACCACCAAAGGATTTCCCAGCAAGTCAGAAATGACACACCACCAAAGGGAGTCCATGCATAACCCTATCAGCATCTGCCCTGGGCTGGGTTAGCTCAGAATGAGTCACATTTTAAAAGGGGTGAGTGATAGGGAAGGTGATTCTACCTTGTTGCCTATGAACTTCCTGGCCAGGGTGCAGGTGGGAGCCTGGGAATAAACAACCAGTGAACAGCAAAGGGCCTGATGAGTAATTTTTCCAGAGGAACTCATTAGCAAGACTGAGCAGCCCCAAGTTTCAGAAGCTCAATCCCATTAAAAATCGCCTCCCTGCCACTCCCAGGCCGTGCTGTCCTCTGGGCTCCGGCCATCCACTCTAGCCTCACACAAGATGCATCTTCAGCATCAGGGCTTAGGGGAAAGGCCCTGAGCTGGACGCAGAACGGGCTGGCCGTAAGTGTTGTTGGATGGGTGGGTGAGAAGATGCAGGTAGAAATGAACCAAAGGAATAGTTTTAAAGGTCCAGAAGATACAGCCCTGCATCTTAAAGAACTCACAAAACAGGGTACAAAGGAACTGAAAAATAAAGGACAATGCAGGAGCTCCCCAGCAAGCGAGCACTGTCTGCGAACACGAGGACACAGATGGAGGATGCGGAACAGGCCTCTCCTTGTCTAACCCATCCGAGCTCGCCAGGAGAAATGGCCTGCAGGTCGTGCTCCATGCAGGGAAAGATCAGGGTGGGCCTGGCAGTTTGGGAGGGCTTCATGGAGGAGGATGCGCCTGCCAGAGGAGCAGGGCTCAGACATGCAGATGGTTGGCTGTGTCAAGCCCGTCATTTAACCTCTCAACCTCTCGGTTTTCTTTGGGGCGGGGGGGGGGGCCGCAGGCAGAGAGGGG
>NW_006773157.1:1746182-1751901 GCF_000442215.2 Lipotes vexillifer | reverse complement strand
GGGGGTGGCAGCAGGCAGAGAGGGAGGAGGCAGAGTAAAAACAAAACGCCCGGCAGACGGTTCACATCCGACCTCAGACAGGGTAAATGTTTACTCATCCATTCATGAACCTGGCTCTGGCGAGTGCCCTCGAATGGGGACACCTGGGTTTATGCTGGTGTCTGGTCTTGATCTGAAGCCTGAGGTGGCCAGTGTTTAGCCGGTGGCACAGAGTCCAGCCCTACACCTTGTCTGTCTGCGAGCAACGGATGGCATTTGATGGCAGTGGAAAAAGTGACCGTCATAATGACCCCGCTGCTCACACGGAGACACCAGGGAGTCAGAGAGCGAGCTGCCCTTTGCCGAGCGCCCACCTCCAGCGGGAACGCTCTGTGTGTGAGAGTCTATGTGGAGAGCTGGAAGGGAGAGGCTGATGGGTGCATGCATCCCTCCAGGACCCCGAGACTCAGCAAGGCCCCGCGGTTCACGCACAGTCACACTGCAGGCAAACGTGAACCTGCCCAGTCAGACCATCACCTGAGCTCTCTGACACTAGCCACACAGCTGAGAAAAACACTCAATCAAATATTTACTGAGGGCCTACTGTGTGGCAGGCACTGTCCACGGTCCTGGGGACACAGCCATGGACAAGACAGGGAAGGAGCCTGTCCCTGGGGAACTGGTGTACCATGCGAGGAGACTGGCCACAAACACGGAATACAAGCTTAAGATGATTTCAGTGGTGATACAGGCTAAGGTGGGAGGTCTAAGTGGGCTGAGCCACTGGATCGTCTTAGTGTGAAGGTTCATAAGAACCACCAGGGGACTTCCCTGGTGGCGCAGTGATTAAGAATCCGCCTGCCAATGCAGGGGACACGGGTTCGAGCCCTGGTCCGGGAAGACCCCACATGCCGCGGAGCAACTAAGCCTGCGTGCCACAACTACTGAGCCTGCGCTCTAGAGCCCATGAGCCACAACTACTGAGCCTGCGCTCTAGAGCCCATGAGCCACAACTACTGAGCCTGCGTGCCACAACTACTGAAACCCATGCGCCTAGAGCCCGTGCTCCATAACAAGAAATGCTTCCGCAATGAGAAGCCCGCGCACCACAATGAACAGTAGCCCCCACTCGCCGTAACTAGAGAAAGCCCGCACGCAGCAACGAAGACCCAGTGCAGCCATAAATAAATAAAAAGAATCGCCAGGAAGCATGTTTAAATGCAGATTCCCAGAGTACATTACAAGCAGGGATTCCATTTCAAGTCTAGGGAGCGGCCAGGAAATCCACATCTTTAGGAACTGGCTAGGAGCCTGGAGGCGGGAGCTCCTGGACCCCTAGCAGCCCGGGGTCTGGGCATAGCGCTCTGGCCTTGCTCTACTACCCATGAAGGATCACAATTCCCCCCTCAACCCGTCATCTATAAAATGAGCATCATTCTTTTCCATTATGGTTTATCACAGGATATTGAATCTAGTTCCCTGTGCTACACAGTAGGGCCTTGCTGTTTAACCGTTCTGTGGACAATAGTTTGCATCTGATAACCCCAAACCACAATGGAAAAGAGCATGAAAAAGGATATATATACACACATAACTGATGCACTTTGCTGCACAGCAGAAGCTAAGACAACACTGGAAATCAACTGTACTCTTCAATAAAATAAATTTTTAAAAAAATGAGCATCCTAACAGCTGGCCTGACCTCCCTCCCAGGGTAGCACTAAGAGGCAAAGGAGGCTGTGAAGGTCAACTATAAAGGGCTGGATAAATGGGAGTTATGTACACTCTTAAACCACACTTCTGGTGAGAGCGGACCCACCGAAAGAAAAGAAAAAACCAAGCAAGCCCCCTAGAAATACTGGGGCTGCTCGTCCAACGCATAGCAGCTCAGTGACAAATCCCCCTACACATAACCCACCCTGCCACGTACGATCACTCTTACGCAAGCACGGTTGCTCAACAGGGCCCGTGTGTGGGTTTCCACGCAGTCGCCCCATCCTGTGGGAACCCAGCGTGCATGGGGTTCCTGGTTAAGTGAGCGGCTGCAATAAATTACCCCACCACCAGTGGCTCTAGCCCACATGTTGCTCTTATGGTCAGCACACTTCATCGCCGCAGTGACCTAAGCCCAGCGCCCGTCGAATCAGTGGTAGCCTCTCCTGTTATCCCCCTCCAGCAAGCACCAGCTCACATTTCAGGCCGTTTCCTCCCCGGGGCATGACTCAGAGAGTCAGTTGTCTTGAAAAAAATGCTTTTCGTATTTCAAATCAAAAATAACTACCACGCACTCTGGATGCAAAGCCACTGCGGATGTCTGTTGGGTTATTCAAGTAAGAAGACCCGAGGAAGTAGAAAAAGTAGAAAAAGTGGTTAATTCATATCATCCTGTCCCTACTGCCTTAACCTACGGTGGGCTGGAAGAGTGGGCCTGAGGCCAGGTCGCAGAACTGATTTCTGGCTTGGGCAGGAACAGTGAGGTCAGGGCTTCATGCGTTCACTGGGGCCAGGAAAGAGGAAAAACAAGTACCCTGAAGGTTAATCCCACTTGGAGACATCGTGGATCCAGGCAGAGACGGGCAAAGCCACCTCAAAGGGGCTCTCTGTACACAGACTGGAGTGGGTCTTAATCCCTAAAGAAGGAAGGTGGATGGTGCGCAAAAGCAGCTGCAAGGCTGCGAGGCTGCCCGTGTAAGCACCGTCCAGCAGGGAGGGGCCTGCCCAGCACACAGGGATGCACCCGGCCACTGGGGCCCCAAGCCATTCTACCAACCCGCTTCCCATGATTCCCTCCTCCCCTTATCCTGATCCACCCACACCTCTGACCATTTGGCTTCCTGGGTGGGGTGCCCACAAGGAGAGAACGCCCTGCTTAGAACCTCACAGTGGTCACACTTTTCAACAAATAAACTAGTGGTTTGATTTGTGCTTCAGCTTCTTGCTAGTTAGTGGGAGGCCGCAGTCCTGACTTGGGGCCCCACAAGATGAGGTTTCTGAATTGGTCAGGCCAGGCCCATTCACCAAGGTCAGGGCCATCTTCTGGCCACCAGCCCTCCCCTGGCTGTCACATCTCTCCTTCCAATCCCTCCAGATGCACCCTCATTTGGGCACAGTGCCGTGAGGTTTTTTCAAGGTGCTCCTAGGTCACACCTGGAAGTATACCTTTGAAAGCTGAATTTAAAAGCAGGAGTTGTCCCCTTTAGCCATGTTTAACTTCCAGTCAAAACATCGTTACAGGTGAGGCCCTGATCAACCGTGATACTGGGTAATGAGACATTCTGATTTACAAATACTCTCATTAACCAAGGACAACCAGAAACCTTTTTTTCCTTTTCCAGTTCCCTGTGAAAACAATTCCAGAAAGTATCTGTCCATTCTTCTGCCTCAAGGAAATCTGTTTTCTCTAAAGATAAGACATTCTTTTTTAAGACTAAGCATCCCTCCAGCCACTCAGGCCCAGATCATGAAGGGAATTCTCACTGCAGAGATCAACAAGCTTGGTAACCTGCAGAGGGGCGGTCAGCCAGGTCACCTAGCCGCCCCAGGACAGCCGCGGGCAATGTTTTCTTTCCAAGGAACAAAAAGCCTGAAGACAAAATTGATGACAACCTATTTTCCAGTGATTTGTTTCAGTCTTATTCCATAGGGTATCCTAAAAGTTGGAAAACAGGATACACTATTTTCCCTCTTTTTCTAGACTTTCTGGGCTCTCTGGGATGTTGATATTAAACCTTTCCAGGTGAGCAGTTGGACTTATCACTTTCAATTTAGAGGTCTTTGACCTGAAAAGAAGTCCAAGGGCTGCAGAAAAACACTGAGTATGTTATTTGGACATGTAACTAAAAGACTGTTTCAAAATAAGTCTATCCCCTTCCCCAACTTTGTGGCACATATCTGAGCACCTTACGTACTAGACACAATGCTCTAAAATTAAAATGCTGGAAGGAGGTGATGACATTCGTCATGATATTAATGGCTACCATTTAATGAGCATTTACAACATGCCAGGAATTGTGAATCTTACACGTTACAATTTCATCTTTAAAACAGTTCCAGTGAGCTATTTTTTCCCAGATTTACAGATGAGGAAGCTGAGGCTCAGGAAGCTGATGTTCTTGCCTAGAGTCCCATAACTTCTGAGCAGCAGGGCCAGGATCTGAACCGTGGTCTGTTCACCCCGAAAGCCCTGTTGTTCTCCACCCCACTGTTCTGTCTCAGACCACAGGGAAAGTCACTGCAGTGTTCTCTCCATGAAAAAAACTATCCTTGTCCATGGAGTGATTACTTTAAGATTATCAGATAAATCCTGGCTTGAAAACAAAAGTTTAAGAGCCAGTTCTGCTCAAAGTGCCCTCACCGCTCTGTACCTCAGGATTCTGGGCCATGAAATGAGTCTGTATTTCCGGAGACCTCTTTGGGCTCCTAACAAAAGGCAAAAATCCCCAAGAGATCACCAACATCCATAAACCCTACAATAGGAAATAGGCCAGAGGATTTTCTGTGGGGAAAGCAAACCTAGCTTGCTTACTCCCAAGCTCTGGTGAGGAAACCAACAGAAGCCTGCCCCCCACGGCTGGATGGGGTTCAGGGGAAGGGCGAAGGAACGGACCCTCACAGCACCCCCGGGCCTACCTGAAGATTCCCTGAAGCTACAGGTCAATTTCTCTTCTCTAAGAAGGAAAAAAATAAGTATAACCTTCAGTTTCCTGATTTGTAAAATGAAAATGTCTCGTGTGTTCATTCAACAAAAGGACTGGTATGTGAATGCACTGAAATATTAATTATAAACATGCTTTCTAAAAAAAAACAAAACAAAACTGTAGAGGCTCTGGGATAGGCAGATTTGGATTAAAACTCCAGCTCTGCCATTTACTGGCTACAAGTAAACAAGTCGACTTAACCCCTATGGGACTCAAGTTTTCTCATCTACAAATCAGACCCTGGATCAGTGCTAGAATCTTCTGTAATGATGAAAATGTCCTCCTCTGGGCTGTCTAATGCGGTAGCCTCTGGCCCCCCGGGGCTACTGAGGCCCTGAAATGTGGCCACTGTGACTGAGGACTAAATCACTATGACTGATTCTAAATTTTACTTAATTACCTGATATTTAAATAGCCATCTGTGGGTAGTGGTTACCATATTACATAACATAGCCTTTGACTGTAGTGATATGAAATCAGATAACATCTGTAAACTGCCTAGAAGAGTACATAGGAAACAGTAAGTTCAGGAGGGAAAATGCATGCATATACAGAGGTCCCATTGATGGAGTTTTTTTTTTTTTAGCAGAATATTCTTACATCGAGAAATGGAGGCACCGGAAGCTGACAGACAGACAAAGAGATACATGGATAGCTTAGAAAAACCTAAAGCAATCAGATATACTACAGGAATCATTTCCGCAAGCGTGTAAACGGCATGGCTTAAAAGTTTTGTTTTCTTCACAAATGTTCTTGTCAGCAGATAGAGAGAGAGGGCGTTTTAGGCCAAGCTGGGTTTTTATAACCCTCAACGCCCAGTACAAACTGCCCCCTGAGCAAGCTCTCACACTCAGCAAAACCTTCCATCCTGACGGGCAGCCACCCCCGGCCCACGTGCAGCCTCCCGGGGGCCCTCGAGGGAGCTGCCCACCCAGCCTCGGGGCACACCCTGCAGGGGCCGCGGGCTGGGTAGCCGCCCACAGGGCCTGGCGGGGTTGGGGGGGGGGGGCAAAGGGCGGGGGGGCGGGCTCCCCGGCGCCCAC
>NW_006773157.1:1744721-1746167 GCF_000442215.2 Lipotes vexillifer | reverse complement strand
GGGGGTCACAGGGCGGGTGGGCGTGCTCCCCGGCGCCCACTGGCAGGCAGCCTGCGTCAGAGCCCGACAGGAAACAGGAGAAGACAACACGGGCCGCGTGGAAATCCCCGCCGGGCCCCACGCCAGAGTGTGACTCAGTGGGGCTGGCCGGCCAGCTGCCCTCCCGCCCCTCGGCCGGGACCCAGGGGGCCGGGCCGCAGGAAGCAGCGCGGCCTCTGCACAGACACGGACACGGGAGTCCTTCAGGGTTATTCACTACATTAAAAAATGCCATCTCAAAGCAGGCGAGACAGAGCAGTCCCAACCTAGCAAGTGAGAGTTCAAGGCCGTCTAGAGACCACAGCAAAATGCAGTTTCCATAAAAGGAGGTTGCAGTTCAAGTCCCAAAGCTGCCAGTAAGCCTAAGAAAGCCTCTGAACCTTCCCAGGCCTGACTCCTTACCTATAGGATCCAGGGGCATGCCCAGGACCATGTTCCCACCCTCCCCATGGAGCACTCCCCGGGCAACCCCATTCCACCTCCGGCCTTCGCCCAGCCCACCTGTCTGCACCCTCCATCCCATCCTGCGGCAGGACCTAGTCTTAGTCCCGTGATGTCAATCATCCTAACTGTGGACATTCTGCCAGGCCTCCCCTTCAGATACTAATGTCATCCAGACAGAGGCTATGCTTTATACCTTCAAGGTGAGCTGGCTACCTAGAGGGATCTCCAAAATCGCTCATGTATCCAAAGAGAGAGCACGGAACGCTTCTAAGACTGTTATCCTTGACACCCCATGTCCAACTCCAAGTCACTGCAGGTCCGCCTGGGCTGCCAGGGGCTCTGGCTACCTCCATGCTTCACTCGGGGCAAGGTCTACCCCGCACTCTTTTTCTTTCCCCCATAAAGCACCCCATCTACGCCAGGGTGCATGGCTGGTACTGACAAAAAGAAGCAACAAGAAAAAACTCCTAGTGAGATAGATACAAGAGGCTTACTAACCTGAAGTCTTTACCCACTGAAATTACTAAGAAAAATCCAACCTATGTTATTTCACTTTAATAATACCAACTTGCCTTGAGTTTTTACTCTCAGAAGCTATCTTAGGCAATTTTGCCTTTATACTGTAAACTTCTTATAAAATAACCCATTTGCCCCATTCCCCCGAGTGTGCATTGGTCTGAAGTTTATAGGTGCCTTTGGTGAGTCTGAGTACAACTAGGCCTGGGTTCTATGCACCTCCTTAACCAGTGATCCCATTCATCTGGCCCGTGAAAGCACTCAAGGCTCTCCCCTCCCATGGGTCATCCCTGACCCAGGTCCCTGTCTAGCTCCCGCCGGGTGGCTGTCCTCCCTGCCCTGGTGAGTGGCAGCAGGAGTAACCCACGCCATCTGTTTCCCCTTCCTTGCCTCCTATTCACTCTGGGATTCATTGCGTGGGCCTCCACCCCAGCTGCCACTGTGACC
>NW_006773157.1:1730958-1744464 GCF_000442215.2 Lipotes vexillifer | reverse complement strand
GGGCCCCCCCCCCCCCTTACCAAGGCCACCAGTGACCTCCAAGTCACAAAATCCAAAACACGTGCTTTGCACACCTTAGCATCCTGGCTCCTCTGCTACATTTAACAGCGCTGTTCCCTTCCTCTCGCTAGTGGGCCTCGTCACCACACCTTCAGTGTCCCTGGGCGCTGTCCTGCTTTGCCTCGCTCTCCCTGTCCTCTGAAGGTGGCCGTCCCTCGGGTGCTGGCCTCCTTCTCGTCCCTCCCTCGCACCTTCCCCAACCGGGCCTCATCCATACGATAACGACTCACAAACATGCATCTCAGCTCAGACCCCTGCCCACAACTCCACACTCATCCACCCAGCTGCCTGGTTTACGGAGCCTGTGCCAGGGGCTCCGTAAACAGTCACTGTTGTGCACTGGCAGTCAGCGCCTCTTCTGTGCATGGCATGATGGGAGGTGCCCGGCCCTGGGTTCAAGGGGGACCCAATGAAAAAATGTTACGAATCTCAGAGAAAGGGCAGATCTCATGGGGCCGGGGCTCCCGAGGAAGGCACCACTGAGAAGGCAGCATGTGGGGTGACGTCTTGAAAAACAGTTCAGGAAAACAGCCTTTTTATCCCATGAGGTAATCAGCACTCAGCATGCCCATCTCACATTGAGAGAGCACAAAGCCTCACCTGGATGTCTGAAACTGGTATTTTGCATCCTAGGTTGGATGAAAACCTCCCAGAAGAGGGCACTGTCTAAGCAGACCTCTTTTTTCTGCAGGGGCTCGGGCAGTTATTTGTGACAAATCAATCTCCTCCCTGCAAAAGATTCTAGTCTGGTATAAAAGTGAGACACACCTTTGGGCCAGAGTTTGCTGGCCCCAGTCCCTCCCTCCCTCTACAATGGGGTATTATCTTTTCGGTGAACATCAAAGGCCATGAGGAATCAAACAAAATAATTGCCATTTATTAGCAAAAAACACATTAGACTTGCTTTACTCTAATCCTGGTCAGGAACGCTCTCTAAAGAGGGGAGCTCTTTTCTCCACACCCTCTCCAGCATTTATTGTTTCTAGATTTTTTGATGATGGCCATTCTGACTGGTGTGAGGTGATACCTCACTGTAGTTTTGATTTGCATTTCTCTAATGATTAGTGATGTTGAGTAGCTTTTCATGTGCCTCTTGGCCATCTGTATGTCTTCTTTGGAGAAATGTCTATTTAGGTCTTCTGCCCATTTTTTGATTGGGCTGTTTGTTTTTTTGATATTGAGCTCCATGAGCTGCTTGTAAATTTTGGAGATTAATCCTTTGTCAGTTGCTTCATTTGCAAATATTTTCTCCCATTCTGAGGGTTGTCTTTTCGTCTTGCTTATGGTTTCCTTTGCTGTGCAAAAGCTTTTGAGTTTCATTGGGTCCCACTTGTTTATTTTTGGTTTTATTTCCATTTCTCTAGGAAGTGGGTCAAAAAGGGTCTTGCTGTGATTTATGCCATAGAGTGTTCTGCCTATGTAACCCTCTTGCACTGTTGGTGGGAATGTAAATTGATATAGCCACTATGGAGAACAGTATGGAGGTTCCTTAAAAAACTAAAAAAAGAACTACCATACGACCCAGCAATCCCACTACTGGACATATACCCTGAGAAAACCGTAAGTCAAAAAGAGTCATGTACCACAATGTTCATTGCAGCTCTATTTACAATACCCAGGACACGGAAGCAACCTAAGTGTCCATCGACGGATGAATGGATAAAGAAGATGTGGCACATATATACAATGGAATATTACTCAGCCATAAAAAGAAACAAAATTGAGTTATCTGTAGTGAGGTGGATGGACCTAGAGTCTGTCATACAGAGAGAAGTCAGAAAGAGAAAAACAAATATCGTATGCTAACGCATATATATGGAATCTAAAAAACAAAACAAAACAAAAACAAAGGTTCTCAAGAACCTAGGGGCAGGACAGGAATGAGGGGTCAGATGTAGAGAATGGACCTGAGGACACGGGGAGGGGGAAGGGTAAGCTGGGACATAGTGCGGGAGTGGCATGGACATATACACACTACCAAATGTAAAACAGCTAGCTAGTGGGAAGCAGCCACATGGCACAGGGAGATCAGCTCGGTGCTTTGTGACCACCTAGAGGGGTGGGATAGGGAGGGTGGGAGGGAGGGAGACGCAAGAGGGAGGAGATATGGGGACATATGTATATGTACAGCTGATTCCCTTTGTTATAGAGCAGAAACTAACACACCGTTGTAAAGCAATTATACTCCAATAAAGATGTTAAAAAAAAAAAAAAAAGAGGGGAGCTCCATCCCTATTTTCACTCTTGCTTGCCTTCTCAAGATTCCCCTCTCAGCGGAGCTGGACAGCCCCTCCCTGGGTCCCCACCGCAGTCCCCACACTGGATGGTGAGTTATGTGCTCCTCTCCCCCTGCTGTGAGCTAGAGGGCACCCCGCACTGTGCCAGGCACGGGATCAGCGCCCACCACAAGCATGGTGAAAGACTGAATTTCAGACTCTTGATAAGGAGCTCTTGCTATAAATGATCTCTGTGCTGTGCTCAGTGTCATATGCCTTCTGTACTGTCACTAAAACATCACTACTTGATCATGTCTCCAGGCATTTTAAAGCAAACAGAGCTCTCTAAAGGTTTGAAAAGCTGTGCTCGATAAACCACATCTCTTTCACATGCACTTGGAGGGCTTCCCAGCAGGAAGGGAAACATCCTCACACCCACCAGAGTCTCACGCCCCCACCCCACCCCCCCCGGCACCACCTGCTCTAACCCCACTTAGGGACCTGGTGACTTCCTAATAGTCAGAAGGGGACGGCCACTCTGTGCAGTGAGGGCTGCACGGGGCTGGGGCGTGGGGGACCGGGAGCTGAACCTGAGGGTGGCCCCACTATCACTTCTGCTTTGGGGCACATGGCTTCCTCCTCTGTGAAACGAAGGAGTTGAGCTGATGAGCTCTGAGGCCCCTGATGGTTCTGACAGTGACTCTTTTCTACCTTCCAGGTCTGACCGAACAAAACCCTGCCAACTAGTTCCTTCTGGGCAGAGCCCAGGGTCACCACCTGAGTGAGGCCGGTATGGCAGGAAAAGTGCCTGGATTTGAGGTCAAAAGACCTGAGTGTGTGTCCTAATCAGCATTTTCAGCCTGTGAGGCCTCCACGAATCTTATGCACCCAAAATGGATTACTACTCTCCCCAAGTCCTCTACAAGACAGGCCAGCCATGGCCTCAGACCTCAAGGAGCCAAAAAGGAGAGGCAAAGACACATTCACACAGTGTGTGTTTGGGTGCTGGGGAGATGGAGGGCCCAGGAGAACTGGGTGGGGGAGTCCAGAACGGCTTCCTGGAGGAAGTGAGCAAGGGGATTTCCAAGCAGTTTACAACTTTTTTCAAGATAAACATTGCATTCATCTGCTTTCTTACTGCCTGACCTTCGCCTTCCAAATCAGACATAGCATCGTCTCTAGTCATAGGATTCTTCTACAACCATGAAGCAGAAAGCTAGCTGGCTGGGTCATTTCCCCAGGGGTGACGAAGCCATCTGCTCAGCTCACTGAACCCCTATTCACCCTCTGGACTACAGCTAAAATGTCACTTCCTCCAGGAAGGCTTCCCTGACCACCACTCCTTCCCCAAACGGAATCAGGTCTCCCTGCCTGCAGCTATCAGGCTCCCTCCCTGTCTTCCTCTCTCACGGCCACCAGTGAGTTCATGTCATTAAACCTTATTTCAGCCTCAACATCACTCCAGGATAGAGGCTACCGGACATCCTCATCCCCACTTCGCTGATGAGAAAATCGTGGCTGAGAGGACACGTGTCTCTCACCTGGGATCAGGTGCACGGTCGAGACTAGGACAAAAGTGCCCCCAAAAGGGTGATGGAGTTTTCCTGTTGGATTCTTTGGCAACTAGCACAGCTCTGCGCACACAGGGGATTTGGAGACCCAAGGAGACAGACTTGGGAACCCAGTGACCTCCAGGATGGACCAAAACAACTTGGTTTCGTGGTTGTTGTCCAGCATCATGTTTCCATCCTAACAGATACTCAGGGGAGGCCACGCTCTGCCTGCAATTTGATTCCACTCTGCCCGCTCTGTTCTGAGAACACAGTGACGTGCTGGAAGGATACAAAGAAATCCACGAGTGTGGGTGAGACTTCACTTCCGGGGGAGAAGAGACTTTCCTTTTGCCTCATCATGCAGGTAACGAAGCGCCAAGGTGCTCCCGGAGGTGCTCACGGCAGCGAGAGTTCCAGGAATTCTCAGCTTGCTGGCGTGACGTGACACACATCTGTTCCAGCGCGGGGGCAGAACACTGGGCCCGGAGCCAGGCACTGGTTTCTAAGCCCACCTCTGACCCTGACCACCTGGTGACCCCAGGCAACTCAGCATCCCTAGGGGCACAGCACCCATCCTGCCTCCTTCACTGTGGCCAGCCTTAAATAAGACTGCAGGCGAGAAACGGTCTTTGTAAGCCACAGGCGGTAATCAGATGTCTATATTCTTACATGATTACAAGGCTGCTCCCAGCACAAGGCCAACAGTGCAGAGGGTGATCCCTGGGGGGGCTGCTTATTGACACCCGCCCCCACAGAGGCAAATGTAACTGTAAAGGAAACTGCACTTACCTGTCGAAAGGCAGAAAGAGTGCTGGCCTCTCACACCCCCTAAATTAGATCAAGACTGGGACCAGCCGTGAGCAAAGGAAGGAGAGAATGAAATCAGTCAGGATTGCCTGGGCTGGAGTCATCCCTTGGCATGTCACTAGCTGTGTGACTTAGAACAAGTGGCTAACACACTCTGAGCCTCCTTTCCCCATCTGTAAACTGTAAAATAATAACCTCCCCTAGAGGCTGGTGTTCAAATCTATTTAAAAAAAAAAAAAGGATGCTACCAAAAAATAGCAGAGCCCTTTACTGGGGATGGGATGGAGAGGGCCACCCAACATGAGACATGTAGTCAGTTAAAGGCGGCTTCTTGCCGTCCCCTGTGAGGGAGCCTGTCTGGGTGGGCCTCTTTGTAGAGCAACCACACCTGTGCCAAAGCACAACCATAGGTGGCAGTGGCCCCAATGCTACCAGAAGCTGTCCAGTTTGGGCCAGGACCTCCCTCACACATGCTGGATTTTTCCATCAGGCAGGGAAGCTGGAAGGCATGTCAGAAAGAGTGAACAGAAAGGATGCTCCAGCACTGAGGAGTTGGAAAGGTGGGTGGACTCCAAGATGGGTGAAGCAATGCTGCCTCCCTTCTAGGTCACTGCCAACTCTCAGAGCAAAGCCGCCCAGTGCTTAACACTGCTTAGCCTTCTAAAACGCAGCCAGGAGGGAAAGTACTCCATTTCTCTACCTCCAAATGAGCCTCAACAAATCCTAACCCGATTGTAGAAATGTCACCAAAGGATGTAATAAACATTCTGAATTTTGCAAAGAATTCAATCAAGATTTTTTTAAGCACCTCTATGTCCGGTCCTCAGCACGATGGGGGGATATGAGGGAAATAAGGGCCAGTTCCTGCCTCCAAAGAGCTATCAGTCTAAAGGGACAGAACTAACACAACTGAAACAATTATGTGCTCAAGAATCTCTGGTTCCTAAGACCTACAGGAGAAATTCTCTCATGTTGAAGTCCCTGAGAATGCTGGATTTCTCCCTCAGGGGGAAAAAAAAAAATTTTTTTTTTTTTTTTTTTTTAAATCTCATGGACACTTTATGTTACTCTTGTCGGGTCACATTTCCATTTTACCTTCGACTGCCAGGAAGCTCAGAGCCAAATATCCAGGCCGCATCTAACAATCTCACAAAATTTTATAACATACAATACCGTATACCGACATTACCTTTGATCTCATCTTATTTTCCAATCCTTTTCTCCTCTTCCCCTAGTTTCCTTGTCTATCTCTATCCCTTTTTATTATTCACTGTATTTGAGAGTTACCTCAAATTCTTTTTGGAACAAGGTACATTATAAAAAATACATTTAAAAAGTTGATTAATACTACAAAACTATAGTAATCCTGACTGGCATGAGGATGAACACATAGATCAATGGAATAGAACTGAGAGCCCAGAAATAAACCCTTACATTTATGGTCATTAATTTTTTTTTTTTTTTTTTTTTTTCTTGCGTTATGCGGGCCTCTCACTGTTGTGGCCTCTCCCATTTGCGGAGCACAGGCTCCGGACGCGCAGGCCCAGCAGCCACGGCTCACGGGCCCAGCCGCTCCGCGGCATGTGGGATCCTCCCGAAACGGGGCACGAACCCGCATCTCCTGCAACGGCAGGCGGACTCTCAAGCACTGCGCCACCAGGGAAGCCCTATGGTCATTAATTTTTGACAAGGATGCCAAGACCCTCCAGTGAGGAAATAATAGTCTTTTCAAATAGTGCTTGAACAACTGGATACCCATATACAAAGCAAGGAGCCGGACCCCTACTTCATATCATGTACAAAAATTAAATAAAAATGAACCAAAGACCTAAATATATGAGCTAAAATTACAAAACTCTTCGAAGAAAACGAGGGAGTAAATCTTTATGACCTTGGGTTAGATAATGGTTTCTCAGATATGACACCAAAAGCAAAGAGCAACAAAAGTAAAGAATTAATAAATTCAGCTTCATTAAAATTAAGAAGTTTTTGCTTAGAAGGGCACCATCGTGAAAGTGAAAAGACAATGCACAGAATGGGAGAAAATATTTGCTAACCATCTATCTGAAAAGGGAACTTGTATCCAGAATATATAAAGAACTCTTACAACTCAGCAAAAGAAAGACAACCTAATTAAAAAATGGGCAAAGGACCTGTATAGACATTTTTATAACAGAGACAAACGGCCAATAAGCACATGAAATGATGCTCAATATCGTTAGTCATTAGGGAAAATGCAAATCAAAACCACAGTGAGATACCACTTCACACCCGGTAGGAGAGCTAAAATAAAACAGACAATAACAAGTGGTGGAGAAATTTGAACCCTCAAACACTGCTGGTGGGATCTGTAATACGGTACCACCATTTGGAATAGAATCTGGCAGTTCCTCAAAAAGTTAAACATAAAGTAATAAATGACCCAGTATTACTAGAGATGTACCCAAGAGAAATGAAAACATGACCACACAAAAACTTTCACACCAATGTTCACCGCAGTATTATTAATAGCCAAAAAGTAGAAAAAACCCAAATGTCTATCAACTGACAAATGGATAAACACAATGTGATATAGCCATACAATGGAATTTTATTTGACCATCAAAAGGAATAAAGTACTGATACATGCCACAACATGAACCTTGACAACACTATGTTAAGTGAAAGAAGCCAGTTGCAAAAGACCACATACTGTATGATTCCTTTTATATGAAATGTTCAAAAGAGGCAAATCCATAGAGACAAAGTAGATTAGGTTTCCAGGGCTGGGGGGTGGGAGGTGGATGAGGAGTGGCTTCTGATGGGTATGAGGTTTCTTTTTGTGTGATAAATATGTTCTAAAATTAGATACGAGTAATGGTTATAAAATTGTTAATATACTAAAAATCAATGAATTGTACACCTTAAAAGAGTGAATTTCATGGTATATATGCAAATAAAACTTTTTAAAGTTTTTTTTTTAAGGTCGGTTGAATAAAGTCTGGAGTTGTATTAACAGTGACACACTGGGCTTCCCTGGTGGCGCAGTGGTTGGGAGCCCGCCTGCCGATGCAGGGGACACGGGTTCGTGCCCCGGTCCGGGAAGATCCCACATGCCACGGAGCGGCTGGGCCCGTGAGCCATGGCCGCTGAGCCTGCGCATCCGGAGCCTGTGCTCCGCAACGGGAGAGGCCATAACAGTGAGAGGCCCGCGTACCGCAAAAAACAAACAAACCAAAAAACCCAACAGTGACACACTGTTGCTGGTCTCTTAATTTTGACAAAGCTACTACGGTAACGTAAGATGTTAACACCAGGGAAATCTGGGTGAGGGGTACATGGGAACTCCCCATGTCATCTTTGCAATGTTTCTGTAAATCTACAATTATTCCAAAATAAAAAATATGTCTCACAAAAAGGTGGATCGTATATAGAGCTAACTATTATGTAGTTGTTTAATGAGGCTGCAGGACTGCAGGGTACCTCCCCTCTGGACTGCAGCTAGTCAAGGGCAGGGTCTAGACCCCACAGATGCTCAGTGCACCAGCGGCAGAGGGGCTGTACATATACCAACAAACTCAGTCCTCTTCCCTCTCGCTCTTTCCTCGAAGCCTTACAATACCGGGAGGTAAACCCTGTCACCCAGGAAGGGGACAGCCCAAGGTGCTGTTAGCTTTCCATCACTGTTTATATACACGCGCTTCTCTTTGGCCAAACCCACTGTCCTCTTAAGCCAAACCTTCTGACATAGCCTGCTGTGGGCTGGGGTCCGGGGAAACCTAGCTGGTCATTCCTGACCCTCCCTCCTCCAGCAGAGGTGGTAATTCTCTTGATGTTCCGTTGCATATACCTGAATTGGAGCCCTGTAGACCTCTGCATGTTTGAGTCTCATCCCCCAGCCAAACTGAAGTCCAAGGGCAGAGACATTTTATTTACTCCTACTCCCCCAATGTCTCACGGATATACACCCAAGCAATAAACGAGTTCATTCATTCATTCATTAACGGGTGACCTAGGAGAGTTCAGAAAGCATGGGGTAACCCCATCCCCAAAGGAAATCTGCTGATCTCAGCAGAGAACGCCTAAAAAGCAGAAATCCTCTCTTGGTCCTCTCTTTCTTGCATGGACATCCCTAGTGGGCTGAAGTTTTGTTTTTTGAGAGCACTGGGTGGGTGTCCCCCTCCAACTAGCCTGGGAGCTGTGTGGCTGCTTGTTATCCAGAGACACGGGTGGGTGGCAACTGGGCCGCGGGGGCGGGGGGCGCGGCTTCACACGCTCCGCCAGGCTGATGGCAGCGCTGCTTCCTGTGGGGCCGCTGACATCAGAGGCCGGCCGTGTGCAGGGGGCACGCGGGTGTCTCAACAGCAGGCAGCACGCGGGGTCATGTGAAGTTCAGCGCTGAGGCTTTCTCAGTCCATTGGGTTTTACTCATCCCCTGTCCATGAGGCGTGTTTCTCCCCCTCCCGCTCTGCTTTGTGTGCGTGTGTGTTTTAATTATTCGAGGGCTCTTGGCTTGCTCTCCTAACCCCACACTAACATTTCTCTCTGCTACTGAGAAACGAGGCATTCCACCCGCTGGAACACAGTCAAAGAGGCCGGGGGAGAATTCCAACTCTGTGCATGAATCCTTGGGGACACGATCAGTGCCCAATCGCCAAAGAGGAGGATGTGAGAATTACACAGCGGCAGGAGAGCAGGAGGCTCTCGGAAGCCACGTGGTCCACTGCCGCCTCCCACCCATTTTACAGATGAGGGTCACTGTCCCAGAGGGTTCCTGAGACTTAACACTGGGTCACCCAGCTTCAATCAGGGCAAAACAACTCAATTTTTTCAAAACTGCTACCACAAAGCATTTTTCAGTCCAGGCAAGCATTCTGCACAAAAAGCATTCCCACACACAAAGAATTTACAATGGAAATTGTGTCTTACAAACCCATGAGAATTTTCTAATCACCAAGCATTTAAAACTCCAAAGTGCATATTCGTCCCATGCATTCATTCAACGAGTATTTATTATGTGGCCCCTCTCTTATCTGGCACGGTGTTAGGTTCAGAGGACACGAGGGTGAATCTGAACTGGTCCCTCTACCTTCAAGGAGGACCTAACTGTGAGACAAAGACCAACCAATGGAAAGTAAGGGACCATTAGCTCAAGATGGTGGAGTTGAAGGACGTGAGCTCACCCCTCCTTAAGAAAACACCAAAATCACAACTAACTGCTGAAAAATCATCGACGAAAAAATGCTGGAACCTACCAAAAAGGATGCCTTACATTCAGACAAGCCTGGAGTTACGTTAATATTCATAATAAGTAATAGCGTCTTTGATCTTCAAACTTTATCTTAACCTCCAGATGAGGGAAATCTCTAGATTTCTCCTCTTTCCCCTTCTTCCCAAATGAAAAGGAAGCACAACTGTCTATTTCAGTGTATGAAGTCATAAGCCACAAGGCATACGCAAGGGCCAAAAGCTCAGCTTAGAACCAGTGCAGTCCAGAGAACAGAGCTCACACAAGGCAAGACCGCCCTGCAGTCCAGAGCAGTGATGTGTAATGAGTGATCCAGATGCCAGCACCCTGCCAGCCTCCGACCCACAGATCAGCACCACGGAGCCCCTGCCCTCAAGGGCCTCACTGTCCGGGACTGAAAAGAAAGACCCAGAAACACATGATTTTGTGCTAAAGCTTAGGTGTGCTCAGCAGCCACAACCCGAGCACCCCAAGGGTGGCAGGGACTGGCAGGGGGGGGGGGGGGGGGGGGTGTGACACTGAGCAGTGGCTGGGAGGAGGGGGTGTCTGGAGGCTGTTTCCTGGAGATCAAGATGGAATTACATTTTGGAGGAAGCCAGCTGAATAGGCTTGGGACATTCCATGGGCATGAGGCAAAGCAAGGAGGCAAGAAATAGCCTGGGGAAGGGTGGGGAAGGCATGCAGAACTCAAGTCAGAGTGAGGATTCTCAACCTTGATGGGCAAAAAGTGATCACTGTGAATTCCAACGATTTGCACAGATCTCTCCCAGGATGGCAGTTTTACTTGAAATCAGTCACCCCACAGATGATATCAGGGTCCACATGAATCCCTGACATCTGCAGCAAATGTGGAACCTCAGAGTGTCTCCAGCTGCCAGGTTGGAAAGCTCCTTACCAGAGCCACCAAGGGCAAGGCTGAGTGAGAGGAGATGACAGGCGTCATACAGACCCCGAGGGACAAGCTGAACTATCCCCGAGGCGCTGGGCGCTAGGATGGCTTCTAAGCAGGGAGTGCCAGGGCAAGACTTGTGCCTTAGAAAGATTACCCTGGGCAAGTGGGGAGAGCAGATCCAAGGGAGTGGGAGGGGAGGCTACAGGGGGAGTGCCCAAGCCTGGGAGGTTCATCATCCAGGTGAGGGAGGATGACTGCAACCCAGATGTCAGTGTCATAGAAGCCTCAGGCCAGATAATCCTCCCTTCCAAAAACTAAACTAAGCCAGAACTACCCACGCATTTTAAACAACAGTTGCCACTCTCTTTGCAACCAGCACTAAAACAAATCAAAAAGGAGGGTTTTCTTAAAACAAAGCCGAATGGCTCCTCCTTTATTCCTGCTTTCTCAGGCCACATCCACATGAAGGGATAAGATGATGATGGGGCGGGGTTGGAGTGGAGGGAAGGAGGCCTTGTCTTGCAGTAACCGCGGTCAGATGGTCAGTGCTTGGGCTATGCAAACCAGCGTGACCTTGGCAGGGCCCAGAGGGGCAGGAGGGGGCCGGGGAAGCCGCTCTCCCATCAGGGATTATTTCTAGCCCTTTGCTGCCGCATTGGCCTCAACCTGCCGTTGACCACAAACTGCATCAGACGAGTAGGAGGATGTGGTCACAAGACTTTCACCTCCTCTGGCACCTTGGAAAGCAGAGTTGATAAACCTCATCCTGGGCAGAAGGACACGTTGCTTAAGTGACGTGACTGGTACAGCAGGAGGAGAGATCTGGATTTGGGGGCTCTAAAACGCCAATCCCCTCTACCCAGATAAGGCTACCTCTCTCCTGGCACTATCATGGTCACTGTGCCTGAAATTCCCATCATTTGTCATTCCTCTCACATCCAAGGCCTAAACACTGACTAATGACACCAAAAGCCTCGGTTAAAGCATGAGTCATTAAAATCAACTTCTTTTAAATTCACGTAGTAAACATTTATTGAGGGCCTGCCCATGGCAGGTACTGTGCTGGGTACTGGGGTGGAAGGGAGTAAGATGACTAAGGCTTGGGGACCTGCAGAAGTAGATGGAAGCCAAACGTGCACATGGGGCCTTGTCGTCCTGGCTAAGGAGACTAGACTCTACTCCGACTCTCTGGGAAGTTAACCGGAGAGTTTCTAAACCACTGGGGAATGATATGTTTTGATACCATCATTTTGCATCCCCTGGGGTAATAATAAGCACTATGTCATTAGCACCATTAACACCTTAGTGTGAATTAGGTAGTCAGATGAAGTGTCACCTTGCAAAAGACTGAGATGTGGGACTGATAAGTTTTGATGCCAGAGGAGCGAAGCCAGGAAGAGCCCGCTGCTCAGTGGCCACTCAGTGGGGACTGAAGAGCTGGGGACAGATCCCAAGGGAATCCGGGTGCTGGGGCAATGGCAGCACAAGCAGACATGTCCTCCACATACCATTCATGCCTGCAAATATTTACTGCGCTCTTGGGTCCTGGGCCCTGGGCATAGCAGAGAATAAAAGAAATGGGCCCTGCCCTCGAGGGGCAGACAGACAGTAAACAAATAAGCACATAGCATTAAAACTACAAACTGGGGAAGGTCTCTGAATGAAAAGAACAGCATGCCATGAGAGTGTAGCAGGAGGTATAATGAAATGGAGGGGGCATCAAGGAGGTCTCTCTTAGGAGATGATAGTTAAGCTGAGACCTGATTCACATGTGCCAGCTGGAAACCGTGGGGAAAGAATATTCCAGGCAGAAGGCACAGCATGTGCAAAGGCCCTGAGGAAGGAAATTAAAGAAGGCCAGAGGGGGCATGGGAGCCCACTTGGAAGTAGAGGTCGGACAGGCAGGCTAGGGCCAGACCCCACAGCCTTAGGGATTCGGACCCTCACCCTCAAGGCAACAGGAAGCCCCTGAGCGATTCTCAGCAGATGTGCCAGGTGACAGGATGTACGTTTTTTAGAGATCACTCTGGCTGCTGGTAGAGAATGGGCCTGGGGGAGAGGTGGATGCAGGCAGAGGGACCAGTTGGGAGGCAGGCTAGGCCAGAGAGACCCTGATTTGGATGAGGAAGCCATAGTCGAGACAGGGGAGCAGACGGACGTTGACATTTTGGATGCAGGACTGGGCAGGGCTTGGTGATGGACTGGAGGGTGGGGCAAGGGGGGAGGGGGGCAAGAGGATGACTCCTCCTGAAGTCTGGCTCAGGCATCTCAGGAGACGGTGGTCCTTTCACCGAGAAAGGGAAAACTGGAGGAGGCTGAGCAGACAGCAGGGAGGGTGCAGGGGAGGAGGGCAGATCGAGGCTCAGATTCGGGATGTGCTCAAGCAAGGCCCCAAGAAGTGGCCCAGGAGAGATTTCAAGGGACATTCACAGGCCCTGTGTAGCTTCAGGCAGAGACGGGTCACTGGTGGTAGAAAATCCCATGGGATCTCCAGCCAGGGCATCAGAATAAGAGAATTTCTTGGCACCTGAGCCCAGAGACACATTTGTTTCTCCCTCTCGTGCCCTGTCAGGGAGGAAGGCTTTCCCTTTTTGTCAAAAATGCAGCGCGGGAAACCCCTTCAGCTGCCAGGGTGACTAATACTTATCACTGGTATATACAGTGGCCATTCTTCAAGGCCATGAAATTCTCCCCATGGTTACAGCCACAAGGCGCTCAGCAGCCCTGCCCGAGCTCAGCCACCTCGGCATT
>NW_006773157.1:1714000-1730926 GCF_000442215.2 Lipotes vexillifer | reverse complement strand
GGCATTCCTCAGGGCTGAGTAACACCACTCGCTTCCCAGAGGGCCTCTGCTTACCCTACACCCCCCAGCTTCTCAGCATCCTGGACTCACTGCCTACAGGTCAAGGTCCAAGAGTCCCCGCTGTGGCCACGGTTGTAAACCATGACCTCGCCCAACCTGCCCCCGCAGCCTCAGTTTCCACTGCAGGACAGAGGTAGCAGTTCCCTGCCGAGAGGAAGGACAGGGATGGCCGGGACTTCGGAGAGCACCTTGGCCAACCTTTTTCTTTGCACAGGGGCAAACGGAGGACCAGAGAAATCAAGTAGCTTGCCCAAGGTCACACAGTAGAGCCGAGACAAAAACTCCAGGCCGGGGCTTGCTCTTTGGGGTCCTGGCCATAGAATCAAGGCAGCAGGGCTTGGGTAGGTGAGAGAGAGCTGCAGGTAGCTCAATACTGAGACCCCTGGGAGAAAACAGGAAGCAGATCAGGAAAAGCGGCCACTGGGACATCCCAAAAGATCAAACTCTCAAAGAAGTCTGCACATGGGATGCCACACCCTCTGTCCTCCCCTGACAACTCTCACATGAGAAGCGGGTAGCCAAACCAAAAGTGGGGGAAGAACTGGGCCTTGGGAGCCGGATGAAATGCTCCTGGGGAAAGAGGAGCTTCTCTGAGGAGGCTTTCAGCAAGACCCCCAGCTCTTAACAGAAATGGTTTCACTCGTGCAATGCAGTTTACGAATTTATCTATGCCCACAGGTCTCTGTGAAGGGAAGCCCACAGAGGAAGAACTTTCTTGTGTGACGATGACCATCGAGGAAATGAGATAACAAGATAGCATAGAATACAGCGATCCGGTGTCAACTCTGCCATCGTGCCAAGCCCCCTGCCAAGGTTATCTGCCTAGAACAGAGCGGGGCTAATGTGAAATCAACTGGAAAAAGGGCAGTGCGCAAAATTGGTATGAATTTTTATCACTGAGCGTGTGCAGGACACATTAAAGTCCCTCCTGGGAACCGAGGAAAACAGGGCCTTCGCTCCTTTCTAGTCCGAGATGTTCCTGAACTCAGGAATATGGAAGGGTGACCACAAAATGCACAAGAATGGGGACACAGAGGATAGCTTCAAAGGGCCATCCTTTCTTCCTAGAAGCTCCATCTTCTATAATCAGAAATGTTGGTTAGTATTTCTTAATCCATCAGATCTGCTACTAACCATGGCTTTATATATTCACTGACACTACTGCTGTGATAAGAAGTGGAAAGTTATTCATTCATTCAAACATTCACTGAGTATGCTGAAATACCAAGTATTGTGCCAGGCTCAGGGGACAGAAAAGTTGAAAGATACCCAGCCCCTGCCCTGGAAGAGCTCTCAGCTGTCAAAAATGGGGGCGGGGCGGGTGAAAATCCTGAAATCTGATCTTATCTATCTTCCTGCCTTTGACTGCCACCACTACAAAACCAGCGGAGGCAGGCACTTCTGAAAGTCAAAACCTGTTATACACACGTTCTCAGCAACCAGCCCCTTTCCTTCCTCCAGGTTTCCTGCCTCTCCTTCTGTACCATCACCCCCAACCATCCTTAAATGTCAACACCTCTGGAAAGGGTGAAATAATTCTGCCACCTTCAGTAGTGCAAACAGCCTCTCCTAACAGTCAAAGCGAGTGCTTATGGAGATCTAGCCATAAGCTTGGCACGAAGAAAGAGGTGCAGGGTGGTCCCTCAAGGTGACATCAAAGCTGCCATGGCCAACCCACAAGCACTAATGGTTAGAGGAAACCTTCCTGGTTGCCTCAGCTGAGTTCCTGCCACGAAGGATTGGGGAGCCCACACCTGCCGCCCCCTCCCCCATACAGCACCATGACCACCAGCGTCAGAGCTGGAAAGAGTAGTGGAGCTGAGAAAACTGGGGCCCAGGGATGGTGAGTGGAACTCAGGGGTCCTAGACTCCGGGTCAGTGGCGTACAGCAGCTCTCCCTGAGGCCCCTTGCTCAAGCCAGCATTAATGTCAGGTCACAGCTATTGACAGAATACCCACAAGGCCATTAACAACTCATGTCTGCGCAGTGCTCTGCAGTTTTGCAAAACTCTCTCCCATCCCTCGCTCTCTCCCGATCACCACGGTCGCCTTCGGTGTAGGCAGGGTGGCTCGAACTATCCACACGGTGTGTGGCATAAAGTGAGTCCCATGGAGGCTCTGTGACAGGTCTGAAGCCACATCGAACGGGAGGAAGTGGCCAGGCCTGTCTAACCCCTCTTCCACAGGGTGGCAGGAGCGGAAAAACGAGCCTGAGACACAGCTCCCGTACGAGGTAAGGTGGTGATGACATTTGGGAGGATGAAGGACACACAGACAAGGTATCCCCCACAGAGAAGGGCCAAGCTCATGCATTCAAAAAAAATTATGTACTATGTGCCAGACCCAGGAGTGATTCAGGAGACCGTTTAGAGAAAGGGGAGGTGGTCACAGTGAGCTGGGATCCCACAGTCAAGGAAAATGTGACAGAGGAGGTGAGACTCACCTCTAAGTTTTAAAGGCAGAAAGGGACAGGAGTCGGGGAATGCACCCCAGGAAACGTAAGGGTGAGCCCCAGCCAGGCGTGGGGACGGCAGGCTGGTTTGGGGGGGGGGGGGGGGGTGTTATGAGGAGCCTCAGCTGGTGGGAGCAGAGGGCCAGACACAAGGTCAACCCACAAAACGGGCAGCCCTAGAGGATCTTAAATACCAAGCGCGATGGGCCCTGGGTACCTTGTGTACAGAAATACAGGGTGTCCTGTCTGGTTCTGCCCAGCCCGTCCTAGGCCACCGCCTGCTACAGACCAACCAGGACCACCAAGAGGGTCAGAACTCACCTAACAGAATTCCCCGGGGCCTTGCTCACATCTGTACCTCACCCACACAAGTCAGCCTGGGCTGGTCCTGAGCCAGCACCTGGGGCAAACACAAAGTTCCCGCAGATGAGAAAAGATCAGAACCTTCACAAATCCATCCCTGCTCCAGAGAAGGTGGATGTCAGACATACTTTCAAAAGGGCCACACTTTGCACATTTTATGTGGTTTTCACACACTTCTGAGCAAGTGCATGACTGCTGTGTGTGTGAGCATAACGAGTTTCAAAAGGGAAAAAACAGTGGGTAAATCTGACTCATCACACACACACACACACACACACACACACACACACACACTAGCATTTCCGCAAGGACTCTGATTTGAATAGCACAGCAGCGGGTGGTAGGCCTGGGGGCTGCATCACGTCACCTGCACTCCCTCTCAAGCACTCGCCTTCCAGGTGACCCATGAAAACACAATTACACTGTGAACTCCTGGAGGGCAGGAACTGGGTTTTACTCACACTGCCCTCGACAGGGCAGGGGCCTCAGAACCCTGCTGGTCTGATGGCAGAAATAAATAACCATGCACGCCAAGTGCTGCTCCCCACGATAAGGCTCCCCCGAAAGTGAAGGCAAATTCTGCTCCACAGCTCCCAACACAAACCAGTTCCCATTAGTTCTTCATTCTTTCTTTCGGTCCCTCGGCCCCATGGCTTCATAAGCCACCTTGGTAAGCGCCTTGACAACTAACGAACCACCTTCACATCCATCACCTCACTCAGATGCTCACACCAGCTCCAGGACGTGGGAGAAGCTGGGATATTATTCACAGGCCAAGAGGAGGAAGCTCCAGCTTAGAAAAACTCTAGACCATCTTGCTAAGGTCACGTCACTAATAAAAACTCAGGTCCTGTCTTTCCTTGCCCATGGATCTTCCCAAGAGTCTAACTTCCAAGATTCTGGAACTTGATGTGCCTTCTCCTCAGGATTAAATATACATTGAATTCCATTACAGCTCAGTCTCTTTAAATGGCATCGGCATCATCATCATCATCATCATCATCATCGCTGTCTTGCCACCAACTGGGACAGGAGGCTAGAGCCTTGCCTTAAGAGAGCAGGCAGGTCTATCTACATAACCAGAGGGTGGGAGAGCCTGGGGGCTTGCTAAATTTGAAACCTTTTCTGACATTCAAGCATTTAAACAGCTCATTGACTCCCATACATAAATATTACTATAAGCTACAGTTTCATTTACCCTGTGCTGGGGCCAAGAGGGTTTGAAAGCAGAGTGAGCACAAATTAGGTACTGGAAAGTTTCTTATTTCCTGTAATGTCAGATGTTCACAGGCAAAAAGAAAAGAAGCAGGGTCACGTGGTGAGTCCCCCCATCAAACACCAAACGTATGTGTTCACACATAACTGGTTCCTTTTGCTCGATGCTGAAATTAAGCAGCGCAACTGGAATTGTTCTAGACACACGCCCAGGGACACAACCCAGGTCTTTGGCTGAGGGCCTCCTGACCGCTGAGTCAGTCCAGGGGCTGTTCTACCAGCGAGGGACAGATAGTTTCTCCAGGAACCCGAGGAAGGTACAAAACTCCAAGTGGAACAGAGCTGAACTTCTGCAGCCCAGAATTTACCCAGCGGCACAAAGAGCACTTTTCCATTGTGATTTTCCTATGAAAAGTGAGAAAGGCTAGAATCTATATCCCAACTCCAGGTACTTTGCTCTGGTGCCCTTGGGTGAGTCACTAGCCCTCTCTGGGTCTCTGGTTTCTCCTAAAGGTGGAGCCTGAATTGGAAAGCCCTAAGCTTGCTTCAGCCTCACTGCACACATGAACGACCGCCTCCCTTTCTCTCCCACTCAACACAGCATATCTGAACCCAAATCGGTGAGACAGCCACCATGAGGAAAATACACTGATTAAAATATACACTGTGATAAAACGCACATAATGTAAAAAGTTACCACTTTAACCATTTTAATGTGTACGACCCAAGGCATTTAGTTCATGCACAATGTCGTGCAACCATATTTATTTAGTTCTAGAATATTTTCATCACCCCTGAAGAAAACACTGTACCCATGAGGCAGTCGCTACGCCCCATTCCACCTCATCTCAACCCCCTGGCAACCATTAATCTGCTTTCTATCTCTATGAATTGGCCTATTCTAGATAGTTCATGTACATGGAATCATACACAAGCCAGGCCTTGTGCGCCTGGCTTCTTGCACTCAGCATAACGTTTTCAAGCTTCATCCATGGTGCAGCATGTATTTCATTTCCTGGCTGAAAAATATTCCATTGTATAGAGGAATATGCCTTTGAATTAACTGCTAAGGAAATCATTCACAAACTTCAGTATTATTAGTAGTAATAATTAAATGAGATAATCTATGTAAGGTCCCAGGCAGATACTAAGTGCTTAATTAACAACAGCTTCATTCTCATCGTCATTACCATCACTAAAAGAATTCCTCATAGCACACCTCACTCGAGAATCCCTGGCCTGGATGCCCCCTGAGCCCCTACCTAGGCCCCAGCTTCTTTGAAGAAGTGAATCAAAACATTCTGCCCAGGTACTACATTTTCCCCCAGTTCTCCAGGAATGTGAGAACCCCTCGGAGCACCTGAGGAGTAAACCATCCTTAGGCGGCAACAACACAAGCTAGCAAAACAGTGGGACCCCTCTTGTAAGCCATCTGGCTCCTTGAATGTACCAAAATAGAACATTGCTGGGGAGATAGTGTAATTCTTCATTTTTCAAAATGACTCACAACAGGATTCCTTGAAATGGTTTTCCTGGTACACTTAAAACATAATTCAACTTTAAACCATCACTGTTTCAGCAACAGGCCTTCTCCATAAAACAGTGCGCGGCTGTTAAGAGTCGGGCTCTAATCCTGGATGACAGCGTTTGTTCCAAGTCAGTGGGACCGAAGTTTGCTTTCCCCTCCTTGTAATCAGCAGGCTCCATCTGGAGACAGAAGTCCTGAGTCCTTGCCCCACTTTCCAGCCCCGAGACTTTGAAGAGCCACCTCTTTTGAGTGTCACTCTACTCTTGGGGAAATAAGAAGTCACAGCCACTTTCCCTAAGGCTGGTACCAGAATCAAAAGTGCCACAGAGACGTGAATTACTGTTACAGAACTAACGTAGGCTCCGTCCACAATTTGGGGCACAAGTCAACATTTGTGAAGCATTTCAAAACACTGTCCCACTCTGACGGGTAGCTTGAACGTCTTCCAACTGGTCCCCTCACAGACCAAGATCACCCTCCCATCCCATGCAGGCCCCCCTACTGTCGGCATCCAGGTCTCCCAGTGGGTCCTCAGGGCTCCACTGGGGATGCACAGGGGCCCGGATGCCCACTTCCACCTGTTTTCCGGGGGCTGTGGAGGCCTCTACAACCAAAGCAATCCTCCCCAAGTGCTCTGTGGCCAGTCTTCTCCCAACTCCCATAGCTTGTTTTCTTTAATTAGCTCTCTGTGGCAGGAGAAAAACGCGGCCCCACCCTCGAAATGAGCAGATCTGGGCCTCAAATGTACTCTGTGGTTTGCCTCTGTGCTGCCAAGCTGTTAGCCAGGGAGTGACAAGCTACCGGGGCTTAATAGGCAGGGGCCGGTGAGAAACCCTGCTACAGTAAGAGAGGCCTTTCTCTTCCCAACATCTGACGTTTCTCGCCCACAAGGCTGGGCTGCACCCCTTTCCGAGTCCCTGAAACCTGCGATTGTGGTTTGAGGAACAATTCCAAATTCTGCTGGTTTGCTTTCTCTTTTTTTCTCCCTCCTTCCTTCTTTTTTAACCTGCTCCTGGGACAGTTTATGGTACATCTCTGATCTCAGAGATCAAGGACTGAGGCCCAAGCAAAGTAGCTGCTGCTTATCTCCTGACACTAGGGAGCATTCACCAGAGAGTTCTTCCCAACACAGCACCTTGAATTTAAGCTAAAGAAAGATTGCTACATATGTCATCTCAAATGGGCCCCAACCTGTAAGGCAGGCAGACCCATTTCACAGGTGAAGAAAGTGAGGCTTGGTGGGGAAGGGACTGTCAGAAGTCACGTGACCCGGGGTGACAGAGGATGGAAGGACAAGGACCCAGATCTTCAAATTCCAAACACAACAATTTTTCTCTCATTCTGGTAACTTCTAAAAACACAGTCTAGGGACTTCCCTGATGGCCCAGTGGCTAAGACTCCACGCTCCCAATGCAGGGGGTGGGCCCGGGTTCAATCCCTGGTCAGGGAACTAGATCCTACATGTCGCAACTAAAGATCCTGCGTGCCTTAACTAAGACTCAGTGCAGTCAAATAAATAAATAAATATTTTTTAAAAAAAAAACAAAAAAACAGAAAACCACACAGTCTAAAGAGCTGCTTAGAAGTCTGAGGCAGAGGCTCCCCGGGCTCTCATACAGAATCTCTCAAGTTAGACCCTGAAGACGCTAATCCTTCGGTCCTAGAACATCTAAGGATTATTTCTTACCTTTTCACCATCATGACCATTGCTATCATATATTCAACACCATGTACCAGACACGATGTTAGCTCCTTTCCCTGCATTTCATTTCATACCATTTTACAGGCAGGGAGACTGAGGGTCCAGGGGGCTTGAACAACCTGCCTAAGGTCCAATAACTAGTTAAGAGGTGGAGATGCGATTTGACCCAAGAATTCGGCCTCCAAGCAGCTCACACTCTTAGCAGTTACACTACAACTGAGAGACTGAGGACTGCCCGAGGAGAAAACCGATCCAGGAAGAAACGACTTGCCCCAGGAGACTAAGCCAGAGCTGGGATTCCAAGTGGGGGTCTCTCAGCCCACTGCTGGCTTGTGCCCCTACACTAGGCTGCTCAACAATTTGCAAGAGTGAATGCACAGCAGGCCCCCAAAACATCTCCAACAAGGGTATGTTTGTAGCCTCTGAAATATCTCAACTGTGATCTTTATCAACAACAGGACCCCCCACCACATCACCTGGAACAGCCTGGAATCTTCAGAGTAAGTGCCAGAGCTCACTTACCCATATGTTGTTTCTTGGCTCTACAACCCGGAATAGAGTAGATCTAGCAAAGGACCTGTGTGTACAAGACCAGCCTGAGACCCCCCAGTCCCAGGATGCTAGCCAGCGTCAGCTACATAATTTGTGGGGCGCAGTGCAAAATGACAGCGTAGAGCCCTCTGAGCAAAAAGCAGGAAAATAGTATCATTAATGGTATTAAAATCTAAAACTTTTCCCCTTTCTTCCAGAGTCTCTCTCTTGACTTGCGATAGTTGGGTTTTTGCTTGGTTTGTTTGGGTTTTTTTTCCTATTTAGTATCATTCTAAGTCAAGAAATATTAAAATTTTAAATTACTGGCATGAATTTTGCCATTCATGTTTATATCGTGCAATGCCAAGTTCTGAATGCAAACAAAAGAGCATTTAACTAGTATGTGAAATCATCAAAATTGCACCATTTGTATTTCACAGCTTAGATACACATATACATCATATGACTTACCAGAACAAAAGCAACACTGCATAAAACTAACTACACTGTTTTCACTTCACTTCTTGATAGGTGCACAGTCTACCAACACTCCCCCCTTGCTGCTTACTGATGAGTAGGAAAAGCTGAAGGGAAAAAGGCACTCTGGGTTGCCTCATCTCTCCTTTCCATTGTATGTCATCATTTTCGGGGTGAGGGATCAGCTAACACCGGGAAGCAACACGAGTAAGAAAGCATCTGATGGGATTCCTTGGTGGTCGATGTTTCTCAGAATGACATCACCTTCTTTCTGTATCCCAAACAAGCTCTGGTTCAAGCTCAGGACTGTCAGGGTGGATTGCTCCTACCTCACATGCATGTCCACTGTCTACTGGGCTTCGTTTACAAAACACCAGCTCAAAGAAAATTAAGAATCTCAAGATGTCAGCAACAGGCATTAAGCCAAGCACAGGGCCCTCCTGAGCGTGGGGCTCTGTGACATCACATACCGCGTGCCTGTGAAGCTGGCCTTGATGCCAGGCATACCTGTGTCAAGGGCAGCCTCAAAACCACCACCAAGTCTGTCCTTTCCTGTGCTGGCAGGTTGGTCTAAAGCCAAATTAGCTTAAGTCCCCACCCCCAGAGTCTGCGGGTCCGAGAAATGTTAGCAACAGGCTCCAATACTGAAACACAAAAAGGATCTGTATTACAAAGCTTACCCACCTCAGCACCTGATGGGCTGGGACACTTCCCTGGCATTTTTTACCCTTTCTGAGGCTGCCATATCGTGTGACAGTTCCTTTGTCAACACAGTAAAGCAAGTTAGGTGGGCAACCAGCATCTTTTGATCTGGTAAACACCAAGGGAAGGGAAGAAGGGACCAACCATGTACCGACTCTTAGCAAGGTGACAAACTGCGCTAAGCTTTGTATATGCATTAACTCAATCTCACAACAACCCTAAGAGACAGCAATCATTATTCCCATTTTACTGCTGGATAAACTGAGGCACGAGATGTGATGTGACTTGCCCAAGACCCGCCCAGCCAACTCAGGCTGTCTTCTCTGGGCTTATCACCAGCCCCCGTTGAGGTTGCTTGTAATATTGTGATTTGTAGTAGGAAATATATATTTGGAACGTAGCTTCTAAAATCCTTGTAATTTCCTATATAAGAGCCACAGGGGTATCTTTTGTTATAATAGTTTTGTTCCCAGTTCCTGCAATAGCTCCAGAGCCATAAAGGTGAAATGGGCATCTTTTAGTTATTCATAACAAGCCCCTTTCGACCACACCTGAGTTTATGCAAAACCTCCATGGATAAGGGGCTGGTTGCCAGGGAAACCAAGCTTGTGATTAGAAGGTAGGAACTTTCAGCCTTAGCCGCCCCCCCCCAACTTTGCCCCCACCTCCAGAGAAGGGAGACAGGTTAGAGGCTGAATTAATCACCAATAGTCAATAATTTAATCAATCATGCCTACGTAAAGAAGCCTCCATAAAAACCCAGAAGGACCGGGTTCAGAGAGCTTCTGGGTTGGTGAACACGTGGCGATGAGGGGAAAGCTGCGTGTCCAGAGAGAGCACGGATGCTCTGAGCTCCTTCCCGCATACCTCGCCCTGTGCATCTCTGCCATGCGGCTATTCCCCAGTTATATCCTTTATAATAAACCAGTAGAATGTTTTCCTGAGTTCTGTGAGCCACTCTAGCAAATTAACTGAACCCTAGGAGGGGGCAGTGGGAACCTCTGATCAAGAGCTGGTGGGTCAGAAGCACAGATGTCAACCTGGGCTTGTGATTGGCATCTGAAGTTGGGCGGGGGGTGGTGGGGAGGGCAGCAGGCTTGTGGGACTGAGCTCTTATCTGTGGGATCTGATGCTATCTGCAGGTAGAGAGTGCCAGAATTGACTTAAACTGTTAATATCCAGTTGGTGTCCTGAGAATATGAGCATTGCTGGGTGTGGGGAAATCACTGTATCTCCCAGCCCAACACACATACACACACACACACACACACACACACACACAACCTACTGATCGGAAGCATCAGTAGTGAAGTTTTCTGTGAGCAGCGTGGAGGGTAGAGGAGACACACGGAAGAGTTTTCTAGACACCCCTCCGTGCGGCCCGGACGTCCGCCCAGAGGCCGGTAGCAGAGCTGGGTTAAAACTCAAGTGCACCGAAGTCTAGGAAAGGAAAGAAAAAAGACAGCGACGGACTCCAAAAGTTCTGGAACATTAAGTCAGTTGCAGCCTGCCAGGATTTAAATAAAGAATTACTGCGAAGGCGTCACTGAGATACCTCGGTGTAAGATGTGGGGCAGCATCCTTACCTAGGTTAGCGCGCAGCCCCCGTTTGTTTCCCTAAATGCCTGTAAAGCAGATCTTAGGTAACTGTGATCCTCAGATCATCCGGGCTATATTCGAAATACCATGTATTTACTGAGTTAAAAGCTCAGGTCCTGCCTCCAACACAATTATTTAGAGTCCTTAGGACCTGCCTGAGCAGGCCCGTTCCATGTTAACACACCCTGCCCTGCCCTGCCCCAGCCTGTTCTCCTCAGGGCAGCGATTCTGAGCAGAGCTTGCACAATAAGATTGTTTAGTGCTGAATCTACCTCAGGAGATGGCTAGGCAGACGCCCTCAGCCCTGCCTGGGAGGAGCTAACAGGTGGGAAGACGGCCCCCACTGACCCCCAAGTGTGGGATAAATGGAAGCAGCGTGTCCGTCCGGCCCAGAGGCTTCACATCCCATCCTGATGTCACTTCCAGTTGCAACCCAAAGAGTAGGGTAACGTTTGCTGGCTGGAGGACGACGCATCTTCTGACCTCCCCCGGATTTAGGCTGATTCACTGGACTTGTCACACGGCAGACCACCCAGCGCCGGCCGCCTCAGGCAGACCTACTGCCTACCCTGAGGACCCCCAGAGGGAGGCTGGGAAAGCTTATGGAAAACTGCCAAGTGCTGGTCATGCCTGGATCTAGGAAACACTTGGGGTCATGCAAAGAGCCCTGGACCAGAAAGGGTGCGATCTGGACTCAGATTCCTGGCCTGGGTGACCTCGGGTAAACCATTTGACTTCTCTAAGCCTCAGCTTCCTCAGCCATTAAATGTGGAAGGCATCCAGATCTGCAGGAGGATGCTGGCCGGTCCTCCCACTGATCCAAGAGGTTTCTCTCAGGTGCTGCCAGAGGCAATAAGATGGGAACACTGGCTGCGTGGGTCTCTGTCGGGGAGCCAGGCTCCAACTGGCTTGTCAGTTGCATCCACAATACTTGCAGGCCCGATATATCACCGTAAGTCAGCAGGAGCCTTTACACAGTTCCCCTTTCCCTTCTTAGTAACAGCAACTCTGTGGATGGCTCTGAGGCCAACTGGGCCTCTGTCTGTCCCCTCAGGACTGGGTTTGTTTACATCCTTCCTCTTCAGCTATCTGGGTCTTGGTTACTTCTTGTAAGACTCCCTCCTCGGTAAGGTTGCTGGGAGGATTGAAAGAGAAAGATGTGTGGAAGATCCCTGGCCTGGTGCCTTCCTACAGGTCACTGTTAGAACAAGGATGCACTCAGATGCCTGCCTTTGCTGGATGAAGCACCTCCTGCTTTGGGAGTAGAGTAAGAGGTTTATGGAGATGGCAAGGCTGGCAAAGGGCCCCGGTGGAGGTGTGGACCCTAAAGCTTTATATTCAAGGGGTCCACTAAGGTTCAAGGCCGATTTCACATCCATCATCCCACCTGATCTGCACCATGGTCAGTGAGGGGGGATATTTTACAAATATGAAAAGTGCAGCTCAGATAAGTGACTCGCCCAAGAAGACACAGCCAGCACGGGAAAACAAGGGTCCTGGCCTGAGACCAGGGTCCTTTCCACGGCACCAAATGGCCAGACAAGAAAGAGTGACAAGATAGTGGTAATCAGAGAGTCAGGTCAGCACCATTAATAAAAACGGGGTGGGGAGGAGAAACTTGACTACAGATATGGAACTCTCAGTCCAAGATTCCTATTGCCTTAAAGCTCACTTTCAACCTCCTAAGTGTTCATCATTGACTTTTAGACTACACCCCTCAGGTGCTGGCACCAGGGCCAATTTCCTATGGCCCAGAAGTGGGCTGCTATTGCCACAGTTCCTTCCCCAAAGCTCCAGAAGACCCAACATATAGGGAACATCATGCCCATTATTTCATTTAATCCTCATAACACCACCACTGGTATGATCTGATATTTTTAGCTGTTGAACAAAATAGAAAAGAATCACCCAGGGAAGTTAAGGGCAGGGAGAAGGCTTGACCCCAGAGGTGTACAGCCCTGGAGTCTTGGGCCTTTTCTTCCACACCACACTTCTCTCTACAAAGACCCCTGACCAACAGTACCCTCAGTATCCTGTCCCCACCTTTAGCGAGGTGCAGGATCACCTGTAACAGTGGTTCTCAAATTTTAATGTGTGTCAGCACCCTCCAGAGGAAACACAGAATTCTTCTGGGCCATGCCCCCAGGGCTTCTGAGTGGGAAGGTCTGGTAAGGCCTGATACTCTAACAAGTCCCTGGGTGATGTTGATACTTGCTGGTTGGGGACCACAATTTGAGAACTGCTGATTTATCATCAATTTCAGCACTCTCCCAATGGTTAGGTTAACTCTGGTACATCTACTTGAAATAATGTGTAATTAAGACCATGTGGAGACACAAGGAGATGCTTATGACAGTGTCAAATTAGAACAGGAGGCTGGCGCCCTAGGCTGGTCCAGGTGCTGTGTGTCCTCTAATCCCTTACTCATCTTCCTGTCCTCTGCTCTGTACCCCAGGGCTGACTCCTGACTTTCTAGGCCTCATGTCAGGGGGCTACTGGGGGGTTTGGACAACAGCAGGAACTTGTGGGAGAGTGGAAGGTGGGAGGAAAGGAGCGGGCAGGGCATTTCTCCCCTCTCTCCCTTTCTGCCTTGGGTGGGCATTTCTAATAGAAGCAGCTGCATCTGCTCCACATAGGCCCACCGCTGACCCTGACCCTGGGCTCCCGTCACACCACCTCTTCCCTTGGTCCCTCCAGCCTATAGGCAGCAGTGACCTCCTGCCACTAAGCTCTGGGTCACCTCGCCTTTCCATGTTTGGCTTCTCAGCTTCTCTATCACCTGTGTAACGAAGGCCCGTATTAAATTCCCTTTGTGGTAAATACTTGATGGTGTTCCTGCTTTCCTGTTTAGACTTACTAACATACTCTGATTACAGCTACACAAAAATGCTTATGCCAACGGACAACTCTAGAAGATAACGTGAAAAATTAAAAGAGGTAACAATATGAAGGTTGCCTTCCAAGAATGTGAGAAGAGTGTCAGTTAGTTATTATCAATTACTAATATTTAAAATGGGTACCAAGCACGTGGTTGAAGAGAAAACAAGGTGAGTCTTGATAAGGAAAAGGTTGGGGAGCCAGGAGTCCATGACAACAAATCTAAGACCAATCTCTGTACCTTCATTTCTAAAAACACCTTCTTTTGCAGAAACCATGGCCACAGCCACAATGATACTAGCAGTTCCCCCATGAAAGTACCGGTGGTTATCTGAGGGCAAGTGACTCACTTGTTAAAGAGGTCCCATAACGTTATCACCGCAATGCTGGTCTCCGGACAGGGCGGGTCACACTGGGCAACACCCCAAACCACCTTCAGCCCTCACTACCACGGAGGCAGCTCCATCTCAGGTCAGGCTCTGACCTGGGACCGATCTGAGCTATCCCTTTGAGGTAGCCAAGGGCCCGGGGACTGCTGGGAGAGCAGGAATAATGAAAGAGGACGCTCAGAAATTCAGAGGATTCTGTTCAGCCACATCCACCGAGCACCATGGCAGCAACGTGTGTGTGCCTGGGGTGCCAGGGTGAGGGAGGGGGATCTTATTTTCCCGCCACTTGTAGGGTTTCTCTCTCCCAAAGGGCACAATTAAAATCAAAAGCAAGACTCCACAAAACCAGATGGTAACAATATAAGAAATTATGCTGGATTCCTGCACTGAACTCAAAGCTGAACGCTGTAGCAGATAATCAAACGCTCAAGTAGAGGAGGTTCTTGGCCTCGGACCAAACACAGTTTGGTGGTCTGTTTATAATATTTTAGCCTGACAACAGTGCGCAAAATGGACCACAAGGCTCACCACTGTAATGGGTTACTTTCAACCCCAAGCCAAAGATGATTTAAAGCCCTAGGGAAATGGGGGTGGGGAATGCAGCAGAGAGAATCAGCAAGGGCTTTACGAGAAATGCACGTCTACTCTCCAAAACTCTGAGTGGAACATTTCGGCGTCAGAACCATGCTTACCATCGAGCATTCTTGGAAAACCAGGATGCTTCACATCAGGCAAGCATCAAAAAGTGTTTACCGCTCTGCCCCGTCCTCCTCTCCCTGAGAACGTGACGTCAGAGGCCTTACACTTTCATCCCTGGGTGCTGGCTGACTCCACTCCATAAGAAAACTAACTACTCGGGGACACGGCTATTGGCCAGGGTGTGAACTAACAAGAAAAGCTACCCCGGGTTCATTCAGGCAAAGCACAAGCAAACAAAACATCCAGGCAGGGGGATCAAGAGACCTGCTCGAACTCTAGCTTTGCCGCACATTCACTGTGACCTTGGGCAAGTCCCTGTTCCTCTCAGGGCCTCAGTTTCCGTCTGTTGAAGGGGTTGGACTAGATAACCTATCAAGTCACTTCTGACCCGGGGAGTACCTACTGTGTATGACCCAGACTGTGGCAGGGACCCCATGCTTCTGCAGGACAGAGCGAGTAGTACCCTCAAGCTGAGGTCCCAAGGGTTGCAAGTGTCCCCAGAGCCCACAGCTACTAAGTCGCAGAGTTGGGATTTTCAGCAAAATCTGTCAGACTCCAGGTCTTCCTACTACCCCAGGAGAGGCGCCCTGCTCTGAAATGCCGTCTTCCTTGCACACGCCCTGCCAAGTCGGCCTCGCGGTTGTGTGAGCCGAGCAGGATGGATCCCGATTCCAGCCACTCCCAAGCAGCCTGTCCCCACTCCCTCGGGGTAGCCCTTCGCTCGGCCTGGCTGTGCCTCCGCCTCACACTTGAGGGGTCCAGGCTTCCACTCAGGGCAGGGCATCCACAGTCGGACCCTCCAGGGGAGGGTCAGGTCAGGAACCATGTCCCTGAGCGGCTTCGGAGGCAAGAACAGCAAAACTCAACGCCCCCAACTGCTGGTTTCACCACACCCCCTGCTCTGCTGGACTCTCACTTCCCCATCCAGCTGGTGCTACCCCCTTCCCACTGGGCCGCTGACCAGCTGGGGGTCTTGGGCTGAGTCACTCAGCATCTCCGGGGCTCCCTTTGCTCGTCTGGACTAGCATCTACTTCCGGAGATTGTCACAGAGATGAAATAAAATCAGGTAGGTGACAGCACTTTGTAAACTGTAAAATACAGTACATAAAAGGTCATGGTGGTGTCTCCCCTTCCCAGTGACAGCGGTTGGAAGAGTCTGTTATCAGCGGAGGGATATACCGAGAACCCTCGTGAGCACACACACCTCGTGCCTTTATTTTTGAGGCCACTCGGTGCAGTAAAAGAACGACCCCGTCGAAGAACTGGTGGAAGGGCCTCTGTCCCTGCTTCTCCACTAACACAGAGACTGTCCCCGTCACCTACGAGATAGGGGTGAGACCACTTCCCCGCCTCCCCCAGGGCTGCTGTGAAGATAGGACCATGGGAAAGCGCTCTGCAAACCCTCAAGTATGCTCCACATCCCCTCCCCACCCCGCCCACAGGAGGGGGCAGATGAAGGTCACAGACAGGAGGACACTTGGCCGCTTTCCCTGCTATTCAGAATCACCAAGAGGCTCACAGGGAGAAGAAAGTGGGGGAAAGGACAGCGCATTGAAACAAAACAGCAGCCAGGGAGCAATGGTCGTCAGGCAGGCAGAGCTGACCGGGAAGGGGTGTGTGGTTTTCAGGGTGTCTCTCTCACCTCTCTGGGGGCTCCTAGTCTGGTGTCTTCAGAAGTACAAAAACAAAACAAAAGCAGCCATTTCCCCCAGCCGAAAACAAAAAAAGCCTACCTTGCAAGAGAAAGCTGTTGGCTGTGCTCACACTCAAGACTGTTTGCTGTGTGTCAAATGCTCTCCTGGGGTCTCCTGGGAGCTCTGCGCGGCCAGGTGCTGAGGGTCCCTGAGGAAGGGCCTGCCCTTCTCGGTTCACTGGGCTCTCTCTGTCCCGAGAAAAGGTCACTCCGACAGAGGTCTGAGCAGCCCTGTCCACACGGCGTGCTCCCAGGTGCTGACGGACGCTAGGTGTGAACCGCTGCGGGAGCTGCTCCCTCAGTTCATTGAGGGGGATTCTGAAACAGCCTTCCTAGCTGCGCCCAACTAGAAGGTGTGAAAAAGCAGCAAAACACCGCCTGTGTCTCCTTCATTCAAGCCTGCCCCCGCGATGCAGCCCGACAGCTCTGCTGCTCTTGTGGGTTTTCTCCCCAGCTCTGCCTGCTCTCCGCTCCTCCAAGGATGTTCACCCTCACCGATGCATTTCACCTGGCCTCCACCCACGTGTTTCCGCGGTGGGCCTCCCCAGCCCCTGCCTGCCCCTCTGCCTTCCACCCCCGCCGACAGGTAAAGCCAATAACGGGCAGGGGGGGGGGGGGAAAAACCAAACACCCCCCGG
>NW_006773157.1:1693697-1713815 GCF_000442215.2 Lipotes vexillifer | reverse complement strand
GGGGGGGGGGGGGGAAATCCAGCAAGCCTACCGGGCGAGGCTGTTCTCACTTAGCAACAGCTGAGCCTCGTGTGTGCCCAGACTCCAAGCCACAGTCTCAGAAAATCAGTTCCAGGCTTGGGGCTCTGGGCACTTGTGATTTCCAGAGCAGAAGCATCAACATGGGCAAATGCGGAACAGAGAAAACAAACCCCAGACCAGAATTACATATAGATGATGCCTCCCGCGATAAAGGCGATAACAGGGGAGAAACGAATAAATGCATATCCCCGCCCACCTCGGACTCCAGGTGTCTGTTTTTAGTCTTCTAAATGAGCTCCAGCAATCACCGCTGAGCCGTCAATCAGCTGGGCCAGAGGAACTCTAAGAACTCTGATGGAAACCATGGCTTCCCAAGGGCCTGGCTTTCTCCCCGCCCCCCCTTTTCAGGCAGAGCTGGCAGCACAGCAAAACAATTTCAAAGCACAGAGACCATAAACACCAAATTAAAAGGTAAAGTAAAAAGGGAAGAGATGTTTACTGGAAACTGAAGTTCCACTGCCCAGAAAGTATAGGTCTTTTTTTAAACACACATACACCAACACACACATCTATATGAGGCCTCTGCCGCCCACCTCGAGAAATATGTACTTTGCTCTATATATGGCTTTCTTATCTGCCCTTGATTATGCTCAGCTTGTGACCGTGAAGCCTGAAATAATTACCCACAGAGAAATAATAGCCTTGGCCACAGTCAGGGCCTAACAAAGCCAGTCCTGCATTTACCAATGATCACACAACTCGCTCACAGGACAGACGTGAGTTCGCTGATGCACAGATAATCACTCCCATGCATACCTGAAATGCAGCCACCGCTGAGAGGGTGCCAGGTGGCTACTGGAACCAAGAACAATCATCTTACATGATATTTCTGGGTCCAGAAAGAAAAGGCTTTCGAGCTGAAACTACGCAGGAAATTAAGGTGGGCAGATGGTAATCATCAAAGCACAGGGCTGGCAAAGACCACCCCTCAGAGGAGAAGGAAGAAACTAGAGGAAAATGGCCTCCTGAAAGCAGAGAATTTTGATGGGAGCCAAGAACATAAGAGTCGTTCCTACTAGCAATGGGGTGCCCCCTCGGGGCTGCACCCCGAAGATAATCAACATCGTGTTACAAGTGAGGAGACAGGCACAGTTCACTAGTGGGGCCCGTGTGTCTCCCTTTCACTAGCTCAGGTCCACATCCCTTGATGCATTTGTCCCGTCCCACCCATTCCATGGCCCCTCCTTCCGAACCCCTGGGTACTCACCATGTGCCCACAGCACAGAAGACCTTCATACTATCCCACACTTGCGTATTCAAACCCCAAGTCAGACTGTAAGCTCTCTGAGGGCAGAGGCCGTATCTGCCATTTCTCTGAGTGCCTTGCTTCATAAACATTTAGCGACTGACGGATTCCTCACTCGTCTGAGAAATAACAACCTCCATCTGGCATCTCTGTCTACACCCACATCTCAAACCCCGTCACTGTAAAAGCTCCTCGACCCTGCTGCCCATATGCGAGGCCCTTCGGGGCTAATCACTACTGACAAGTTCTCCTCTATTAATTCTTATTAATAGAATTAAATAAGGAATGGGCTGCCTCTGAAGCTCATTTCACACCCATTAAGCAGAGTCACCTTCACAATCCCACCACCATCACAATATGCCCTCCCCTCTGCCTGAAAAGATATTAGAATTGAGCTGTCCTTTCCCATGAATGTTTAATCTGGACAGCTGTGTCCCCTCAGACTGCTTTGGCTGTAGGGATGGAGTCCCCGCAGCGAACCACGAACAACTAACTGGGCATAAACGGAAGTGTTTCGATGCTATGGCTGATGAGGTGTGGTAGGATCCTCTCAACCGAGGGCAGGGACACTCACCAAGGCACAGAAAACGGCATAGCACATACTTTCACAGCCCCTCGCGTCCATCAGGGATCGTATGCCAGCGCTGGCTGGGGCCTCCGACTTAGCTTCATGAAAAAGGCGTGGCTGCGTGTTATGGTCTGTTTAATCCACTCCTGCTCCGCCCCTGCCCTGGCTCCACCACCACCACCCCCCCCCCACTTAGTACTCTGAGTTTCCCAAGCAGAAATAACCAACTACAGATGGTTCTACTCCTTCAGAGACGTTTGAGAAACCACTGACCCACAGTAAGGAGAAAACTGGGGATCCAAATCTCAGGACAACTACTCACCATCAACAGCTGTGATTACCAAATCAACATGCTTCTAGAATCTAGAACTTTTTTTCTCTCTGTGTACCTGTGCTTATTATTATTATTTCTTTAAACCAACCACTATCACTTTTCCCCTAAAAGAGATGCCCGGAACACTGAACCACAGCTTGACTTAAGATCTAGGGCTGTTGATTCTCAGTGCTGGCCACACACCCCAGAATCACCTGGATAACTTAAAAATACTGATTCCCAGGCCCCGCCTGTAGAAATTCTGAATTGGTCTGAGGTGTGGTCTGGGTATCAGGATTTTTATAAGTAACCAAGGTTGAGAACCTTCCATGGTGAGCCCGACCACCAAATGTGGTCATTAGGAAGCCGGAGTCCCAGCTGCCACGGCTTACCCCGCACCTCAAAGCTCTTTCCATCCTGTCTTCAACTGCGGGCCCCAATCTCCAGCCCCCAGAGTGATTGTACAGTGATCCTGAAACTATCCGAATGAGTTAACAGAGTCGGTCATTTCTTTGAATGCAAGCTCCAGAATTAGAATGTTTAAGGTGCAGAAACATTAAAAACCTGCTAAGCCAACGCCTCTGGTTTGTCAAGGAGGAAACCAGGGGCCGGGGTAGCGAAGTGACTCACCCAAGGTCACGAAGCTGGTTCACAATGGGGCAGGCCTGGAAACGGGGTCTTCCACCTCTAGTTCTCTCTCCTGCGCACCACCCAGGAGCCCCGGGTTGACAGACTCCCAAAAAAAAGCAGGGTCACAGGAATGGCCACTGTTTACTTCTTGTGTACTTTCAGTGGCCAGCCTCTCATTACTTCGTCTCTAGAAGGCTCTGTCTCCTGACTGGCTGGCCTTAAAACAGCTGAGGACAAAGATGGTGCTTCTCTTTAAAGATTCCTGAGCGTGCTGGTCAAATCATAATCCTCAAAGAATATACTTGCTGGCTGGCTGGGGTTCATGGAAAAAGCCATTAGCAAAAAGAGTCTACCCCAGTTTTGAAAGAGCACTCTGTCGAGCTGCGGGTGTGAGAGCCCGAAAGCCAGCGGTGGATTCTGGTTTCTTGTGGATAAGAGGGAGTTGATTGTTGGTTTCAAATTCTCTAACCAACCTGTGAACACGTTTCCCTTCCTTCCTGTATTTCTACAGCACCACGGCCGCAACGCAGCTGGTCCCAGAAGCACAGGAAGCCTGTGCTATGGGCTAAATGAGAATTTCTCTTCGGCTGAAGGCTGATTTCCCCTAGCCCGGGAATAGGGAATAGAGAAGCCTGGCAGCTCCAGGAAGCAGGAGTGTGTATGACCGTCCAAATCCACGGGCCATTCACACCTCCTGGACCACAGTGTCTGGCGGTACTGCCACCACCAATGACAACTGAAGATGCTCAGTAAGTATCTGGTGAGTTAAACCGTGACGATAATAGAATTAAATAAGGAATGGGCTGCCTCTGAAGGTAGAGCATCAGATGAAAAATTACATTTGCCTCCCAGGAAAATAGATGCGTCGAGAAAAGAGTTGAAAAGCCAGAAGCCAAGGAAGAGAGGGCAGAAAGGTGTCATAAAGTATTAGAGCTGATACAGACCTCTGAGGTTCTCTCTTGGAGCTTGTCGTTTTCTAGATGCAAAGACCAATACCCAGAGAAGCCAAGCCGACCTTCCTAAAGTCAGAAAGCCAAGCTCCACCAAAGAGTGGCCAAGGGCCCTCAGCCTCATCAGAGAAACGGGATGTCAGGGTTCCTTCGTGTTCACGTGTGTCTGTCCTCTGACCGATTCAACACTTCACTGACCCTGGGGGCTCCGATAATGATGAAGACGAAGACTAGTGTCGGTCGTGGAAGGAGGATAGAAAGAAATGGCCCATGTTCGATTCCAGGCATTGCTGGCATGTTCAGATGTGGACGCCCAGAGAACAGCTGAAGCTGAGGGTCTCTAGCTGTGCAGAACTCCAGATCTGGAAGTCAACCCCCCAGTGAAACCCAGAGAGAGAAGCAGCACTTTGAGCTGCAGTTCTGAACTGTGATACCCAGCTGGGTAGAACGAGGTCCAGCACGTGGTTTGATTTTCTCCTCACTGAAGTTAAGGCTGATGGACAAAAAGTAAAAATAAAAAACACGGTGGTCAAAAGGTGACATTCAAAAAGACTGTCGGATCAAAGTCCCTTTGTGAGTACTGTTATTTCACCCTCCTCTGAACGGTAACCACTTACCACATGAGCCCCAGTAAGGCAACCGTGCAGCCCACGAGAGAGAGAGAAATATGACCACACTTCCCTCTTATAAACAGGTGACGGTAAACATCTGGGACCACTGGTCCACAGCCGCAGTTAAACAAAGGGCCGGGGGACACCCTGGAATAGCTGTCAGGGCCTCCATCTCCCCACATACTAACTCTCCCTCTGAGTGGGGACCTTGGACCATTAACTTCAGAACTCAAGCTGGTCAAACAGAACCAGCCTCACCCTGGAACCCCTTCATTGGGTTTCATGCCCAGGCTCACCTGGCCACTCCTCCTGGAGACTCAAGAATTTTCAAGGAAAGTAGCTGCTTTGGTGCCCGGCCCTGTGCCCAGAGATGCCACTCTGTGAGGGCCTCGCGCAGAGGGCAGGAGGGCAACACGTCACGTGTGCGCTGAAGTGTGCAATCCCCCCACTCCCACCTCCTGGATCAGCTGTAGCCATAGAGTCTCCTTTTTTTTTTTTTTTAATAAGAAAAGCCAAAACAGCAACTTTTTCAATCAAGCAAGAAAAACGGGCAAACCTGAAACAAACATCTTTAATTAGCTTGAGAGTTTCCTGGGAGGGGTCCTGAGTTAGCCCAGCTCCTAGATCAACAGGAAAATAAGGGCCCATGAGGCCCTGGGACAGGCTCTGTTTTCTCTGAATTGGAATGAAAAAGCATTTGCAGACCTGAAGTCAGTTATTAGCTGACTGTGAAAGGAAGACTCCAGGGTATTCCGTGTCTGCAGAACGTTCCATCAGAAAATGACCCCAAAATTCTATAAACTGGCCAGCAGTTTGTTTTCAACCACCAAACATTTATAGAATTCTTATTTCTTCATCTATATGCTTTCAGAGAAAGTTTCCAGCAGCTTCAAAAGCCAGTGAGACGCACAAAGACGCTAAACATGCAATTAAATTTCACAGGGTTTCGAAGCTAAAATACCTGCAAGAACCTTTAGAAATTTTCCCCTGGGGGCAGGAGGTGCTTAGCTCTGTACCCTACCCCCACTCCATACTCATGGGCAAATTTTTAACCTTCATTTTGTCAACAGGAAAACAAGACTGGTAGTGGGGTGGAGACAGAAATCCGAACTTCTTGAAAGACCTTGCTTAGTTGGGAAAATGTGTCGTCCTCAGGCACAGCTTTCAGAGGCCCTGATGGTCCCCCTCGGTGAGTCTCACTTCCACTTGTTCCCCTGAGCCCCAATTTCACACCTGTTCCTCAGCTGCCCCACAGCAGACTGCTACAACCCACATGCTTGGATATTCTGAACACAAATAAAGGTCTCTCCATCTTGACTGTAAGCTCCCTGAGGGCAAGATCTGGTCCCTGATTGGTTTACCAACATAACCTCTGAAATCAGCAAGACATCAGATAAGTATTCAGGAGTCTACTCAGAGAAGAAAGAAAACAGTAATCAACAAGTATTAATTGACATTTACTAAGTGCCTAGCAGGTACTGGTGAGCCAAAGAAATAGCCTGGACCTCTGACATCAAAAGGCTCATTACAATCCATTATTTCTGCCCCGACTGCATGTAACAAAATACTGGCGAGATACCAGGAGGCTTCTGGGAAAGATTTCCTTCCTGGATTAAGAGACCCCCCCCCGCCCCAAGGAGAAGCAGCCTTTTCTGCTGCTAGATGCAACCGTGTAGAGACAGTAACTCTTGGAGCAGCTGTGGCAGTCACTGGATCGTGAGCGCTGAAGATGGCAGGACAGAAAGATGGAAGGCTCCCAAGTCCTTGCTGGTGCCCAAAACCTCTCTGCCTCCAGACTTCTTAGGGGAGATAATAAGCCCTCACACTGGTGAAGATGTTAGCTGGGTTTCAGGTTACTTGTAGCCCAAAGCATCCTAATACAGTGAGTCTGGCCCCTGACCCAGAGTATGGGATGGATCAGAGAAGGAAGGAGCGAACTGGCTTACTGTAGTATCCAGGCGTGAGAAACCGAGGGCCTCCACTAAGGAGGCGAGAGGGTGGCAATGGTGAGGAGAGCTGGAACTCAAAAGATACAAAAGCACAGTCCGGCCTTACCCACAAGATGGCCTAGTCATCTCCATGAAGCCCGGGGGCCAGTTCCCACGCTGACTCTCCGATGAACTGGAACATAAATAATTAATATTCCCTGCCCATACTCACCCACACACATGCCTCCTTGTGTCTCTGGGGTTAAAAAAAAAAAAAAAAAAAAGGAAATGCATCTTGTTCTATTTATAAGACACAGCACAGCCACAAAGGATGACGACCAGAGCCGTATCAGCTGAAGTTCTCCAAAAAAGTGCCAAGTTTGGTTTGAATGTACACTTCACTTTTCTCAGCCTGTAACCAGTCTTCTTTGTCACTCCAGCTGCTCTCCTTGGAGTTCATCAGACAGGGCCTCGCCCACGGCAAACAGTTTGGTTGCAGAGTATAGAGAACTCAAGTCTCTCTCCAGATTTCCAACAGATTATTTGGGGCAAGAGAGGAAGCATGAGGCTTGGACGATCGCAGAAACCAGTCCCATGAACATGGGGCAGGAGTAAAGCAGTGCAAAGCATTTCCATGTTCTCTACGGAGTTCCATTGACAGAGGGGGTTATTTAGGGCCACATGCCCTGGCACATTCCATGCATTTACCAGCATCAAAGAGAGAAAAAAGGCATGCTTGCTGTTATTTTTAATTCCTTCCTCAATGCCTTCCAAAAGTCTTCAGCAGAAGGTTTATCCACTACACCCCCACCAGCTCCCAGCCAGTAATAATCTTTGAGGCCTCAGCAAAAATGGAGCAGGGGGGCAGGAGAGGTCAGCTCACAGAAGACGACTCTGCTCCCGGACATTAAATCCCATCTCAGCTGCACTGCACCTAGGGGCATCTCCTGGGTTCCGAAGGGACATGGCCTGATGAGGATGCAGATGTTCTAGAGCCAGGTGAACACCCTGCCACCTTCACGTCCCCCCCCCCCACCTCCCACGTCTCCTCCTTCCCTTCAGAGTGGCCATCAGCAGAGCCAAAGGTTCCTCAACTCCTACTGCAGCTAAGTAAGCTCGGGTGCTAACTTGACTATTTTAGATTACCTCTAAGGTCTCATCCAGTTTTAAATTATGTTGCCAACTTGCTGAATGATCTTCGGCAAGTCCCCTCACTCGGAATAGCAGTAAATAATCTAGACAGACCCTGACACTTTAGCAGTGGCAGAGAAAGCTGCTGATGTAATCCTCCCAGTTTCCTTGGTCAGGTATCATGATCACTGGCACAGAGGCAGGGTGACTTAGAATGACTATTTATCCAGGTTTGCCTGGACAGTCCAGGTTGATGCCCATTTTCTGGCCATCACTAATGACAGCACTGCCCTTTTACACTCTTAGAAGTGTCCTGGTTTGTTTAATAAATTATGTAGTCACCCCTGATTCTAGAAGGGGCAAAGCTTCAGAGGCAAATCCAGCTCCATCTCTTATCATGAGACCTACAGCAACTTTCCTGAGCAAGTTCATGGATTTTGTTGTGAGGATGAGAAGAGCAGCCCATTCTTGGGGAGCCTGGGGGCAGGCAACTGGGTGTCAGGAACCAGACCTGAGTTCAGATTCCTGTTCTGCCGCTGACCCCTCAAAGCCTCAGCCTCCTCTTCTTTTTTTTTTTTTTTTTTCCTTTTTATCTTCAAGCCGTTTTTATCTATTTATTTATAGCTGTGTTGGGGCTTTGTTGCTGTACGCAGGCTTTCTCTAGTTGCGGCGAGTGGAGGCTACTCTTCGTTGCGGTGCGCGGGCTTCTCATTGCGGTGGCTTCTCTCATTGCAGAGCACGGACTCTAGGCGTGCGGGCTTCAATAGTTGTGGCACGTGGGCTCTAGAGCGCAGACTCAGTAGTTGTGGTGCACGGGCTTAGTTGCTCCGCGGCACATAGGATCTTCCCAGACCAGGGCTCGAACCCGTGTCCCCTGCATTGGCAGGCGGGTTCTTAACCACTGCGCCACCAGGGAAGCCCCCGCTTCCTCTTCTATAAACATGGATTACTCACCCTTCCCAGAAGATAGGTAAAGACGACCAACCAGCTGATCAATGGCCCACCTTGGTGTCTGGCACATAGTCAGCACCCAGTCCACGCTGCATGTGCCAGGATCACTCCCAGGTGAGAGGGCTCAGGTGACCAGCCACAGGTCAGCACAGCTGACCCAAATCCTCAGACAAGGCCACGAGCACCAACTCACCTAAGCTTTTGGAACCAGGCCCTGCAGCACGCACGCCCTGAGTTCATATTCCTATTGAATTTGTGCATCATTCATGATTTTCTCTAAGGTGGCAGTGAAAATCTGGGTGTGAACTTGGAGGTCTTAACTCCATCTCCGTCAGGAAGGGCTTTTAGCAATACTATAGAGTTGTGCTTCATAAAGAAATAATGAGTGGCACTGCATAATATTTTATAGTCTACAAAGAGCTTTTAATGCATAGCTCATCTAAATCAACAACTGCAATCATCCCACCAAGGGAGGCAAGGTTTCTCCCATTTTACTGCTGAGGAAAGGGAGGCTCAAAGAAATCAGGTGACTGGTCTATGGTCACCAAAGCAGGAAAGGGGAGAGCAGGGATCTGAACGTGGGTCTTCTGAATGTAAGCCCAGAATGCTCCACTGCAGTAGGCTGCCCCTTCAGCAGCAGGCCTCTATCAGGGTTCTCAAAAATGGTCCATGAACTAGAATCAGTCTGTGGACACAAAACTTTTATCTTCTAAAAACCTATAAACTTCAATTAGCAACAACAAAAAGCTGACTCTAAACAGATGAGGTAAATTGTATGCAATCTCTCAGTGGTCACCAAAATTTCTGCTTGCTCTCAGTGATAAAATATATGAACTTAAACTATTTTACTCTCTTATTAAGGAATATAATCTGTTTTTAATACATGATAGCATTCGATGAGTCTGCAGTAGAGAATTTAGGTATTTTTGCTGATTGCAGTGTGGTCTGGAATTGGAAAGCCTGGCCTAGGCGATCATCAGTGAAGACACTTAAAACACTGACCAGAGATATTCTACACAAAGACACCGTACCAGGCACAGAGAAGACCCAGGGAGAGGCCAGGTTCTGATGCTGAGGCCTCTGTATGGAGCCCAGCGACACCCTGCTTCATTTCCCAAGGAATCCATGTCAAGAGGCTGGCATGACTCACTGGCTAATTACCTGAACACTTGGGCTCCCCCAGCCCTCCTGGCTGTACAACTTGTCTTCTCTCCTGACGGCCAACAAAACACTATTTTCACCCTGGTCCAGACATAGCCTAACGCTGTCCACACGGTGGTGTAAGGGATTATGACTCTGACCCGGATAACTCCGGCAGAAAACCTGCTCTTACCAGCCTCGGGGTGGGGGAGGAATGCGAATAGAATGGCGGCTTCAGCCACGCCACTCCCCTAACTTAAAAATCTCCTGGGTGCTTACGGAGCAAGGTCCAAGCGCCAAGTCTGGCCAACTGAAGCCCTTGGCAACATCCTTCTCCCGACCCTCTCTGGCCACTCCCTCTCCCACGTTCTGGCCACCCCGCCCCACACAACAGGCCCTTCCACCCTCTGTCTGGCCAGTGCTCCATGCAGCCTTCGCCTCACTCCCACACTCCTATCCACCCTTCAAAGTCCCGCCGGAGCATCACTTCTTCTGTGAAGTCTTCTGGGTCCCCCAGAAAAGAGCTGCTCTTTCTCTGGGCTCCCAAATACCTCTTTGTCCAGCCTTTGCTAGACTGTCTTTCCCATGAGCCCACCGTAACTGTGGTCACCGTGTCCCTTTTTGCCTCTGTGCGGTTCAGTGACAGGACTTTATCTCTGCATCTCTGTACCTCCTGAGGCCCAGCACAAAGTCAGCGCCCAATAAATAGATCCAACAACCAAATGCACTACAGTGGTTGGGCTCTTTCCTCCACCTTTCAGATGGGCAGCTGCCATACGTATCACCTTCTCTCTGATCTGCATTTAATTCACTCTGATCTGGGTTCAAGGTGAGGGAGATCAATCCCTATAGAAGTACCCACAATCCTGCCCATATAATGGTGCCACCTGAGCGGGGCCCCAGTTGTGGCTACATAACTGAGAGGAGGGTGCTAAAAACAGGCCTGCCTCACCATCAGTGGGTCCCAGAGCAAGAGGACCTATGAAGGCCCACATAGGATATGTCATATTTAAATTTAAAAGACAGAAATCAAGATAACAGACTGATAAATAGAATATGTTCTATCATATTGACAAATACCTTGATACAACCTGGGAGGCCACGTTTGAATTCAGAGTTCTCTGACCCCTCGGTTTTACAGTGGGATGCGGACACTCAGGGAGAGCTGGCCATCCCCAGCATCACCCCACACTTAGAGGGGCTTCACGTACACCCATGCAGACACCCCGAGTCTGAATTCCATCCAATCCCTGCATCTCCCGGCCCTGCCCACCTTGTCAGCCTGGGGCCCACGGGTGCACACATGGTCCACGGCCGACGCAGTCTGCCCTTCCTCGGGCAGATGGACCTGCAAGCAGGCTTGAGACCATGTGGGCAGGGAACTGAAGGGTCGGGACCCAGCATACAGTCTGGAAGGAGGAGGTGCAGACTCTACGTGGGCCATCCCTGGGCCCTACAGCTCTGCCCCATGGAAAGGACCACATCCAGAAGGATGTCCAAAGCATGGCCCACTAAGTGTGAGTGCCCTCTGGCCCACCTCGAGGAGCAGCCCACGGTACCGCCATCCACATCTGGGTTATTTTGGAGCCGTGAGCTTCTGGCACCGAACATTCTCACCTGACAACAAAGCCAACTGGTGAGGTGGTACTTGGAGCTGAAACTGCTTTCCAACCAGGCCTCAGAAACACACCAGCAACAATAAACATCATGCACTTCCACACACGGAAGGGCAGGCTATCGGTGACAAGCCTGTGAGTCACGGTGTTTCTTCTTCAGGATCTTATACCCCCCACCCCAGGAGCACTGATTCATCCAAGTTTATTTTCAATACTATTATTTTTAGTCAGCCAAACAATTTTTAAAATGAGGATGGAGGAGGGGAGAACCACCGAAGAATATGAATTCTCTTTCGATAGGCTTCCAAGCCATAAACCGACAAGTGGTGTGACTGTGGCCGCTTGGTGCGCACCTGCTAGAGAAGGGTCCTCTCACTACATCAACCAATGTTCTCCAAACAGCGAGCCCTGAGAACACGTGTGTCGGGGGTGGGGGTGGGGCCCTTACTGGAATCTACTGACACCATCAGTCAGATTTCCCCCTTGAAAGGGAAAAATGAGTGTTTACTAAGCACCTGCTATGTGCTGTGAGCCACAAGTATCAGTCAAGTACTTGCTTTCTCTTATCTCATTTGCGTTGACTTACAGGAGGTAAGTGGGCCCATGCCCATTATACAGATGAGGCAAATGGAGCTTAATCAATGGAAGCAGATGTCCCCAAGGCTGTCACATAGCCAGTAACTGGCCAACTCAAACTCCGGTCTGTCAGACTCCAGGGCCCTTTGTTCTCCCTCGATGACTCTGCTCTTCCAGCCCACCCACACCCCCCACTCCTGTTCCCCAAGCAATATTTTAAGACTCTCTTTGGGTAGAGATCAATGGCTACACGAAACGTTTAAAGAGGTAGCAAAACAAGCGCACTCACCCTGCCCTTCCAGGCACACAGAGAAATAAGGCTCACCTCAAGTCTGAATTCCATGAGGATGCAAGAAAGTTTACAGTGGGGCACATTTGAAGCAAAAGGAAAAAACCCAACTTCCATCACCAGTGCCTGCTTTCAGCCACTTGTAACTACTCAAAAAGTCCTTTCTGGGTCCATTACTCCACATTTGGGCTTAGCCCAGAGGTGATTTTTTAAGGAAAAAATGCCTTTTGGCATTTTTGAGCTGTGACAGCGTAAAAACAGACCTTTAGAAAACACACACCCAAAAAGCATTACTATTTTCAAAAGTCCAGTCTCAAAGGAAAAAAAACAAAACAAAACGGTGACACCTCAGAGCTACAACTTGGCCTGGCGGCCTGTGATGCAAGAGTTAGCAGGGAAAGCCACCAGTCTGATAACGCTGTAGGTTTCAAAGGCAAACCTTGACCCAGGGTTTCTTAAACAAGCCCCTAGTCCTAACTCCCAGCAAAGCTGTCAGGAGAAAAACTTGCCAGATGTAATCAGGGAGAGCCATGTGATACAGAAAAAGTACTATTTCGGGGGAAACTCACTTTTCATTTCCTAGCTGGGGTTTCAACTTGTAACCTCCACGCCGCCCCACAGGAGGCGCACGCTTACACAATCGAGTACAGCCTTTCTTTATATAGATGCTTGAAGATAAATAAAGGAAGCTTACTGGGTAAACCCTGACATATGAGCAAACATTTTCCACAGGTATCCTCTATAATGCCTACCTCTCACAGTTAACCATTTTTAGGCAATTGTGGTCATTAGTTTAAGTAAACTTCCTGCTCTGAGAATGGCCAAAAATAGCAACAAAAGAAAAATTGCTCACTGCATCTCAAGGCACACAGCCTTCCCTTCGTTACCCTTCTATTCAGTTATTTTTATATTCCTCTGTAGTTATATTTCACTGATTTAGACTCACAGGGCGAGGGAGAGGCAAGGAGGGCAGAGGGGGAAAATAACCAAAATTAAAGGCTGAATTATAGTTTTATTACTTTCAACTCTAGAAATTCATAGGGCCTTAGGATATTAATCATTAAGAAAGATCTGTGATTCAATGATCAACCGGATGCATGCAAAGGGGAGCTTCTAAAATGCTTGCACGAAAAGCACTTTAGAGTTAGAAAGATCCTCTGATAGAGCTTATTTAGCCCGTTTTCCAGTTGAGAACATCTGAGGCCCAGAGATGGTAAGTGAATTGGCCCAGGTGACACAGCTAATTAGAAACAGAGCTTAAGTCTAGAACCTACTCAGGTCTGTTGACTCCTGCCTCCAAAATGACTCCCAAAAGTTTATGACTAATTTTTCTCTGACCACATTTATGGGGAGAAAAGGCCTGCTACAAAAACTTCAGCCTAGTCCAGCATTAGCAAAACTTCTTAATTAATAGGCTTCTACTGTGTTTTCGTTTTAAACCAAGTCTCTCTGTCAAAACATTCTGTAGCAGTGTGCCATGGTCTCAGGCTGCTGTTTACAGCAGAGGCCTCAGATAATCACTGCAGACAGTGTGACTTGTGCTCTAGATTTGTTATTTCTAAAACTGTTAATTAAGTCAAAACAAAGAAAAATGTTACACACACACACACACACACACACACACACACACACACACACACACACACACACACACACACACCCTCATCCGGACTCAATAAACTGAAGAGCTTGGGGGATTTGGTTCTCTGGCATTAAGAAAACAGTACTTACAAGTTAACCAGAGTGAACACATACATGATTATTACAATTCCAAAGGACTCATGTTGAGCAGCCAGTGGACCAGGAGGGCAGAATCAGGCGTCTGCCTCATTCATTGGTGGGGCCCTGCTACCTGGAGCAGGTTTTGGCACCCAGTAGGTGCACTGAAGGAAAGCATAAACATGAATTGGACAAGTTCTCTCGGATCTTTGTTCTAAAACCTGGAATACAGTAAAATTAGAAACCAGACTTCTGCAGGGTGGGTTTAATATGGCAATTTCCAACCGTTTCCAGGAACCACCGCACTTGAAGATGAGGAGACTGAAGTGGTCAACAGACGATGCCCAGCCCTCCTGGGGAAGAGCCAATCCCATCTAGCACTGCACGGGACATTCGTGTCTGCAAAAGGCTGGTAAGTCTCCCAGGCCCCTTCACCGGCAGCCTTTCTAGGCAGTTCCCTTCCCAGCAGACTGGTACTACCAGACATAGATTTGGGGAAGGGGGCACGGTGGATTTTGGTTTTTTTAAATATGTCAATACATCAAAGGAGACAAGGACAAAGTTAATTAGGACTATTCATGAGCCTTGTTGATTGAGAAAGCTGCATTCCACTTTAGAGAGCTTAAAGGAGGCTGGGGGAGGGGTGAATAAAGAAGGTGGGAGAATGGGTAAAGGAATAAAGTTGGACTTCAAGTTTTAAAGCAAGCGCTGCTTGCAACACAGATGGACCTAGAGATTAATCAGACTAAGCGAAGTAAAGCCAGACAGAGAAAGACAAATGTCATATGATACCGCTTATATCTTAAAAAAAAAAAGATACAAAAGAACTTATATACAAAACAGAAATAGACCCACAGACATAGAAAACAAACTTAGGGTTACCAAAGGGGAAAGGGGGTTGGGGGGAAGGGACAAGTTAGGAGTTTGGGATTAACATACACACTGCTGTATATAAAATCGATAACCAACCAGGACCTACAGTATAGCAGAGAGAACTACAGTCAATATTTTGTAATAATCTATAAGGGAAAAGAATCTGAAAAAGTATATATATATATATATATATATATATATATATGTATGTGTGTGTGTGTGTTATATAACTGAATCACTGTGCTGTACACCTGAAACTAACACAACATTGTAAATCAACTACACTTCAATAAAAATAAATAAATGAAGCAAGCGCTACTTGGTCCTATTCATAAAGGAGCTCACGCAGAGACACGGCTGTATTGTGCATCCAATGGCATTTAGAAACCTCCCAATAAGTTAACAAGTGAAAATTAATAGTTGCTCAGTCCATTAAACCGTGTTAATTTTATTTCCATTATAATAATACAGCAATTACAAATTTACATTATTGAACCAATATTTATTTTTCAAACTCATTTTAATTGGATTGCTGATGTGATAAGCTCAAGCCACATTCTCTCAATGCCATCAGCTGCTTGCATTTCTCATCAGAACGAAATGACTACTGTATTCATTGACTTTTTCTATTATTAGAATTGTCATTTGACACTTTACATCCTTGCAAAGACTTCTTAAAATACATTATTAAAAGCTCTTATGTCCATATAGAAACTCAGGTTTATAGGATTTATTTTCAGCAAGTATTGACCACAGAAATGAAAAGCTAGGTCACACCAAAAGTCTGAAATTCTGAGGATCCACCATCACCTCCAAGTTGTCCACTTCTTATCGACATGGTCCGTTATATTCTGAGCTAATATATCTAAAGTCACTGTTTCCACCAAGGAAACCTGAATTTCAGGTCTGCAATACTAATGACTCTTTACTTCAAAGCAAGGACACTTTATAGTGGCATAAAATACTGAACACAAGTCACTAGTCGCTAGTTCACTGCGAGCCAGGAGGTAACAAATTCATAGCAGTGCTCCATTTACGGAGAGAAGGAAGATAAAGAAGATAAAGACACCCTCATTCTTGTAGGCAACGATCATCATGAACCCAAAAGTTCGCATGATCGAACTACAGTCCAGAAACGTCCTTTGGATAATAACTCCTGTCCTCGTGGTTTTCCACCTCACAGGGACTCCTCCCTCCTCTCCCCACCTCCTCCCACAGAATTAAGTCTGGCCCCCTCATCCCTGGGCATTTTGTACGTCCCTTGGCTGCAGCTCATGGCCTATATTTTGGGCAAGTCTGTCTCCCACTCTAGATAGGGAGCCCCTTGAGAATAGGCACCCTGCCCTGCTCATCACAGTAGGTATTTAATAAATGACTGAATAATCAATGAATGAATGATACACATAGAGGTCTAGACATAACACATCTGTCAAACTCTCTCGTTTACAAAACACTTCCACGGGCTTTACCTCCTCCTGATTTTACAGGTGCCGGCACGAAGGCTCTGAGACATTAAGTGAACTGCTAAATCCATCCAGGTATTAAAACGGCAAGATACAGGACCTGAATTCTGTGCTTTTTCTGGAGAAAACAGATGGCTGTCTTTATCTTGTTTTCTAACACAGTGACCTCTGTAATATCATAATCCCCCCTGCCCCCCAAAAATATCACTCCATCCTAGAGCTCATATTTCTTCTGATGGCTGGGAATAAGGAAGAAATAGACACTCAATGCCTTATTGCTGTTTCCCTTACTGAAGTGTAAGCTCCTCACAGGCAGGGACCATCTCCAATTTATCTCTGCATCCTCCTCCACTTCCTGGAATACTGACTCAGACATGGGAGGGGCCAACACCTATCAATGAATCCACAAAACCCAATCCTGTAACATTCGATGAGGAAGTGTGAGCTGTCTGCAACATGCACCAGCTGTCTGCAACATGCACCGGCCCACACATTCAACTCCTGGGTGCAAGCAGCAAGTTCCGAGGTTCCAAATGTCAAGGGAACGTCGAGTGGCTCCTAGGTTCGGCCATACCTCTGAGCCAGCCCCACAGTCAGCTACAAGGTGTCCTGCAGAACCCTCCTCATCCCGGCCCTTGTGCGGAGCTCCCCTAATCAAGGTTAACAAGAGAAAGAAGAGGATGGATGCAAGCAAGTGAGCTTGCTTCCAACGGGCCACAGAAGAGTGGTGCTCTGAGCAGCAGCTGAGAGAGGAGAGAGGACAGGAGACGCTGAGATGGAGACGGTATTAAAGACGCCCCTCCTGCACCCTCGGTCTGTCCCCAGAAGCCTGAGAAGGGAGTGTTAGAGATAGGGATCACCTCCCTTTCTCCCCAGGGTGAGAGCAGCCTGGCCAAGTCCAGGGAGATAATAGGAGGAGGCTGCACCAAAAGAACAGATGCACAGAACGGGAGGAGAGGGTGTGTGTCAGGCCTGGGGTCTGGCTCAATTCTCCCACTTTTCTCTGGACCTGGTGCTCCGACACAAGAAAGCCCAAATTTCCCTCCAAACAAAGCAGGCCTAAGTTTGGTCCAGCTCTCAACAAGTGGGCCAAGTCATGGGTCCCATTGGTGGAAACACAAGTTACCAGTGCCCATCAGAACAGTCATCTTTAAGTGCACCTGGCTCCTTATCACTGACATAACCTAAACACACCTTCTCTACCTCTCGGTGGCAAATGCTATAACTCCATTCTTATACACTGGCCAGGAAGATACCTGCAGCTGTACTCAGGTACTCAACTAGGTGACAAGTAGGATGCTGTTACACAACTTGCCAAAGTTCTGCCCATCCTGCCAGACCTCAGAGTACCCTGATAGCCCCTCTGTTGGTGTATCTAAATCAGGCTCTTACCACTGCCTTGGCACCGGTCTCTTTGACATTCTTGACACCAGTAAGCCTGTACCACTCCAGCTCTCCTGATCACTGAGACAGCTTAGGGGTGACAGAAATCAGGCTCTTACCACTGCCTTGGCACCGGTCTCTTTGACATTCTTGACACCAGTAAGCCTGTACCACTCCAGCTCTCCTGATCACTGAGACAGCTTAGAGCCGGGGTGACAGAAGCAAGCGTGTGGTCTGGGGGGGGGGGTCCTAGTATCCAGCTCTAATTGCCACATGGAGCTGTTGCTGCTCAAGATTTCGTATTAGCCAAAACAGGCTTGTTAAAATCTCCTTAGACTGAGGGCTCCTTACACCCCAAGGTCCAGACCTCGCAGAGTATTTTTAAGTACCCAGTGCCCCACCCCACACACCCTGTGGGATAACTAGGTTCAACATTTCCTTTTGTCAACTTTCCAAAGCCCTAGTTATAAAAGGCAGTGAGGACAGAACAGACAATTTGACAAGCAACCCCACAGCCTACGGGGCTGAGGCACACCGATATCACCAGTGTGAGGCCAGCTAGCTACCTCCCCAAGATGTGGCCTTTCTCTGCCCACGACCAAAAACAGCAGTAGCTGTTGCCAAGGGAGACAAGGTGACCCAGAGGCGTGGGCACAAAATCCAGGGATGGAAATCCACTTTGTCTGGATCCACCCAAGGAACTGGGTTTCCCCAACTGAACCAACAAAGATCTACGGGGCCCAATCCCCCTAGTTAACACTGCCCTAGCCGTCAGCAAAGAATGTATTCAGAACCTTCAAAGGGAAGAGCCGCCTGGGCCAGCAGAAGATGCACATTTGGTCAGAACTGCATGTTTACTATGCCAAGCCTTTCTCACCTCTCTCCTCTAAAGGTTTCTCAACATTAAACGTGGGATAAATCTTAGGCCTAATTACCTGATCTATTTTCCAGGAGTTTCTTTTTCTTAATCTCATAAAAGCATGTGAAAGTCCTTTGTAAACTGTGAAACACTTTACACAGCTGCTCCTTGTATAATCGATAGCTGTTTTTGTTTTTTTCCTGTTTCAAAACATAAAGCACTTGTCCTCAATGTACTCAGGCAGGTATGAAGGCAGGCTGTGCAAAGCCTTCCCCAGGCTGGAAAAGTAGGTCATTCATCCACCCTACTCCCCACCCTTCACCCAAAGGAATAAAGAAGGAAGAACTAGGGCTGGGACCAGGACCTAGGGCTCACTGACCATCACATCACACCACCTCCTCTGAAGTCAATTCTGGCTCCCGATCACACACCCAGAACACACTTCCCAGACAGCACACTGCCTCCCCTCCCGCTTTATTGACTGGATCCACCCAGTTTTGAAAAACATTATTATTTTTCAAGTCAGCACTCCCACCATATGTGGCATTTATTTCCAGAAGAGGCCTGGGTTCCCGTGGACAGATGTTGCTTTGTGCCTGCCGGACACGGATGGCAGCCCTTGTACAGCTGCCCCAAGCAGGTGGCCAAGGATGGAGTCTACTCCTTGGCCCAGCAGCAAGGATGACAATTTTTGTGGGGCTCTGGCCTTGGGGACCCTCTACTCATTGCTCTGCAGCCTGGAACCCCAAGAACATCCCCAACTCACACACACAAACTCTCCCTTGGTTCAGAATAAGACTTTTAAAGGGGGCTGAGAGGGAGAGAACAGGAGGCTAAGGTGCCCCCCCCAAGACACCCCAATTCCCAGCCTGGCACACCTCAGCTAAGAGAAGGCCGTGGGGAGTGAAGTCACTCACTGACCCCTTCTACCAGCCATCTGTGAGCTCCCGCCTGACCTAGCTGGCGCGAAGTGGAGGATAAAGGAGATCCAGACAGATGGCAAAGCGCTTTGGGAAGGAGGGCTCTGTAGGAATGCGAGGGCCGAAGCGAGGCCCACTTTGGGGTGCGTGTTGTTATCTCGGCTCTGAGCCCCGTCCTCTGGGCATCCACCCGCAATCTCTGACTGAAAGGTGGGCAAAAAACAGTCAGGGGAGGCGGAGGAGAGGACCCCACTCTCTGCCACTTAACTCTCTCATCTGAAAGCCAGAGCCCTGCACTGCAACCAAAAGTGCGTGTGCGCGGAGGGGGCGGGAGATTGGCACAACCGAATCTAAAAATACTCGATAAAAATGCTAATCCCGAAGGCAGAGAGAGAATGAAGAAGGAATCTGTCAATCACGAGGCTCCCGCTCCTCACCCACAGCCCCAGCTGTACGGACCGCATTCCTGTCGAGGAGGAAAGAAGTAGGGGGACAGGAATGAAGAAAAGAAAGGGAGAGACACCACCACCTCCACGAGCGCGGGCCGCGGGGGCGGGAGGCGGCGGCGGAGGAGGGGCTCCGGCCAGCGGAGCCGAACAAAGCGGGCCTCAAGTTCTAGCCCGCAGCTCCCCGGGGCGGGGGCGGCCGATTCCTGCAGCACCCCTTTCCCGGAGGTGAAAAGCGAATGCGAGGTCTAGGAGCGCGAGTGCCGCGTGGAAGCCCCAGGCTCTGAATCTTTGCAAATATAGAGAAGGTTTTGTTTGGGGTCCCCCCCACCCCCTTCCTGCCCACGTTCCCACCCCCCTTACGCGCGCGCGCGCGCGCGCGCGCACACACACACACACACACACACACACACACACACACACAC
>NW_006773157.1:1667573-1690645 GCF_000442215.2 Lipotes vexillifer | reverse complement strand
ACACACACACACACACACACACACACACACACACACACACGCTATCCCTCCCGCTCCTATCCCACCAGGCCGGCCTCGCCACGCCAGGGGGCTGAACGGGCGCGCCCCAGCGTCCCTCGGGCCCCCACCTGGGGATGGTGATGCACTTGGTGTTGACGTTCTGCGTGGTGATGGCCTTCTCCAGCTCGTCCAGCTGCCCCGTCTTCTTGAGCTTCTTGACCAAACTCTTGACCGCCTTCTCGCACCACTTCTCCTCCTGCCCGTTCTGCTCGCCCTTCTTCCAGCCCAGCAGGCGCTTCACGATCGGGGGGGTGAAGGGCAGGATGGACGACATGGCTGGGGAGGGCGCGCGGGCGGCGAGGAGCGCCCCCGGCGGGGCTGGGTGCGGCGGGACGCCGGGGGCGCAGCGGGGTGCTCGGCGGGGGAAGGCAGCGGCCGCCCAAACTTCGCCTCAACTCTCGGCGAACTTCCCGGTGGCTCCCGGCCGGGCCGCGGCGCTGCAGCCGGCGGGGCTCGGCGCGCGGCCCTGCGCCCCGGGCGGCTCCCAAGGCGCGGAGAAGGGCGGAGGAGCGGCGGGCGGGCAGGCAGCAGAGGCGCGGGATCGGGAAGGCCCCGGACGCGGGGCGGAGACGGCGGCCGCGGGGCTCGGAGTGGCAGAAGAAAGTTTGGGTTTCCGCACGGGGTGGCTGTTTGGGTGCCGCCTCCAGGAAGGAGAGTCCAACTCCCAGCTAAACTTTGCTCGCCTCGCTCGCTTTGATGCGCAGATCCCTCCGCCTCGGTAGCCTCGCCTCCCGCTGCCCTCCTCCTTCCCGGCTCGCTCGCTCGCTCGCTCGCTCGCTGGGCCGGCCTCGGGTTTGCGCCGCGCTCCCGCTCCCGCCCGCTGCCAGTCTGTGTTTCATGCAAATCCGCGTGCAGCCTCCTTTCCAAGCGCTGTCACCGCCCCCTTGCCGCCGGGGCTCCCCGCCTTCTCCCCCGCGCCCTGCCGCCTCCTCCCGCGGGCGCCCTGCCCGCCCCCGCCTCCGGGAGGGCGCCCGGCCTTCCCCCGCCCGGAACGGAGCACGCCCACGTGGGCGTCCGGGGACAGCGGCGGCCGGGGCTGGAGCGCGCAGGACCCCGCGCGGCCCCGACCTGAAGTCCAGCGGGCGCCAGGAGGAAGTCGTGGGAAAGGAGCGGCGAGAGGGGCCCCAGGCTGGAGGGCCGGGCTCGGGCCGTGGCGTCTGCTCTCGGAACCCACACTCAGGAAGCTCAGTTGGAGTGGCGGGCCCGAGAGCGTTAGACTCGCACGAACGAGCGCCGTCCGGCCGCAGGCTGGCGGTGCACCCCCCGGGAGGACCCCGGTCCGAGAGAGGGCGCGCGGAAGGCTTAGGCCCAGGAAGTTGGGGCGCGCACCGAGACGCGGGCGCGCCGATCCCGGTCAGGGGCCTTGGCGGCGCCGGTGACTCTAGGGCTGTTTTTATTCTCGCACCGGTGAGATCATACCGGCTTAGAACCCCGAGACCGTGCGAAAGAGGGATTAGTGAGAGGCTCTCAGAAGTGGAGATCTGGGGACCCCAGTGACTCCCTGGATAATAGCTGGAGCCAGGGGGTCCCCTGGGCCTTGGGAACCAAGTGCCCGGCAGAAAATGGGCCTCGAAGACATCTGTTGAGTTCAGGAAGAAATGAATGGGGGCGCTTTAGAACTTATCTTTGGAGGAAAGGTTTCATTACAGGGTGTTGGAATCTTATGATAAAGAAAGATCCGAAATTCGACACCCAATAAATAGGAGAGAGAGCTTTGTTTTCAAAGCTGTAAACTCGCAAAAAGTGGGGCAAAAGGGCAGTATTGGGGAACCTTATGTATTCCAAATTAGTTTTGGTGGGAAGCAAAGGAACACCGGGATATTAGGGGAGCTCTGGCGTTTTTCTCCCTACCAGAATATTTCAGGGGCATCTGCCCACAAACCCCTCACTCAGCTGCTTTCAGGAGTTACCCCAGGCCCCCAGGGCCTTTCTCCTGCTGCCCCTCCCCCTACCAGGCCTCTAGGCTTTGTTTGTTTTTAACAGCAGGAAACTCCCGTGGTGAGAAAGAAGTTATCTGCAAACCCTCTAGCGGGTGGGGAGTTACAAAGCCCTGTGAGGTGTGGCCCTAATCCACAAAGTCAGCCCAGAAGCTGCAGGGGTCCCTGCCTGGTAGGAGAGAATGGCCTCTCACAAGCCCGTCAGCTGCTGGGGCTGAGCGCTGGGCTTCTCGCCCTCCCCTCCTTCTAACTCCCCGCCTGCTTGGACCTTAAAGGAGAATCCCTGAACCCCAACTGGGGCTTAATGACCTGGTTCCCGTTCCTGGCTGGTCCTCGGGCTAACCAGCAGCCACTGTAATCTGGTTTCACTCCCTTCCTGCCAGCCCTCGTCAAAAAAGAGAAGGGAGGAAGGCGATCAACATTTATTGATGGCTTTCTTCATTCCAGATCGCCTGAGTGCTGCCCTCTGGTTTCACCTTCACAATGGCTCTTGGGGTAGATGTCCCTATGTCTCCCATTTACAGATAAAGCACCTGAGGCACAGAGGTTATAATAAGTACTCGAGAGCCCTAGCAGCGGAGCTGGGATCTGATCCCCATGCTTTGGGAGGCCTCAGTCCACATTCTTGCCACTGCACCCAGCTAAGCTGCCTTATAGAGTCGTGGAAGGCAAAGGTGACACCACGGATGGAGCTCTTTGCAAAACAAAAGTTCTTTACACAGGTGCACTATTGTGATACTAGAAGAAATGTTTGCTCACCTGTAAAATGGAGCTAGAGATAGCTTTCCTCTCAGTCTCCTAGAGTGGTTGTGGGAATACAACGTGGAAAGCTTTGCAAACAGTCGAATGCTGTAAAGGAATAGAACCATACCTTGGGGCCACCATTAGTGCCATGGAGAGTCGTGCAGGAGCGGGGGAGCAGGTTTCGGTTAGATGTGCACATCTACGGAGTACCTCCATGTTGCCATCCTACTCATTTCTGGGATGCTGAAATGAAAGATGAAGGTCCCCAACCTCAGGAGCGCACGGCCTAGGGGTAGGAGGTGTGTGCCCGCATGAAAGGGGCCCTTGCCGTCATCCCAGTAAAACATTCATTTTAACCTGAACATCGAATGAGGCAGGTCCCACTGTTGAGAGGCAGTCAGATGGAGCTAAAGGACCTCAAGCTTCATCAATGACTGACCTGGCTTTCGATCCTGGCTCTCTTCATCCCTTCTCCCCACTGAGCGTCTATCCTCTCAGCTGTAAGAATGAAGCACACAACTACGAATGTAGAAAGAGCATTAAAATTGTTGCCCTTCAGTGCAAGGCCCTCATTTGACACAGGCAGAAGCCGTGTATGGTGAAGTGGAAAGTGTACTATGGAGGTAAGGAGCCCAAGAGAGATCTGAGGATTGCGTGTAGTGGAAGGACCTAGCGTGTCCCTAAGCCTCTGAATTGTGACGTGGAAAGGGCCCCCGGTTCAGCCCTCTCATTTTCCTGAGGGGAGGCAGTAACTTGTCAGCAGCTAGTGTGGCTGAAACATGCTTTCCTGCGCTTCCTTCATATGCCGTCATCCATGGGACAGGGACAGCTGTACGTGCAGAAAACAGCGCTGGACCCATGTTATGAAGCCAGCAAGTACCGTTTCTGGGCTGGTTCTTTCTTCTCTGGCCTCCGTTTCTCCACAAGAAGAGTTGGGGAAATCAGCCCAGTTTCACAAAGCAGTGAGGAGGGCTAAGGATTAGATTCCTCCGGGTGCCAGGAGGACCCCACACGCTCCCTTGACTTTGGGCAGTGAGCGGGTGGGTGGCTCCAGATGGATAGGAACTCTGTTCTGGTGCCTGGTCTCCTGGGGCCCAGCCAGGCTGGCTTCTGCAGAGGTTGTCCTTGGAAGGGAAACGTTAGCCCGGTTAATTTTTCATCATGGTAAGTGCAAAGTTCAAGAGAGGTGGGATAGGGCCAGAGGCAGAGTCTCTGTTTTCCTGGAAATAGTTAGTCCTATGGGGGAGGAGCCTCACAAGCGGATTTGCCAAAAGGTTTTCATGCATTTGGAGTGGCTCCCAGGTGGAACACTGGAAAGAAACAAACACCTGCCTTCAATTCTGATGATTTTTCCAGTAGCTAAAGGGTGTTTAATCAATAAGTGAGTGAAGCAATTATACTCCAATAAAGATCTATTAAAATAAATAAATAATAAGTGGTGAATCTAGAAAGAGCAAGAAAATTGTTCTGTCTTCATTTTACACAAACATAAAGTGACATCTGGTGAAGGGAGGGCATTCACAACCTGCAGATAAGTCAGGATCTAGTCAGGACTAGAACTTTCATCAACGTGCCCTCACCTGACAGAGAGCCTCTGTCTGCAGTCAGCCCCCATTTTTTTAGGTCTTTCTAGCACTTTACACACGTGAGCTCTCCTGTGGCACCAGACGGACTTGAGTTAAAATGTCTAGTCTCCCGTTTCCAGCTGTGTGACTTCAAGCAAGTCCCTTAGCTCTGTGCGTCAGTTTCCTCATCCATGTAATGGGAGTAATAACAACATCTACCTCTTAGGATTGCTGTAAGGACTCAAATAACCATGTAGAGAGCTTTCTAAAAGCACATAGAACATTTTCAATACACATGGCTGGTGCTCATCGTAGAGTACTATGCACAAGTTAGAAGCAATGTGTTCTGCGTACATGAGACAAATGGTTGGACCTTAAAAACAGTTCTAGGTGAAGACAGTAACACACAGAATGAAACAAATAACACAGTGCTACTTATGTAAAAAATTACATAGACACAAAACAGCTGTATACATTTTGAAAGAAGTCATACAAACAAGATAAATATTGAATCATCTCACACCCATTAGGATGGCTATTATCAAAAAAAGAGAAGATAGCAAGTGTTGGTGAAGATGTGGAGAAATTAGGACCCTTGGGCATTGCTGGTGGGAATGTAAAACGGTACAGTCCCGTGAAAATGGTATGGCGGTTCCTCCAAAAATTAAACATGGAATTAACACTTGATCTAATAATTCCATTTCTGGGCATATACCCTAAAGAAGTGAAAGCAGGGACTCAGGTATTTATACAGCCATGTTCACAGCAGCGTTATTCTTGATAGCCAAGAGGTGGAAGTAACTCTAGTGTCTACTGATGGATGAATGCATAAGCAAGATACAGGACATACGTACTGTAGAATATTATTCAGCCTTAACAAGGAAGGAGATCCTGTCATATGCTACAACATGGATGAAACTTGAAGACCTTGTGCCAAGTGAAATAAGCCAGTCACAAAAGGACAAATACTGTATGATTCCATTTACGTGAGGTGCCTAGAACTGTCAAATTCATTGAGACAAAAAGTAGAATGGTGCTTGCCAGGGACTGGGGGGAGGGGATTCTCTAGTTTACTCAAAAGACAGAGCCTTTGGTTTCTAGCACCTTCCAACCCAGTGATGGTGATATCTCATATCTGGAGAACCCAGTCAAAATCATTTAAAACGCCTGCTTCAGGGCCACCCCTAGGACCATGCAGGCTCAGACACTGCCCCCACCTGACAGCTTAGGGAACTGAGGGCTGGGGGAACAATACCCTTTGCAGGTCTGCTCTATGCCAGGCTCTGGGCCAGGACTTCAAGGATAGGGTCTTGTTTGAAGTTCTCAGTCCCCAAAAGATGGTTGCTATCGTTGCTGCTTCGCAGAGGAGGGACCAGAGACTCAGGAATTTAAGTTGATGTTGTCCGAACTGGACGGCTGACCCCTGACTGCCAGCCCAGCAGGTTCCTGGGGTTGATTACAGACTGTCCCTGGCAGAAGGGGGCTGGGACAGAAGGAGCCGGGTGCAGATACTGTCCAAGGAAGGTAAGGCGAGAGACCAGTTCTGACTCGAGGAGATTTGGGGCAGGGGGATTGGACTTGGGGGTAGGCATAGCCAACTGCCACTGTGTGCAGACCAAGGCACGGGGCCAGGGCTGCGGGGGAAGACAGGATGGGCCTGTGGGCAGGCGGCTGGAGCCCAGGGCAGGGTCCACAGAGCGATTTTGAGTTCTTCCGCAGGAGCTCCTTCCCAGCGTTCAGAAATTGCAGGCCTGGGAGTCAGGGACCAGGAGAGGATCCTGGTAGGTGTACAGTTGTGTGTGTGAGTGCATGTATGCTTGATTATACCATCTGTGTATGTCCTGGTGTGTTGGTCACTCTCTCTGTGTACAGAGGTGTTGTTGAGATTCAGGGGTGTGTGTGTGTGTGTGTGTGTGGTGTGTGTGTGTGTGTATGTGTATGTGTGTTAGATGTCTCTGTCTGCCCATGCCTCTGAGATCTGTCTTGTTCGGATCACATTATTTCAGAGTCCAGCCCCATATGTTTAAGAGAAATGGATACACGTTGTGTGAATTTTCTCCCTCGGTTCATGTGTTTTTGTGTCTTCGTCTTTGCACCTTGTACGTATGTACGTTTGTAGAGGTCACTTTATTTGCTCTTTCCTATTTTCTGGGATAATAAGAGTCACAAATGTGGCCTTGGCTCAGACCCAGGATCTCCCTCGGCCCAGTGTTCAATTTACAATGTGGCCCTAAAAAAAATATTTGTTGGCAAACTGTTGGTTCATTATAACTGCATTTATTTTTAAAAGCACATGTGCATATGGACAAACACCAAGGACTGGTGTGTTGAAATAAAAATATAGTTCTAGAAAGGCAGTGAGATTGTATTATTTTTAATATATTGCAAGCTATTTTTATACCAGAAGTGAATGGAATATACTATATCAAAGTCGTACCTCAATTTAAACAAAGATTTTGAAGAAAGACAGCAAGGTGTAGGGCGAAAGTAGAGTTAGGTCTCTCCGGGGTAAGGAATGTGGATTCTGGAGGGTGGAGGCAGGGGTGGCTTGGACTATCTGGTCAGGACTATCTGGTCAGGTCTGAGAGGGGTTCTGATGCTCGGGGCGGCGGGCGGGGTATGGGGTGGGAGGGCTGTTAGGGCCTCTGTGTAGTCAGACACCGGGCGTGTGAAAAGAGAAGAAAAGTTCTCACTGCTCGAAACAACACACGCGTCTAGAGTACTCTGTCCCTTATACACAACCCAGCATCTGGAAACAAACCTCCTGGGGTTGACTCAGACTTTGAAGGAATGAAATGAAAGTCACAGGAACGGGGAAAGCTGTCCCTCTCCCAAGCGATTCAATCTGACCAAAGGGAGGGACACCAGCTAAAAGAGAGATGAGTTGGATTGTTGTTGTTGTTTAAAAGAACCACGTTACGGGATTCTATTTCTGTGAAATGCCCAGAATAGGCCAACCTATAGAGGCAGAAAGTAGATTACTGGTTGCTGGGGTGTCTGGTGGAGGGGTGGGGTGGGAGTGACTTCTGGTGGGTACAGAGTTTCTTTCTGGGGGAATGAAAATGTTCTAAAGTTGACTGGGGTGATGGTTGCACAGCTCTTTGAATATACTAAACCCCGTTGACTTGTACATTTTTAAGTGGGTGAATTGTATGGTATGTGAATTATAGCTCAATAAAGATGTCTTTAAAAATAATAATAAAGGGCTTCCCTGGTGGCACAGTGGTTAAGAATCCGCCTGCCAATGCAGGGGACACGGGTTTGATCCCTGGTCCGGGAAGATCCCACATTCCGCGGAGCAACTAATCCCATGCGCCACAACTACTGAGACTGCGCTCCAGAGCCCATGAGCCACAACTACTAAGCCCACGTGCCACAACTACTGAAGCCCACGTGCCTAGAGCCCATGCTCCACAACAAGAGAAGCCACTGCGATGAGAAGCCTGTGCACCGCAACGAAGACCCAACACAGCCCAAAATAAATTTAATTTAATTTAATTTAAAAATAATAATAATAAAGGCTAACACATATCGAACGTCTCACAAGTGCTAGGCCCTGTTCTCAGTGCTTTATGTGGATGAGATTAACTCATTTAGTTTCTACCACTGCCCATGGTTGGTGTTATTATCGTCCCCTTTCCAAAAGAGGACACTGAGGCATGGCGAGGTGACATTAGTGAGTAACCTTGCTCAGACAAGCCAGGCAGCCTGCTGGACAGTCCTTGCTCTTAACCATGATGAAGACAAACAACCACTCACTAGAGATAATCACACTGCAGTCCCCTGATTTTTTTCATGAAACATATCATTAACATCTTTCTATGTCAAGAAATATACATTTACTCCATTATTTTGAATGTGGAGCATTCTGCCACATGGATCTATCATAATTTGTGAAGCCAGTTTCCCACAATTGGACCTTTAGGTGGCTCTCCATTTTATTTGGCATTGTAAGAAGTGCTGCTTTAAACATTTTTGTACATATGCATCTGTGTGCATCTCTGATTATTTTCTTAGAATAAGTCCCTGGAAGGAGAATGGCTACTTCTGATGCTGTTACTAAATGGTCCCTGAAAAGCCACTGTACCAGCTTATCCTCACCACAACAGCTTTATACAGTGAGAATGCACCCGGGGCAGAATTTTTCTTATCGTCTTACTTAGTCATCAATAGCTCCATTCAGCTTTAGCTATGACTTTGTTTGTTTGTTTCCTTCTGAAATCAACACATGAAAAAGGGTCTCTGCTGAAAGACCTCTCAGCATGGAGCAGAGGAGTCACAGGTGAGGAATCACAGGTGGTGTTGTTGGCAGTCAGTATAAGGATGCATTTTTTCGGTTTCTTCCCCTGCCCTCCCACAGGTGTTGGTGTTCCCCAGGGCCAGGTACTTGCTTCTTTCCTTTTACTTCCTCTCCCCTGGTGATCTTATTCACCCTGAGTCTCACCTAACCTTTATAAACTGACTCCCAAATCTGAGTATCTGGCCCAAACCCCTCTCCTGAGCTCTGGTCTCAAACTGTCCCCTGGAATTAGAGGGCCACAGTCATCTCAAGTTCACGTTCAGAACTGAGCACATCAGCTTCCTCCATGAACCTCCTTCTCAGTCCTCCATCCTCAGGGGCATCACCATTGTCTCCAGTTACCCAACTAGTAACCTGGAAACTCCTCCCTTCTTTCTCCCGTACATCCAATCTGCCACCAAACCCTGTAGAATCTGCCTCCCATCTCCCAGCCTTCACCTTAATTCAGGCCCCTATCACTGCTCACCACCAATTATTACAATAATTTTCTAATTGTCTTCCTTCTCTACTTGCAGCCAGAGTGAGCATTCTAAAAGCAAAAATCGCATCTACATCTCCCTGCTTTGTAAAAAATACTTTCAATGATTTGTAAAAAATGCTTTCAATTGTCTACAGCAGTGCTGTCCAATAGAAATATATGAGAGTGACCTACGTAATCTTAAATGTTCTTGAGGCTATGTTAAAAAAAGGAAAAAGGGACAGGTGAAGTTAATATATTTGATTTAACCCAACATATCCAGTATATTATCATTTTAACATGTAATCAATATAAAAACTATCTCTACTTTTTTGTGTGTGCAAAGTCTTTGAAATCTGTTGTGTGCTTTAAGCTTACATCTCAATTTGGACTGGCCACATTTCAAGCGCTCAATAGCTACATGTGGCCAGTGGCTACACTGTTGGACAGCACAGGCCTAGAGAATAGAGTCCACAGTCCTTCATACAGAGTGAAGGCTCTGAGTGCTGGGACCCAGCCTATCTCTGGCCTCAGCTCTCTTGCTGTGCCCATATCATATCCTCTCTCCAGGCACATCACAAATATCCCTGGTTCTTTTCATACCACTGTGTCTTTGCTCATACTACTCCTTCTGGCCTTTGGTGTCCTCTCCATCCCTTCAATCTCCACATCCCACCCCTTCAACTAGATGAACACTCCTCCCATCCTAGACTAGGTTCAAGCATCACCCACTTCGTGAAGTCTTCCCTTCTCTGACTATCATGTTCAGACCTCTATGCTGATACGTAGGACCCATTAGGGCATTTATCTGTTTAATTAACTGATTCATTACAGTAGATTTTAAGCCCTTGAAAGTCCAAGACCTTGTCATATTTTTCTCTCTGCAACACCTGCGCCTGAGCCCACTGAAGGTACTTAATAAATGTCAGGTGATGAACTGAATTAATAATTAGGAAGCCGAGGCCCATAAAGATTAAGTGATGTTCCCACAGTCTCATAACTAAAACATGGCATCCTGACTTACACCGCAGGCTCTCAGCCCCGTGCTTATTTGGCCACTGGGTTAGGGGATGTCAGAAAGCCAATCTGTAGGGTATGCATGTAAGGATTTCCATGAAGATGGGTTTGAGGTGCCAACTGCTAAAATCCAGGCAACCTGGACCACAATCTTGCTATTTCTGGTATGGACTCAGCTTCTGTTGCACTATATTTTACTGCCCTCAAACAATTACGAGGAAATGACGGGGACCAAAAGAAACATAGGAGCAGGGTGCATGATGATACACAGCCCTTGATCTGGACTGACCTCACCCACCGATGAAGAGAATGGCTGTGACTTGGGGAGAAATTTTCTCTGAAGTGCTTGAAGCCTGGTTAAGTGGCAGGAGAACTGATTGACTAGACTGCCACTGGGGAGAGGTTGGGGAGGGTGAAGGGTCTGGTTCTATCAATGGACCTGCTCTAACTTGCACATTATTTACACCCCCAGTCTCAGTTTCCTCATCTGTAAAACGAAGGGATTGGATTGGCCTTGGGTATTATAAATACAAGACTCAAATACCCTCCTTGGCCTGACCCATGGCAGACGTTATGAATGGCTTTTGAGTTCTTTCCTGCCTTGGAATTCTTGTTTAAACTCTGCCACGGAGCTGTCATTCCTCAAGCTGGAGCCTGCCTGCCTTTGTGCCTCTTCTAGCGCCAACCTTCGAGTTCATTGATAGAGACACATCCTCTGATCTCTGGGAATCCCTTAACTAGATGCAAATGACCGTGGGAGGAAAACACCTCGAGTTCTTGTCAGCTTCAATGGACAGCTAAATTCTCAGGGCCCCGTCCTGCCATGGCCACCCAGGAGGCCCAGGAGAGAATTCTAGGAGAGGGGGTGGTAGAAGGAAAGGGTGTGCATTTGTGAGCCTGCTGGGCCCGGTGCCTGAGCGTCCATTGTAGGTACCCTTGTTCAGGGCAATGGGTAGAAGAAATGCCCAGGGAGGGAGAGCCTGGCCTCCTGCCCTTGGGTAGCATGCAGCTTAATTCGGGAGCCAGAAAATACAAGTGCTGTTCCCACTGACTTCAATACACAGAGCAGCACTCATCTGTCTAATTAACGGATGTGTCACCAAGTGTCCAGGACAGCACATGGCACAAAGCAGCCTCGCAATAAATATTTGATTGAATGAATGAAAAAAATGAACGTACGTAGGCACTAACAACACTTAAGCTTAGCTGGCGAGGGTGGAGTTGAACTCCCAGCCAGCATGGACTCATTTTCACAGTTCTCTCCCTCCTCCCCTCAGATTTTTCCAAGTGAGGCCATGTTACCTTAACTTAATGTCTAAAACACACACTATTATACACTTCCCCTCAAACTCAAACCCCACTGGCCATGGTTTTGTGGTGTGTTACACCTTCATTAAGTGTATTTTTGCCTCCGATTTTAGTTTTTAAGCAGATCCAGGGCAGTTTTAAGTAGGAAAGCATTACCCATATGATCCATCTACCTGGGGTCGCGACAGGAAACTCTAAAATCCCCTTGTGGAACTGCATCTTCTGTGAAGTTGTGGCTTCCAGGCCCAGCATTCTATCCATTCAGTTCAGGGCTAGGAGTTGATCCTTCTGTGGGAGACTTGTCCACGAGAGACAGTCAGCGTCAGGGGTCGGTCCACACCTGGGCAGGTGTGGAAATCCCAAACTTGGATGTTAATTAGGAGAGGGAATAACACGTTTTTATTTTGCTGTCCCTTTAAGCTGGAACTAAGGAAGGTTGCGGAGGCCACACATATTCTCCCCCCACGCCCCCTCCGTGTGTGCGCATGCACACACACCCATGCTGGGCTGGCATGGACTCCCTGCCCACACCTCACACAGTACTGCTTAGACACAATCCTCTTCTGGGAAGGGGGCACACCTCACGCAATTTAGAAGATGGGGGCTGAGCACCCACTATGTGCAAGGCCCCCTTGGTAGACCGGGGGACACAAGAGGCACAGCAAGAAGGCGCTTAGGCCAACCGCAAAGCCCCCTCCCTCTCCTGCCCCTCTCCCAGCCAAGGAGAAAAGTTCAACTTCCTTGCATCCATATAGGATTTTTGTAATCAGAATCTCTAGAAAGGAGCTATTTGAGTCCAGCACATATGGATGGGAGGCACATTATCAGGTTTAGACACATTATCAGGTATTTGTTTGAATTTCGTATGAGGAGGCTGAATCTCTCAGGGCATCTCAGGGTCTTGTCCCAGCCTAGTCCTTGTGCAAGATGATCAGAAGAGGCCCCTAGGACAAGGCCTGCACGATGCAATAAACCCAGCCTCTCCAAGCTCCATCCCATTGTCCTAAAGCTGGTGAAGAGAAGCAAGGGTTCCCTGTGACCACACAGCCTGGGCACCACAGTTCCAGAGTCCTGGACAGAAGCCAAATGTAGTTCCCATGTTACTTGGGACCAACATAATCACGTCCGGGACTAGAGGCGGCATCTGAGAAACATTCTGCTGAAACCAGGATCTGCTGAACGAGGAGTCAGGGACTAAGGTTCCTTTCCCAGCTCTGCCAGGAATTCTGTTAAGATCTTATGTCCAAGAGTCCTTTGCAAATGCAAACCCCATTGTCCGTGGTTTATGATCCATTCCCCATTGCTACCTCAGCACATCACAGAGCTTCTCTGCGAGTCACGCCCTCACCTGTAAGATGAGGTCATAAACACACCTGAGAGTGTAGATGTGAACACCTTTGAAAAGCTCCGTGGTGGTAGGCCAAGATACACCACTTTTAGCATCTTCTCTCTTTCCCACACCTTAGTACCTGGGACAGTCGTAACAACCAGGATGCTCATTTACATAACAGCTCCTAAGCCCCTCCCTCCCCTGATCCCAGGGCTTTCCTGTGAAAGAGCCAACTCCAGAAGCTGAAGGAATTTAGTTAAACCGGGTGCTGATTCTAGCACCCTTTTTACAAAAGGCCTGAGGATAAAGCAGAGCTTCCCTACCCCGTGGGTGTGTCTTCCTCTTCCCTTAAGAAGCTGGTGGGAAGAGGTGGAGGCCATGGGAGACAGGGTCCTGGGCCCTTGGAGCTCACTCACCCTCTGCCCCGGGCACAGATAGATTCTGTCTATCCTCCACGGGGCCCACGGGGAGTAGGACCAGGGGCAAGAGTGTTCCCCAGACTTGAGGTGGAGGGTAGAGTGAGTGCTCTGAAGAGTAGGTTTTACATTTCACTTATCTGGGTCTAAAACTCCTCTTTCCCATTCATTTCACCAGGTTAAGCCATGGTTCCAGTGTGAACTAATTTCCCCGTTTCTGGGCTATGCTATCGCAAATAACTTACTCATGAGTAATGTGACCATGTTTGTGCAGAGTTTATTTAGATAAGAAAAACAACCCCAGGCCTCATGGGAGGGGATGCTCAGCAGTTCAGAGCCAACCCTGTTTCCTGGGCCTGCCAGGGAGGGTGAGGCCTTAGGCTGCAGGAGGCTGGACTTGGAGGGCTACTGAGAAGCTGGACTGTCCCCAGATGCCCCCAGGCCCTGCATTAGGGAGTAAAGGTGAGGGAAGGAGTAGAGTGGGCTGGGGAAATGGAGCTGGACATTGAATGCAGCTCAGTCACTTCACAGTGTGTGGCCTTGCGTGAGACACCTTCACCCTCTGAGCACTGGTTTCCCCCTCTTTGAAAAGAGATAGGTTGCATCCACCCCACAGAAGGGTGTGGAGAGCACTTGTAAACTGCAGAGGGTAACACACAGGTTACTTATTAATTGATGTCTGGATTAAGGCCGTGTTTTCAGGCCACACACAACAGTGGAATTGGGCCCAATGCCAGGATTCAAAGGCCTGAGTCCAAGTCCTGAAACTGCCACCTACCAATCACATGACCTCAAGCCTCTTCACCTCCCTGAGCCTCAATATTCACCTCTGTGAAGTGGGAACAGTCATTCCTCCACTGTGTAAGCCTCAAAGCTCTGACTAGGCTGATCTGAAGGGAAAGATAGTTATAAAAGTGGTTTGTCCCATACGAGAAAAGAATCTGAAAAAGAATGGATATATGTATATGTATAACCGAATCACTTTGCTGTACACCTGAAACTAACACTTTGTAAATCAACTCTACTCCCATATAAAATAAAAAATTTTTAAAAATAAAAGTGGTTTGTTTATGAACTGCAAAACATACAGATATGAGAATGACAATGGTGCCAGGTTATTCAAAAGTTTATCCATCAGTTAATCCGTCAACAAATGTTTACTGAATTGGACACTGAGGATACAGAAATAGAGTCTAGCTGGAGAGAAGAAAAGGGAGGCCTGCACGCGAAGAGTCAATGAACAGGGCAGAGCAAAGTAGCAGAGGGGCAGCCTGGCTTGGCTGAAGGGGGAACTAATCACCTCCTCGCAGCTGACACAGTCCAATGGTACCTGTAACACTTTGTGAACAATGCCTTCACTCAGTTACGTGTTTTCATGCTATTTTTGTTTTTTAAAGCAGAATCCATTTTTCAAACCAAGCGTTAAACAGAACCCCAGGTCCTAATGCATGAAAGCAACTCTGTTCCCGCTGAAACGGGTGGGGGCCCAGAGCCAGGACTATCCAGCACCCGCCACCGCCATCCACCCACCCATCCGTCTCCCCAGTCCAGCTCCTCAGTAGCCCTGAGGCCTCTCCTCAGAGTGCTGAGTTTCTACGGCTCTAAAACCACAGTCTCATCTGTGCGGTACCCCACAGACTCTCTCACACAAGGAGGCACCTGTCTGCGGATTCATGGGAGCATTATTTGTGCTGCTGAGCACTGGAGGCGAGCAAACGTTCATCAGCAGGAGAAAGGGTTTTAAACAGATGGCGTTATATGTATACAGTGTAATTAACTTTGCTCATGCGAAAGGGAATGAGTGAAAGCTACACATGTCAACGAAGATTAATCTCATAAATGTACCATCGAGTACAAAAAGCAAGTGGCAGAATGTTATTATATATATTACTGTGTCATAATATGTTATTATATATTATTTGTATAAAACAAAAAAAAACCCTAAAAATATACAAAACAATACCATATTTGCTTATGATACATATATACATGGAGTTAGAATATAAAGATGTGCATGGGAAATAATAAAGCTTCTAGAGGAAAACCTAGGAGAATATCTTCATGCCCTGGGGGCAGGCAAAGACTTCTTAGGGCACAAAAGCACTAGCCATAAACAAATTGATAAATTGGACTGCAGTAAAATTAAGAAGTACACGAAAAGAGACAATGACAAGAAACAGAAAAGTAACACAATTTAAAAAGCAATTCAAAAGCAACACAGAGGAAAAGATATTTGCAACACATATACCTAAGGACCACATCCAAAATTCATAATGAGCTGCTACAAATCAATAAGAAAAAGACGATTCAATTATTAAAAATCTAACTTGCACCGGCACTTTAGAAAAGAGGCTATCCAAAGGCCACTAGGCATATAAAAAGATATTCAACATCAATTATTAGGAAAATGCAAATTAAAACGGCATGCCATACCACCACACACCCATTAGGATGGCTACAATTTTAAAGACTGAGGACACCAAGTGCTACCAAGGATGTGGATCAACCCAGGCTCCCATACATTGCTGGTGGGAATGTAAATTGGTAAAACTGCTTTGGAAAACTGCTTGACAATATTTACTACTGAATGAAGGTAAACATCCCCCAGAAATTCTATCCCTGATCATATACCAAGCAGAAACGAATGATTGGGTCCATCAAAAGTCATGTACTGGGTTGGCCAAAAAGTTCGTTCGGGTTTTTCCAGAACATCTTACAAAAACCCGAACGAACTTTTTGGCCAACCCAATACAACCATGTTATGTCTTCATAGTATCCTCAAACTGGAAGTAACCCAAATGTCCATCATCAGTAGAACGGACAAATTATGGTATATCTACACAATGATATACTACACAATAGTAAAAGAAATAAGTACTCCTACACACAACAATCTTTTATTTTTTTTAACATCTTTATTGGAGTATAATTGCTTTACAATGGTGTGTTAGTTTCTGCTTTATAACAAAGTGAATCAGCAATACATATACATATATCCCCATATCTCTTCCCTCTTGCGTCTCCCTCCCACCCCCCCCTCTCCCACCCCTCTAGGTGGTCACAAAGCACCGAGCTGATCTCCCTGTGCTATGTGGCTGCTTCCCACTAGCTAGCTATTTTACGTTCGGTAGTGTATGTATGTCCATGCCACTCTCTCCCTTCGTCCCAGCTTACACTTCCCCCTCCCCATATCCTCAAGTCCATTCTCTAGTAGGTCCGTGTCTTTATTCCTGTCTTGCCCCTAGGTTCTTCATGACATTTTTTTTTTTTTAGATTCCATATATATGTGTTAGCATACGGTATTTGTTTTTCTCTTTCTGACTTACTTCACTCTGTATGACAGACTCTACGTCCACCCACCTCACTACAAATAACTCAATTTCATTTCTTTTTATGGCTGAGTAATATTCCATTGTATATATATGCCACATCTTCTTTATCCATTCATCTGTTGATGGACACTTAGGTTGCTTTCATGTCCTGGCTATTGTAAATAGAGCTGCAATGAACATTTTGGTCCATGACTCTTTTTGAATTATGGTTTTCTCAGGGTATATGCCCAGTAGTGGGATTGCTGGGTCGTATGGTAGTTCTATTTTTAGTTTTTAAAGGAACCTCCATACTGTTCTCCATTGTGGCTGTACTGATTTACATTCCCACCAACTGTGCAAAAGGGTTCCCTTTTCTCCACACCCTCTCCAGCATTTATTGTTTGTAGATTTTTTTTTTTTTTTTTTTGGGGGTCCGGGGGCCCCTCCCTGTTGTGGCCTCTCCCATTGCGGAGCACAGGCTCCGGACACGCAGGCTCAGCGGCCACGGCTCACGGGCCCAGACGCTCCGCAGCATGTGGGATCTTCCCAGACCGGGACACGAACCCGCGTCCCCTGCATTGGCAGGCGGACTCTCAACCACTGCACCACCAGGGAAGCCCTGTTTGTAGATTTTTTGATGATGGCCAATCTGACCGGTACACACAATAATCTTATAAGTGAATCTTACAAATGAAATAAACCAGTTATAAGAGAGGAAATACTGTATATCATTCATATGAAGATCAAAGGCCAGCAAAATGAACCTATGTGATAAAGGCCAGACTAGTGGGACTTTGGGGAGGTGCTGCCGGTGAAGGGGTTTGAGGGGACTTCTTGAGTTCCTTGATCTCAGTGGTGGTGACACAGGCATCACCCGTGTAAAATTCATCAGCTGTACGCTTAAGACTTGTGCGCTTAATGCAAGCAATTACATTACAAACTTACAGAATTCCCTGGCGGTCCAGTGGTTAGGACTCTGCGCCTCCACTGCAGAGGGCACGGGTTCAATCCCTGGCTGGGGAACGAAGATCCCACATGCTGCACGGTGTAGCCAAAAATAATAACCAAGTAAAAATAAAAATAAAAAACGTACAAAACATAAAGATGTGTATGGGAATGAAAATTACTCAGTTCAGGATAAGTACTACATTCAGAAGTGTTTCTTATGCGGGGAGGGAGAAATCACCTTGAACAGCTTCATGGAGAGGGTAGGGCTTTAACTGGACCTTAAAGAATATGACTGGGGCAGGGGTTGTTCCAGGAGTACAGATTGGACAGTGAGAAAGCGCAAGATGTGCTTAGATGACAGGGAGAAAGAGGATGTGGCTAGAGCAGAGGACTCAGGGCAGGGCAGCGGGGAGAGGAACCGCACTGTGAACTTGGGTCTGGGAGTCCAGGTTCAAATCCTAACTCCATAACCGACAAGCTCTGTGACCTTGGGGATGGTCACTTAACCTCTCTGAGTCTCAATTCCTCCCTTTGTAAAATGGGAATTGCTATGAAATAATGCATCTAAGCTGCTTAATACAGTGGCTGGCACACAGTTCTCAAGAAACAGGCGTGCCCCCATCTCGATCATTACACTAGGGAACTCTCCTAACAAGGTGCTACCATGGGGCGCTTGCTGTCTCTACCTCAGCCATCACCCCAAAGCCCTGAAATAACACAATAGGTGCCAAGAACCTCCACATCATAAAGCAAGGGCCTGGGCCATCTGTGTGGGACAAGCTAAGAGGCTGCAGAACATTCTGCCAGCACCTCCAGGGTAACAAAGAGTAGAATGGAAAGAGGACAGTTGTGAGAAATTCTTTGAAGAGAGTTGCAAGTGTGTCCTGTCTTCCCAGACATGCAGGCAAAGGGAGGCAGCGCTTCAAGAGGGCACTTGGAAAATCTGATATGTGACCCCAGAGTTTGGGGGACACAGGGATGGTGTCTCACACCTGTCTAGGAAATCGAAAGGTGAGAAGCTGGCTGGACAGGCTGGAGCAGGGAGAGAGGGGCCTGCCCTGGGAGGGGGCATCCCAGAGCTATCGGGTCAAGGACAGCCCAACTGGGGTGTCCCCAACTGGGTTTCACTGCAGATGACACCGGGAAGGGGGAAGGGGTCTAACAGGGCGCTGATCAGTTGAAAGCCCAGGGCTGAGGGGGGTCGTAAGTAGCAGAGGAGAGATAGGCACAGGCACAGCAGGGTACCACATGAGAGGATGTGATGCCAGGGTGCCAGTTGTGGGTGACCTTTCCTGCCCCTCACCTCTCCTTCACCCCAGTGCCTGCCCTGCAGGGGCCAAAGCAGTGGCCAGTGGGACAGAGGTGGAGTGAAGAAAGCCAAGTAGTGGCCATGGCATCCACTGCCATGTCTGAACCTTAGAGTAGGGCTGAGCTACAGGAGCGGAAAAGCCTTAATTAGACCAGAGCTTGGAGTTTTGATATTAAACTAGACTAGATTTTCTATTTAACGAAATGAAACTCTTAGAGAATAAAAAGGCCCAGAAAAGCTCCAAGACCTGAGATTTTATTTAGGCATGGGAAGAAAGAGAACAGTCCAAAAAGGACAGGGAAAAAAAAGTGGAGTTGATTTCTGTTTGCATATTGAATCCAGCTGGAACCATAAAGTGGCCACATCTGTATAAAGTGCCTGGCACACGAGGTGCACCTGCTCTTTCCCCTGGACTCTGGGAGAAGCTGCTTCCCAGGCCCCCTTGGCCCTGTTCCAACGCGAGAGGTACCTCCCACCCCCAGAAAGGCCTTGCTTGAGGCTGGAAGCTGACAGGGGAAAAGTCCTCTGCAAAGTGTAGTCTCAGCCTCCAGAATTTACACTTGCCCCACTGCTGTCTGCTAAACACTCCTGCCTGAAATTCCAGCCGAACCAAGGAACAACTGCTCTGGGAAGGCCCCGCGACTGGCAGGGGCTGGCAGGACTCTCCCAACTTCCGAATTGCTGTCTGAGGCTGTGACCTCACTTCCTCAGCCCAGTTCAGCGTGGGCCTCCTCCCCACCGGCCTGGATGCGGTGTGGATGCAAGGATCAGACGTGGCTCAGACCCACTCGGGCTGCTGAGCGGGCTTGGTGAGGCCAATGCCATCCCTCACTCCCTGCTCTAGAGCATGCAACACCACGCCCTTGTTCAAAGTTACATGCACAGAGGAAATGCCCCATTCCAGGGGAGTTGGGACCAGGAGGGGTTCTCTTGGCTCAGCTTTTGAATTAAGGAGAAGGGAGGAAAGGAGCTGCCATTTATTGGGTGCTTACTGTATACCAGGCCCCGTGCTAGATGCCTTCCATGGGCCGTCCTACACTCCTGAGAGCAGCCAGGTGACGAGGATATTGCTATTCCCATTTTACAGAAGAGATGGAGAGATGCCCCAGGAGTTAGAAAACTAGCGAATGGTGAGGCTGCATTTTCCACATGTTCTTGCCACACCATTATGCTATTCTGGATATGGTAACATTCTCACATTAATAAGCCCCTCAGCCATCGAAAATTCAGATTTTTTTTTCTGGCATAGAATACTGAATGGAGTACTACAGTGTTAAAAGACAAGGGCTGGGGACTTCCCTGGTGGCACAGTGGATAAGACTCTGTGCTCCCGATGCAGGGGGCCCTGGGCTCGATCCCTAGTCAGGGAACTAGATCCCACATGCATGCCGTAGCTAAGAGTTTGCATGCCACAACTAAGGAGCCCATGTGCCGCAACTAAGACCTGGCGCAACCAAATAAATAAATAAATACTAGGAAAAAAAAAAAAGACAAGGGCTGGAGTCAGCCTGCTTGAGTTCCATTGCTTATGAGCTGTGTGCCCGTGAAGGAGTTACTTAACTTCTCTGAACCTCGGTTTCCCTATCTATAAGGAAGAATAATAATAATAGCACCTTCTCCATTGCATTGTAAAGATGACATGCAATGGTGCCCGGGAAGCATTAGTCCAGAGCTCGGCGTGTTGCATGGGCTCAGTAATTAATTATCACTTGTGATCACTCTTATCACAGACTAGTGAGGGGATGGGACAGACTAAGGTTACTCTGTGTTGAGAGATGATTGGGACTCTGAGGTTCAAAGCTTAGATGATATCCAAGGTCACACATGGTCACTGAAATGGCCCTAATCCACGGCCTGTGTCTCCACAGGGTGACTCAAGGGTCTCATCTCACCCTGGAGGCCTCCCATGGGTTTCTGAGCACTTGCCAACACACCCTCCCCTCCCAGCCTGCACACAGGGGGAGGCACTGAGGCATGTGCAAAGATGGAGCAGATTGTGTAGGTGGCCAGTGCCGCAGGCTACCAGGGAATGCTGGTTCTCTGTACTCTGTACTCTGGGGAGCAGTTTGCAGGGGTGGGAGGGGCTGGCTGCTGGGGATAGACAAAAAGTACAGAAGGCTCCATAGGCAAAAAGTTATCCCCCACTCTTCTGCCCCAGTCCCTGCAAGACCCCTCTGCCCTCACGATTAAGTCCTTAACATCGTTGTTGCACCTCACATTCGGTTTTTTCCTAGATCTCTCCATTTGATCCCTTGATGCATTACACTGAGCTTCTCTACCCATTTCTTCCCCGGGCACCCCCTAAACACTCAGACACTCATACACTTGGAGCTCAGTTCCCCCCAGGTTAAGCTGGAGATCCCCCCCACTCATCCTCCAGTGGAAACCAGCCGAAATCTGCATATCTGGGCATCTGGACCATTGCCATCCTGGACTTTGAGAACAATAGCAAATCTACCAGCCAGCAGAGGAACCCAGCTCGTTCTGAGTAAAAATAACCTGTCAAATCAATTACAGCGGCAGAGCCAATTAGGGTGACCGCAGGGGAATAAACATGCAGTGTTCAACTTAATCATCTTTCTGTTCCAACGGCATTCTGGCAGGGCTGCCTGAGGAAGGCAAATGACTATTATATAACTGGTATTTTTATTCTTTGCTCCTTCTCTTCAGAAAGAGAAGCCATTAAATTTCATTTTCCCTCAAAGTGGGGGAAAAAAGACAAAGGAAAAAAAGATGGTCTCTGAACTTGCACAAATGATAAAAAAAGAAAGTCTAGGACCTTCCATTGTGAATAAATACATGTAAAACTACTCATTAGCTATGTGATCTTAGGCAAGTCAGTTTTCTTCTGTGATTCCCCATTTGTGAAGGAAGGCGTTTGGACTTGTTGATCTCCAAGGGCCATCCTTACACATTCTGGCTTTCTATTACCTCGGACAACTTTGACTCTGAAATTCTGCACAGTCTCGATGGCATCTTATTTATCTTTGAGTTACCCTACTGCTCCTTGGACAGTGTCTGTATACTGAGATGCCTAACCAATACTTGCTGAATTGAATTCATTGGCTCCCTCTTTATTTCAGTTATTTCTGGTCTCTCGGACACTAGCCAGGCACTGGAAGATAGACAGCCAAATGGTGGAAAGAAGAGTGTTCTCCATTTGAGGAAGGTTAGGTGCGTCGCGGTGAAATGCCAGAGTCTGTGCGATCAGATTAGATGATGTCAGAGGCAACAGATGTTCAGAGAGAAGAGGAAGATTTCCAACCCTGGGATGGTGAGAAGGAGGTACTTCCTGGAGGAGGTGAGGTTTGGGTTGGGCCCTGAATTCTGACAGATCAAGTCAGTGAAAGGTGCTCTCAGGGTATCTGCAGGAATGGCCTGTGCAGAAGTGTGGAGGGAGAAAGCCCGACAGCATTGAGGGTATGTGTTGGAAAATAAGGTATTTTGGAAGCAGACCAAGGTTTGGAAGCTGGGGTGGGGGAGGGGGGTGTTAATATCCTGGATGCAATGGAGAGGAAGGTGGCACAGAGTCTGTACGAACATTATCTCCCCCTCTGGCCAGCGGATGAGCTCACCATTCTGACTAGTTAGAGGCGAACTCCGTATCAGCCCCTGGGAACAGTCTAGAGGTTCTAGAATCATGGGGAAAGAGATAGGGGCGTCACTGATTGCAGAAGATGCAGTCCTTACACTCTGCTCATCATACCAAGGCCCTAAATTCACCTACTTTGCCCAAGTATGCTTGGGCAAAGCTATATGCCTATAGCTTTTCAGGGCTGGGGGAGATTTGAAGGTCAATGATTATAGAGATGTTGTCAGGGCCTTCCCTCTTGTGTCTTGTGTCGGCACTCACCCTGACACTGAGGGTTGCTTCCTTCCAATGCGTGCAAGCACGGTGGGCCATTGTGGGGCAAAGCCTGAAGTGTCCGAGAACGAATGCTTCTTTAATAGAGGAAACAGCCCTCTATTAAGAGGGATGCAGATATGGTGGGTTAATCCCCAGTTTGGGCAGGAGAACTCTGAGGTGTGCTCCAACTCAGTCTCCCAGAACCCCCCAGCTAGATGGAGCCCCAGTTGCCATGGTGATGACATGCTCAACAGCACACCCTGTATTGGTTTCCTTCCCTAGGTCTCACTTCCACACCCCTCGACCGGAGTTTCCAGGAGCTACTTACACTTGAATCCGTGACTCAAGTTCAGCTTCTGGGGCAAACTAAACCAAGGCAGTTAATGAACCTCCCTCAGTTTACAGCTGGGAAACTGAGGCCCAGAGAGGAGAAGGGGATTTGTTCATGGTCATCAAACAGCTGGTTGAGTTGGGGTGTGAGCCTGGGCCTGCAGGCCCCCAGCATCAAAGACCCATGTCTTTG
>NW_006773157.1:1640687-1667503 GCF_000442215.2 Lipotes vexillifer | reverse complement strand
GGGCCCCCCCCCCCCCCCGAGTCAAAAGTGAGTAGTAGAAGTTATTCTTTCTCCACTCCTATTTGAACAGAAAGCAAAAGGCCTCAGCAAGGGGGAAGGGGCGACGGTCTGAGGCTCCCAGGTGTGGCCCTTGTTATCCTGGGAAGTGTGCTTTTGTCTCCATGGTAACCAGGGCAGCCTCCGCATTTATCTGTTTCAGCGAAGCAGCTGTATTCTTGGGTTCCAACTGCTGGGGCTTAAATGGCATGTTTGCAAAATGGAGTTATTGGCCTCAAAAAAAAAAAAAGGGGAGGTAGGGGACACGAAGCCTGGGGTCTTTTATATCAACATTAAAGTGTGATATCCAGAGAAACAACTTTAAAGGAGCCAGAGCAACTCCACGTAAAGACAGCAACCGGAAAAATGGAGTGGAGGTGGTTAGTGGTTTCCTTTTTAAAGCCAGCAGAGACATCTGACAATAGTGAAGCTGTTTATCGTCAGTGAAAAGAATCCGAGGGCAATATCACTGAGGAACAAAGACACTTTCTGTCTCTTTAAATAACTGAAGGCAGCTTGACATCTTAGTCAACAGAAGGAACAAAGATATTATGTGTTCAGGGAAAGGAAACTATTTTTCTCCTGAAAAGAAAGCAGATGTTATCACCTAGCTCTGGAGAAGTTTGCAGAACCTCCACACAACAATTTGACACTTTTCCAGGTTCAATAAACACTGCTTTGATGTGCTAACAACCCCTAATGAAGCTGTTCAGTTAAATGAGCTAACCTCTAGGCTACTAATAGATTGTTATGACAGTGTGCTTTTCAGTGTATGGAACATTAAACTGCAGACGCCCTGGGCAAATCATTCTGTTCCTGCCTTGCCATGCAGTATTTGTGAAGCGCTAATTGCAAATTCATTCATTCATTCATTCATTCATTCACTCAGAAAATTCATTGTTTTTACTGTATGGTTGAAGAAATAAGATATATATACAATACAGATGATGGATTAGATTGGTCACTCTTATTACTACGTATAGTGCCCCAGAAAAAAGTGCCCCAGAGCATCATGTTGCAGGCATGGCAGGCAAGTATCACTACGTTCAGGGGAAGGAAAGGGATTTCATTGAGACCAATTATCTTTTTGACTGATTATCTCCCTCATACGTTTGGGGAGAATATGAATAAATAGGTGGGAAGGCAGCCAAGGCCAAAGCTGGGGTAGTTTGGCTGGGGCTGATGGTATAAGATGTGGAGCTGTTGGAGATGAAACTGGAGAGATAACTTGGGTCCCGATTAGCTTTTTCTTAAAGGCAACAGGGAGCCACTGAACGCTCAGGGTCCTACTGGGGAGGAAGACTGGGCTGAAGATGGTTGCCTACTTACTTCCAAAGGACACTAGTTAATTTCCCTGGTATGGTATTGACATGATGAGTTGGTTATGACGGCCATTCACACATAGGGCTAATTTTGGGGGTGGGAGGCAGAGGAAGGAAGGGAGTGAATTATTAAAGATTTCAAATTACAAAGTGGAAGAGGAATTTCTCAGCTGGGTTAGACAGCAAAGGACACACTCTCCTTGCTGGGAACCAAGACCCAGCTGCTACCCAGATCCGGTGCACACCCGTGGAATTAGAGCAGCCCCCATTTGAGTTGCTGGTTAAAATTCTGCTGGGTTTGCCCTGATTAACTCTTAAGACACTTAACTTTATTTATATGGTTCATCCACAAAACTTTTGTTTCAAGCTGGACCTCAGCCTGTTACTTGCTTAATTAATTTGGTTTTTTTCCGGCACCCTTCCCAAATCTATCGGGGGGGAGTACAACTTTAGCAAGGTCTCTTGCATTTCTGATTATTTGGGGTTTTCCCCTTCTACTCCTCTCAGGCCAGACTTCGGAAATGTAATACCGTTTCAGTCGATAGCTCTTAGGCAGAAAGCTCAGGGAGTGAGGGCACGGGGGTGTATGGGATAATGAAATTTTCTGGGTAATGGACAGATCTGTTGATAAAACTCAATTTGTTTCAGTCTTCTGTCTGGCTGCTAGTTATTTAAAAAATGTCTGAGACACTTTTTCTGCCCTGCGATTGTGATTAAGTGAATTCTTGCTGAAGAGGGTTCTTGCGGCCACAGAGGAGTGGTGCGGTCATCAATAACCACAGGCTGGGGCTAGAGGAGGGCAGGAAAAAGGAGGAGGACACGGGTCAGCCGCACCCCCGACCACGTGGCCACAGCGCACCACAGGAACTGAAGGCCAGCTGCTGCCGCATCCCTCACGGCCCCCTCCATCCTCCTCCTCCCCTCACATAACCCAGCAGAGGAAGCAGGGTCAGAATCATGGCACAATCTTGTTTCTTGCCTAATCTTCCCCGACTTTCACAAGGGAAAAGACAGATATTGGGGGAAACACTGTGAAGGAGATTTGTTTTAAATGGTAACTTCCAGGGGAAGTCCTAGGGGTCTGGACACCCTGGGTCAAATCATGTATTAGGGAGAACACCACCCATGAGCCAGAAGAGTTCGTTTCTTGCCCTGCTCTGCTGTTCACCTGTGTGGCCTTGGGCAAGTGGCTTCTCCTTTCTGGGCCTCGCTTTCTGCCTCTATAAAGGGAAGGGTCTGGGCTGCGATCTGCAGGACCCCTTCCGTGCGGCTGTAAAGTTGGGATGATAATGCCTCTCCTGCTCACCTCAGGGGGGTGTGGCAAGATCAAAATAAAAAGTGATGGGAAATACTTGGTAAGCTATAAAGCCCTACGTCACTGGGAGAGGTAAGTCTCCATGAGAGGCTCCCCTCAGCAGTCAGGGACTTTTTTTCTTTTTTTTGCGGTACGCGGGCCTCTCACTTTTGTGGCCTCTCCCGTTGCGGAGCAGAGGCTCTGGATGCGCAGGCTCAGCGGCCATGGCTCACGGGCCCAGCCGCTCTGCGGCATGTGGGATCTTCCCAGACCGGGGCACGAACCCGTGTCCCCTGCATCGGCAGGCGGACTCCCAACCACTGCACCACCAGGGAAGCCCATGTCAGGGACTTCTTGATGCAAACCAAGTGTCAGTGTGATCAGATTTGAGGGAACAGGGCCTGGGGAGACCCATGGCCTGGGGGAGGGGGGAGGGAAGTCAGGTGGGCAGCCTGGCCTCCCAGAATCTCCCGTCAGGCAGGGCTCCCCATCCCACCCTCAGTCTCTGTACCCAGTACGACCCCCACCCCCTCCCCCTGCTCATGCCCTGTGATGCTGTGAGAGCACCTCCCTTGCTCCTGTGATTCTGCACCCTGGGTCCTCAGCACATCCCTGGTGAGGAAGCAGGCAGATATCTTCATCATGCTTCTGCCCAGAGGAGAAACTAAACCACCTCCAGAGAGAGGTTAGGTGATGGGCCCCAAGCCCCCTGGCACATGAGAGCCCTAACTAGCCTCTGCAAAGTATTATGGGAAAAGCACTGGCTCTGAAAGCAGAGAGTTTTAATCCCTGCTGGGCAAGACTCCCTTACTAGCTGTGTGCCCTTGGGCAAGCTATTTTACTTCTCTGAACTCTACTTTCAGACAAATCTGGGAGGCCTTCCGTATGCCTCTCTGGTGGTTCCAACGGAGTTGAGCCCCCCCCTTTGCCCACAGCAGTGAGCTCAACAGTACCCCCCTATAATGGACAATGCCTGGCAATGGAGAGGCACTTAAAAATGCCAGATGCAGCTGAAGCTGTAAAGTGCACTGTTTTTCAGATGGCTTCCATCAAAAGCTCTGAAAACCTATCCCTTCCCACTGCCCCTGCCACCACGCAGACCCTTTCTTTAGAACCAGACCACACTCTAATCCACTATGACTCCCATACAGCTTCTCTTCACTCCCTCCATCTTTGACCTTGAGGCTCAGCTGCTCTCATGAGGGTGTTGGGACAGATCCATAACTCTGGGACATCACCGCTCCTCAAAGGCGCAGGGAAGTTTTCGGGAAATAGAACTTGGGGGGAGCCTGACTTTGGCCAAGAGGGTTGTGCTTTGGTCCCTTGAGCTTGGAGTATAACAGAACCTTAAGACATTTGGCATCTGTGTAAAATCTCTGCTCTGTGTCCCCAGCTGCAGGACAATGGGGGCCATTTATAACTTTGCACATGGAATGAGAACGTCTGGTTCAAATAACACACACACATACACTCCAACAGGAACACATTACAATAGAGACAATCACTCTTAAACTGAATGTACTCTTCTGCCTCTCAATTCAGGGACCACAGGAAACAACAAAGAAGACACAAGCCCTGTCCTGGAGGAACTGGTAGGGATCATTTTATCTAACACTGCTTGCTTTACAGTTAGGATATCTGAGATGGTGAGTGACTGGTCTGAGGTCACACAGTGGGACCTGAATCTAGGTGGCTCCGCTTCCTTCCAGGCTGCAGTCTCCCCCAGCTCCACACGCATGCACTTCACCCAGGCGAGAAGCAAGCAGGCCCTCTGCTCTTTTGAGTCTCGAGGACAGAGAGAGGCACCCTCTTCCACCAAGAACTCAGAGGTTCTCAGGGTCCCCAGTCAGCAGATGGCCTTTTATCACATGCAGCAAGGCCATCTGTGATGCCAGTCCTGACACTGCAGAGGGAGACCCCAGAAGCATGGAATCTGCAGGGAGGTGGGGTGCTCTGCAACCAGCCAGGCCGGGGTCACAAGCCCCAGGGTGTGCAGGGCCCCTCCTCCAAGAGCAGCGCAAGTGGGTGCAGGTGTACCCAGCGGGGTGGGCCCAGGTGTACACGCCTGGTGGAGAGTAGATGGGTGTGCCCACTGGCTCGCCGAGCATGCACTCCCTTCATGGAAAACATCTGCAGAGCTGGGCTCTTTTCTTGCCCTATTTTGTTATAATTTCTTGATTTCTCTGGTTCTCCCTCTTTCCAGGGTCCCTCCATTAGGTTTCTGCTGCCCCAGGTTCCGGCAAGGAACTTTGCCTTTCTTCTTCGTTGGGAATCACTGATTTCTGAGGCCCTGAGGGAGGAGAAACATCCCTTCATAGTTACCCCTTCCCCGTCTTCCCAGAAGACTGTCGCCCCACCCCCTGTGACCTCATAGATGCCTCCACTGAAACCAAGTACAGGGCTTCCCTGGTGGCGCAGTGGTTGAGAGTCCGCCTGCCGATGCAGGGGACACGGGTTCGTGCCCCGGTCCGGGAAGATCCCACGTGCCACGGAGCAGCTGGGCCCGTGAGCCATGGCCGCTGCGCCTGCGCGTCCGGAGCCTGTGCTCCGCAACGGGAGAGGCCTCAACAGTGAGAGGCCCGCGTACCGCAAAAACAAACAAACAACAACAAAAAAACCCCAAGTACACCCCACAGCGAGCAGAGGGAAGCTGATAGCCATATGGGGCCTGAGAGCTACCAAGGAATCAAGGATGATGCTTATGTTTACTTATTTATTTATTCATTCATTCAGTCAGTCAGTCAGTCAGTCAGTCAGTCATTCACTCACTCACTCACTCACTTACTTAGTTACTTACTTACCTACCTACCTACCTAAACAGCTAGAAGGATGGAGTTGCCATCAGCTGAGATGGGGAAGATGTGGGTGACACAGGTTGGGGCAGTGAAGATCCACAGTTCCACTTTGGACCATATTTTATGGGACTTCTCAGAAGACAGTTGAATGTATGAACCTGGAGTTCAGAAGAGAGGTCTGCTTGGAGAGAGAAATTTGGAAGCTCTCAGTATAGATGATATACAAAGCCATGGGCTGGATGGGGTAACCTAGGGAGTGAGTGTCGGCACTTTACCCCTCTTCTCTGAAGTGGGGTAACAAGACAACCTTTCCCACAAGAGATATTGTGGGGATGAAAAGGGATGATGAATGCGAGATGCTTAGCCTGACAGCCTGAGGTGCCTGGCGCCTGGTACTTAGCTATCACAGACGGATACAGGGAGGATCAGAGACGGAGGGTCACTGTGGGCAGCAGGGACCTTGGAAAGGGTAGACTAGGCATAGATTATTAATGGTAGACCCTAAACTCCCCACTCCTGGTAGAAGGGGTCACTGTCTCTGCAGAGATCAGATTCCCAGGAGCCCTCTGGACCCTGAACCTTTAATCCAGGCTGTCTTACCAACAAGTCCTCCATGCAGGCAGCACCCAGCTAGAGGGAGGTCTGGACATCCCAGCCCCATCAAGACAAAACCCAGGCCCTGCCTTATGTTCACTTTACACCCGCTGCTGTCTGGTACGTCTCCTGCTTCTGACTGCTGGGGGCTTACTGTTTCCCTGCCTGGCGTGCTTACAGATCGGATGTTTCCCACCCCTGCATCATCCCATTCTATCCCCACAACAAGTGATAAGGAAGATTCGCTTGTTACCCCACTTCGGAAGGATGGGTAAAATGACATCCCTCATTCCCTGGGTCATCTCACCAGTCCCATGGCCTCAAACTTCATCTATGCCAAGGGCTCCCAAATTCTCCCCTTCAATCAGACCTCTCTCCTGAACTCCAAACTCTTAACCTCTGCCTAAATCCATTTCGTCTTTCTCTACTTGGTTGACTGTTACTCATCCTTCGTTTCAGCTTAGATGTTCCATCCTTCAAGACACCTCTAAAAGCCTCCCCTCAATCTGGACTAGGTACCTTCTCAGAGTCCCCATAACACCCTGTCAACACATGCCACTGAATTCGTCTATTTTTTGGCTTCTCTACATCTCTAGATTTGGTAAAGTTCATTGCTTGAAATACAAAGTATAAAACAGGTAAATGACAAAAGACCTACTATATAGCACAGGGAACTATACTCAATATCTTGTAATAACCTATAATGGAAAAGAATCTGAAAGAGAATACATATATATACACACATGTGTATTGGCCTTGGCCTTCAGCCTCCTCTCCTGGGCAGTAGACCCAGGCCCAGACCCCATTTTGGCCTCACTAGTCTTAACTGGGAGCTGACTGCTTACAGGGACCACAGCCTCACCACTGGCCCAAGGTAGGACAGGCCCTTCACCACCAGCCTTTAGGGCTCAGTACGGCCTCACCTCTTCTGTGAAGGCTTCTTCATACTCTTGAGTCCTCGCTGAACCCCCTTCTTTGAACTCTTAAAGCCTTAGTATCAATAAAATTTGCACCCCTCATTTTAGTCCTTAGTTATATACTTTAGAAATCAATCATTTTTGCATAATGTGGTGAAAAAGAAGACATTCTTTATAGTCACTAAATCCTGGCTCTGCTGAGGGATTTAGGCAAACAACTCCACCTTTCTGGGCCTCAGTTTCTGCATCTGTAAAATGGGGCAACAGTAACCTTTCCCACGGGGCTAGTTGTAAGGATTCAGTGGGTTTTCACATCAAGTGCCTAGCACAGAGCCTGCCACGTAATAAGTGATCAATAAATGGTGGTGTTATTACCTATACGGAGGCAGAGACTCAGTGTGTGTGTACTCTACGGCTTTAACTGCGCTCTACCGCTTACCAGCTTTGGGATCTTGGGTAAACTTCTTAACCTTTATAAGCTTTGATTTCCTCATCTGTGAAATGGGACTAATAATGTCTATTTTTATTTTTATTTATTTTTTTAAAGATTTATTTATTACTTATTTAGTTTTGGCTGTGTTGGGTCTTAGCTGCCACACGCAGGATCTTCATTGAGGCATGCGGGATCTTTCGTTGTGGTGCGCGGGCTTCTCTCTAGTTGTAGCATGCGGGTTTTCTCTTCTCGAGTTGTGGTGCGGAGGCTCCAGGGTGTGTGGGCTCTGTAGTTGTGGTGCGTGGGTTCCAGAGCACGTGGGCTCTGTAGTTTGCGGCACGTGGGCTCTTTAGTTGAGGCGTGCGAGCTCAGTAGTTGTGGCACGTGGGCTTAGTTGCCCCACGGCTGTGGGATCTGGGCTCTGTAGTTGTGGTGCGTGGGTTCCAGAGCACGTGGGCTCTGTAGTTTGCGGCACGTGGGCTCTTTAGTTGAGGCGTGCGAGCTCAGTAGTTGTGGCACGTGGGCTTAGTTGCCCCACGGCATGTGGGATCTTAGTTCCCTGACCAAGGATCGAACCCGTGTCCCCTGCATTGGAGGGCGGATTCTTTACCACTGAACTGAATGAATTCTTTACCACTGAAGTCCCAATACTGTCTATTTTTAAAGATGAGGAAACCGAGGCACAGATAGGTTAAGTGACTTGCCCCAGATTATGCAGCTGGCAGGTGTCAAACACAGGATATGAAGACTCTAGAGCCTGTTCACTTGACCACTGCTGCAGAGTGACATGAGGAACATACAGAGGTCCCTGCAACAAGGAAGTAGAGAGGAAGGAGCCATCATTTCTGCAGGCAGAGTCGGGGGAGATGGGGAAAGCTTTAAACGGAAGGTGAAAATTGCTCTAGTCCTAGAGAGATAGTGCGTGTGGCTGAGAATGAGGTTAGAAAGTCATCCCAGGTGGGAACCCTCTTACACTTCTGGTGGGAATATAAATTGGTGCAGCCACTATGGAAAACAGTATGGAGGTTCTTAAAAAAACTAAAAATAGAGTTGCCGTATGATCCAGCAATCCCACTCCTGGGCTTATACCCAGACAAAATTATAATTTGAAAAGATACAGGCACCCCTATGTTCAAAGCAGCACTATTTACAACAGCCAAGACATGGAAACAACCTAAATGTCCATCAACAGGTGACTGGATAAAGAAGATGTGGTACATATATACAATGGAATATTAGCCATAAAAAAGAATGAAATAACGCCATTTGCAGCAACATGGATGGGCCTAGAGATTACCATACTAAGCAAAGTAAATCAGAAAGAGAAAGACAAATACCATATGCTATCACTTATATATGGAATCTAAAATACAACATAAATGAACGTATCAATGAAACAAAAACAGACTCACAGATACAGAGAACAGACTTGTGGATGCCAAGGTGGGAGGGGACAGGAAGGATTGGGAGTTTGGGACTAGCAGATGCAAACTATTATATATAGGATGGATAAACAACAGTGTCCTACTGTATAGCACAGGGAACTATTTCAATATCTTGTAATAACCATAATAGAAAAGAATATGAAAAAGAATATGTATATATAACTGAGTCACTTCGCTGTACAACAGAAATTAAACACAACATTGTAAATTTTTTTAAAAATCCACTTGCGAGCTTTAAATGCTTTTAATATATATGTTTAAAAGCTAAAACAAACAAAAAGTCATCCCAGACGGTTGCACAACAATGTGAATGTGCTTAATGCCACAGAACTGTACACTTAAAAATCGCTGAAATGCTAATTAAGATTTTTTAAAATTAAAACTTAATGTACAGTTTTCTTTAAAATCACAACTTACTCTAGTGATATGTATTTTCTGTGAACATTCAGACGATAGAGATCATCAATCAAAAAATAAATAAAAGAGGGACTTCCCAGGTGGTCCAGTGGGTAAGACTCCACGCTCCCAGTGCAGGGGGCCCAGGTTTGATCCCTTGTCATGGAACTTGATCCCACATGCATGCCGCAACTAAGAGTCCGTATGCCACAACTAAAGATCCTGCATGCGGCAACTAAGACCCGGTGCAGCCAAAATAAATAAATAATAAAGTAATTTGTTCTTCTACCATTCAGATATAAATAGTGTAACGTTAATGCATAACTCTCTGGGGTTGTTTTCATACATATGTTTTGATGGTTATTTACTAAAGATGGGAGCTTATTGTACTTCTCTGCATACACTTTTGTAACTTACTCTTTCCACTCACTAAATTAAAAAATTTCCATGTCATTAAAGTAAAAACAAAAAGAGAAAGAAAGTCTCCAATAAAGATGTTAAAATAATAATAATAAAATAAAATACCACATTTAAAAAAAAGAAAGTCATCCCAGGTAGGAGGACTGGCCTGAACAAAGGCACGGAGGGATGACAATGCAAAGCAAGTCTGGAAAAAGTGAGGAGTCCAGAGTAGCGGGAGCACAAGTTACAAAGAGGAATATAGTGGGAAGAAAACCTGGATAGGTCACTTGGATCTGGAGATTAGAGGGCCTTAAAGGCTTAAAAAAAAAAATTTATGCCAGAAAATCTGGGCTAAAGGAGGACACTACACTTTGTCACAAAACTTAGCTGAGGCTCCTGGTAGCCAAGGCGAAAAGAGAAACGCGAAAAGGAAAAGAGGTTTCCATGTTACAAAGGAATGAGAGCACACGCTCTGGAGCCTGGCTCCCAGGACTTAAGCCCTGGCTCTGCCATTTAGTAGTTGTGTTGCTTTGGCAAATTAGTTAACTTCTTTGTGATTCATCCCTCTACTTATAAAACAGGACAAATAGCAGTGCCTACTTCATATGGTTGTTGTGAGGATTAAATGAGCTAATACATGTGAAGCACTCAGAGCCTGCCATATTGTAAACTCCCAATAAAAGTTAGAAATCATTTTTATCAATAACCTTTTCCTGGCTGAATTCTAAGATGAATGTATCTTGAGGCTTCCTTATACAAAGAGCTCTAAGCAACATCAGGGTCAGTATTTTCAATAAAAATGGGACAGTAACCACGCCTGTCCTCTCAGTGAGCCTGTGTCTGACATCTCCTGGAAAGAAGCTGAAGGGCTCTAAGAGAGAGTCGGTGCTCACATCCAGGCCCCAAGCTTCCTGACTGACTGACCTGTGCCAGGAAAGGAAGGATTTTCACTCCCTTCCCGCCTGCCCTCTCTCACCCTGTTCAGGTCATCCTCTCAGCCTGGCTTTCTGCCCAAGTTGTTTCCTGTTTCCTGAACATTTATCTCCTGCACGTTCATGCTTTTTTCTCCTATCATCCCCCTGCCTGGAATACTTCCTCCTTCCAGAATCCTCCTGGCAAACGCCTACATGTCCTTCAAAACTCACTTCCTGTCTCTGTCATTCCCTGACTCTCCAAGTTCTTCTCTGCTCCTGGATGACTGCACCGCCCTCTCTTCTGGGTTGTGTGATGGTGATATGAAGATAGCAGTGATGAAGATGGCAGTAGCTTACCTTTTTCAGCCTCTTCTTATACACTGGGTACTATGTTAAGCACTTTCCAAGCATTATTTCAATTTACTTTTTACAACAACGCTATAAGGGAGTTGCTATTTGTACCCCCATTTTATAGAAAAGGAAACTGAGGCAGAAAATGGTGAAATAACTTGCTGGAGCCACACAACTAGAAGCGGAAGAGCTGAGATTTGTACATAGGGACCCTGTTTCAGAACCAGCGCCCACAACTATTATGCCAAACTGCTTCCCCGTATTATTATTTCTATTTTTGTCGTTACGATTATTAAAAATTGATGATAGATTTGTTTCCTTTGTCTTTGCATCCTCAGGGCCTGGCCCCAGGCTGGACACCCAGTGAGCAGTGAAGGAAAAAAACTGCCACTGCTCGGTTGAAATGAGTCAAAAGCTCATTTCAAAGGCCTCTTCCTCCCTGCTGGACCCCCTGAACCATGCCAACCAGATTTGAGAGCTCCTTTCATTGAGCCCCTTTATGGCTTCACACACCTCCAGTGGCACTTTTGGTCCTGCAGTGCACACGTGTGTATACACACGCTGAGGATTCTTCCAGAGGGTGCAGGAGCAGCTGCCGTATGGTGAAGCTCTACTACGTGCTCATCAGCATGCTGGGGACTTACATACCTTATCTCATTGAACCCTCACTCAATTTAGTGAGGTGGGCATTGCTATCCCCACTTCACAGACAAGGAAAGCAAGGTTTGGAGCTGGTGAGGGACCATGCTGGGGTTTGACTCCATCATTCTCTGGCTCCAAAACCCATTCATTCTTCCTTCCACGTGTTCCTTATCGTGTCTCCAGCATCCCTGGATTTCCCACCCCTAAATCCTTTTACATGGGGCTCGGCACACAGTAGCCCTGCAATAAATATTTGCTGAATTGAAATGAACTAGATGAGGGTGTGAAATGAACTAGATTAGAGTGCCACGACTCAAGCATTTCAAGTGAACTGCATAGTTTCCAAACCCAAGCATGGAGGAGCCCGCTATTTTTGGATGGCTTTGCACAAATGTTGTATGGGCTTCCTTTCTGCTACTAGATGTCACTGCATTCGTTTCCTAGTTTCATTCTCCTGCCTGGGCTGGGGAGGATTGTGCAACCAGAGTCTAGGAATGAGTCACTGCTGGCTCAGCTGCCAAACTGTCCACGATTGCCATGATATGGTAGTCTTTTTTTTCTTTCCAGGTTATATGTAGGTGGTTTTGTTTAACTTTTACAGTCTTTCTTTCTTTTCTTCTAATTTTGCATCTCTCTGTCTTTTGCTTTGAGGGTATGAGCTAAGGGTACTGAAGACCTTCAAAACTCTGGCCACTCTGTGTCTGCCAGTACAAGTCCGTCTACTTTCTGTGAAATCTACACGGGGAAGAAAACCCTTCTGGTGACAATATTATGAGGAGCTGACCCACAAAGAAAGATGGGGGCTCTCTTCAGGGTGCATGGGGGTTTCCCTCCACTAGGCCAGTTGCTGCCCCCACCTCCTCCCCTGCAAGCCTGATGGGAAACAAGCAATACTGGAGCTGAGCACCCCAAACTATGGCTGTGCCCTTCACACTCCAAGCCTGTTTCCTGGATGTGTCGAGGCTGGCTGTTTACTTACAGCAGGACCCAGCGGCCTGGAGCCAGGGCAGCCCTGGGGTCAGCCCCCGGCCCTCACTGGATGAGCAGGGCGCACCCAGCTGCAGAGGCCAGTGGCCGTGGGCCACACAGAGAGGCAAGGCCCAGTGCTCAAGACGACTAATGGGTATGTGGCACTTTCTGTGTGCCAGGCACAGCGCTGGGCCACCCGGTAGGAAGGGTGACCTGATATCCAGCTGCGTAGGTGCTTCCTTATACAGGCTGAATGGTCTGCGAACCATGGCAAGGTTGGACCTGGAGTTGAAACCAGCAGGTCCACACGTGAGGGGTGGGAAAGGGAAACAGGAGCTGGCACTGGAACCTTCCTAGATGAATACCAGCTACCAGCAGTGCTCAGTCCAATGCAGTGGAAGGACTGTCAGGTACTGGGGACCTAGGGTCAGGAAGAATCGTTAGGAGCTTCTTATTAAGCTACTGTAGTGCTCACCATATGTGCAATACTCGATCGTTTCCGGAGCACTTTCTGTACATGCTCTCAAACGATGCTGGAGAACAGGTCCAGATCCACCCAGCAATCCAGATGCAGGAAGAGCCAGCCCTGTCCGCCCCTTCCCAGTCCTCTCAGGCAGGAGCAGAGGTTTACACGTGAGAGAGGAAAGAGCCCTGGATTAGAAGGAAGGAGAGTCCAACTTAGAGTCCTGGCAGCTCGTGCTGTGTGTGTGCAGGCAACTCTCTTAACCTTTCTGAACCTCAGTCTCCTCACCTTTAAGATGAGGCTAATAATACAACTGAGAAACGAGCTAACAGTGGTTTATAAAATGTGTGGTGTCATGCTTCTGCCTGATACTTTCCAATGGCTTCCCATCTCTCAGAGAAAACTCCAGAGGGCTCCCACTGGCCCAGGAGGTCCTGCACGATCTGCCCCATCCCCCCACCGACCTGATCTTCCACCCTGCCCTGCTCTATCCCTGGTTTTCCAAACACATCTGGCTTCACCGCCCCTCCACCCGCACCTCAGGGCGGTTGCACTGTCTGTTTGCTTTGCCTGGAGCACTCTTTGCCCAGGTATCTGTGAGCACCCTCTCACCTCTCAGGCCTTTGTTCAAACATCAGCATCTGAGTAAAGCCTTTAAAAAGAACTCCCTAAAAGGCATCATTTCTTCCCCACACACGCTGCCTCTTCCCTCCACTAAACCATTAGTTCCATGAGGGCAGGACTTTTTCTGTTTTGTTCTCCACTGTAATCCCAGTGTCTGTATAATGCCTGGGGAAACACAGCCGTGACTGCATAAATATTCTCTGAATGAAAGAAGCAGTAAATGAATAAAGAGGTCTTTAGTACTAATATCCTAGAGTCAAAAGAGCCGGCCTCAGTTCTAGCATCCTGACCCCACTAAGGCCAAGGTCTTGGGATCTTCGAAGCCATGATCTCATGAGGGAAAATGTAGCCTCTTCTCTCTCACAGCTAGTATGAAACTCCAGTTTGATAAAACAGAGCATCAATTTATCACGTAGCGGATGGCTGCATCTTGAAGTGCATCATGCTAATGGTTTGCTAGTGAGAAAACGGGCGCTTAGCCTGTCATCAGAATCAAGTGGGGTGAGAAAACCTTCTCCAAATGCCCACTTTCCTAAAGAGAGGAACAGTCAGTTTGCAAGAAACAAGCCAGTCTTTCATGACCAGCAGAAGTGGCAAGCCCAGCACCCTCCTGTGTGTCCAACAGAGGAGCAGGTTTGGAGCGCGACTGTCTGCCTCGCTGAACTTGACTGGCAAGCACTGGAGAGCTGCAGCCTGCTAGGAGAATGCTGGCTGACCCTCCGACCGCAAGAGTCCCAGGAGTGGGTTCCTCTGGGGATCCTTTTTAAAGCTGATTGTTCCCCAAGTGATAACGCGTCTTAATCTCTTCCTTTTGAAGACAGATCTTTTCCCTTAAAACTCTAGCTAATCGTTCCATGAAAGTGTTGGTTTTCCTTTTATATAAATTCTAGACTTTTAAATATTCTCCTCTCTTCTTTCCCTCCTTACCAACACTTCTTTCTGAATAATTAAAGCATGCTGGGGTTTTGCGGGGGGAGATGATTATATTTCTATAACCAGCACACTTCACCAAAATGCCATATATATATATATATATATATATATATATATATATATATATACACATACATATATATATAATTAAGCTGGAGATATTTACAATTGATAGATTTTGAAATCTCTTTTCATTCTCACAATCTTCCTCCACTGCTACCTTTGTTGGTTGAATGCTTTGAAGATTCCAGGTATAGGTCAGGTATACCCGAAAACTAGTGAAATAGAAACGTACTATTCCCCAATGTTTGCTAGTGTGCTCGCTGGACAGAAAGCCAGCTGAGGCCCCAGCAGCAATCCTGGGGTGAGCTGAGGCCGGAGTGCCAGCCAGAGAGCAGGCAGGGAGCCCATACCTGGTGCCCCAGCAAAAGCTGGGTTGGAGCAGCCTAGGACTCTGCCAGGAGGGGACCAGCAGCTTTGGGATGCGAGTCTGGAGAGGCTGACAAGGAAGCAAGCCCAGGAAGGTGAGCTGCTAAATCCATCCAGGTGAAGGCCCGAGCTCCTTACCCCTCCAAGTCTCAGAGACACACCTCAGCAACCCTAGAATCAGCAAGCTGATCCCAGGGAGGCACTGCGCCTCTGTCAGAGGCCAAGCCCCCATGGTGACATAGGACTTCCTGATTCCAGCACCACATGTGATGACAAGATGCAAATGTTACTATATGTGAATGTCTTGGCATCCACGCTGGTTTGAAAAGCTGCACAATTAATGCCTGTATCATCCCTCAAATAATAACAGTAATGATAAAACTTTCCTGAGTGTTTTACCGTGCAACAAGCATGGTTCCAAGTGCTTTACATAAGTTAGATCAGTTATTCTCTACAACAACCCTATGGGTAAATACAGATATTATACACATTTTATTTTTATTTATTTATTTTTTTGGCCACACCTCGAGCCCTGCAGGATCTTAATTCCCTGACCAGGGATTGAACCCGGGCCACGGCAGTATAAGCGCCGAGTCCTAACCACTGGACTGCCAGGGAGCTCCCTATTATACCCATTTTAAAGCTGAGGAAACTAAGGCAGCTGGAAGGTAGGTAAGTTGCTCCAGGTAGAGCTGGCAATGAAGCCAAGTGTCTGACTTTAAGATTTCTCAACCCTGGCATTACTGACGTATTGGAACAGACACTTCTGATCATTCTCTGGTGAGGGGGCTGTCCTGTGCATTGTAGGAGGTTTAGCAGCAACCCTGGCCCCTAGATGTCAGTGGCACTTCCACCCTCACCCAAGATATGACCACCCTAAGTGTCTTCAGACATTGCAAGATTTCCCTCCCTACTGAGAACCTCTGGTCTATAGCCAGGGCTGTTCACTGCTAAGCCCCTCTACCGAAGTGAACTGGATGGCACCGGATGTGGAATCTGAGATGCATCTAGGAGGGACGCTCCAGGTGGCTGCTCACACCAGGGCTCCCAGGGGGATCCTCACAAGGGTCCTTGGGTTTTCAGTTTTAAAAATCCCATTTATCAGGTCATCTAGGATCATTTGGTCTCGGGAAAACAATCTCCCCCCAGTGCAGCTTGCAAGCCAGCTGGACAAACCAATTCTTGCTCATGTACCACAGGGGAGGGGTGCAGATGGGTGATCTGGCTGGCTGACCACACGGGACATTCACCTGGGCAGGTGACCGAATTCTGGAGCAGCAGGAGAGCGTGGACGAGGGGCTAGGTTTCTTCACTATGTTCCGGTCCGGAGTCCTGGGCTGTGTCCTAGTTTTTCTCTGGGTAATTGATCATGGGGGGCTTGCCTGTTTCCTGCCTTGTGAGGTAGGTGAGTCTGGTGGCTGGTTTGGCCCAACACAGAGCAAGGATTGTTTGCCCCTACTTCTGGCATGTTCCTCCCACCACACGCTGCCCTGTGAGGACGCTGGGACCCCTCTAGGCCTCCCCTCCCTGCAAAGGAATCCACTCCCCAGCCTCCAGGTTACCGTTTGGAGACTGAGGCTGGGAGACCGGTGTGTCTCTCCCAGAGTCACACAGGTAATTAGTGATAGAACAAGGACAAAATTCCAGGTCTCTGGATCACCCCCTTCCACACTCATTGGTGGGTCTTCTCAGAATGTTGAAGAAAGAAAGTGGTCTCCAGAACCTGGGCCTAACCTCCCTTCAGGATCAAATCACACATATTTATTGAGGTCTTACTGTGTACCCAACTGTGCCCGGCCCTGTGAAGGATGCCGAGAGGTGCAATTCACAAACCCTGACCTCAGGGAGATGAGTGTGATTATAACATGAGACAGAAGCCAAGCAATTAATCTATAGATAAAATGAGAGAAGGAAGGAGGGGAGAGAGGTACCATGGGTAGCCCCCCAGGTGGTTTCGGAGATTTGGAACACAGGTGGAAAGACGGGGTCCAGGGGAAGGTGATGACTCCATTTGAGCCCTGCTGATGTGCAAGCCCCGTGGGATACCCAGGGGAAAGTCAGGTGGCCAGGCCAGGAGTTCCAGCAGAATTCTGCGCCTGAGATGAAGATTGGAGGGTTTAAAGATGGAGGTGGAGGACTGACCTGCGGCAGCAGGTGAGGAGGCATAGGGAGGGTGTGCACAAGGAAGAGGGCTCGAGAAAGGAAGAGCTACAGGGATGATAGAGAAGGAGCAGCCGGAGAGGAGGGGGAAAGCCCAGGGTGGGCAGTGGCCCCCAAACCAGAGCGTCCTGCCAGGAGGCCCATGAGATGAGGACGGAAGAGGACTAACTGCCATTAGCAACAGGGAGGCACTCACGGTCTCATCAAGAACAAGTGTACGTGGGCGCTGGGGGCAGAAGCCAGAATACAGCTGACGGAGGAGGGAGTGGGAGGTGAGTACAGGCTCCCCTTTCAAGAAGCTTCGCTGTGTGCATCTATTTTATATATAGTAGGATGTATCTGTTAATACCAAACTCCTAATTTATCCCTTCTCCCTACCTTTCCCCTTTGGTAACCTTAAGTTTGTTTTCTATATCTGTGAGGCGATTTCTGTTTTGTAAATAAGTTCATCTGTATCATTGTTTAGATTCCAAATATAAGTGATATTATAGGATATTTGTCATTCTCCATCTGACATTTCACTTAGTATGATAATCTCTAGGTCCATCCATGTTGCTGCAAATGGCATTATTTCATTCTTTTTTTATGGCTGAGTAATATTCCATTGTATATACACCATATCTTCTTTATCCACTCATCTGTTGACGGACATTTAGGTTGCTTCCATGTCTTGGCTATTGTAAATAGTGCTGCTATGAACATTGGGGTGCATGCATCTTTTTGAATTAGAGTTTTCGTCTTTTCCGGATATATGCCCAGGAGTGGGATTACTGGGTCATATGATAGCTCTATTTTTAGGAGTTTGGGATTAACAGATACACACTACTGTATATAAAATAGATAAACAACAAAGACCTAATACACAGCACAGGGAACTATATTCAATATCTTGTAATAACCTATAATGGAAAAGAAGCTGAAAAAGAATATATATATGTATAACTGAGTCACTTTGCTGTATACCAGATTCTAACACAACGTTGTAAATCAACTATACTCCAATTTTAAAAAAATAAATTTTTTTTTTTTTTTTTTTTTTTTTTTTTTTAAAGAAGCTTGACTGTAAAGGAGAGGAGAGAGGGCAAAGCTTGACGGGAAGGCGGACTCTCACTTTCAAATTCCTGCCACTTGACTATCAGGGCAACTGGAAGATGGGGGAAGCCCCGACGAGATATTTCCCCACACAGCTGCCAGAGACTGCTTCCTCCAGGGGTTAATTCCACTTCCTCTGCTACCAAGCGCACTGCTGGTGCATCTCTTCTCCTAGCTACAGCTTTTCTGATTTCGCACAGACCTCTGACCCTGGCTTGGCTGTCAAGTGCGAGGTGAAGAGGCGGCTCAAACTAGGTGATGAATGAAAGATGCCCTGGGGTTCTCAGTGCGCTCGAGGGAGTTCAGATCCAAAGCTCCACGGAGTCTAAGCTGAAACGTTTTTGCCAACACCTAGTCCAAAGCATCTCAAATTTTTCCAGTGAAGGACCCGTATTGGCACACGGGAGAGAGGTCCTACCCCAGGGATCAGGGGTCAAAATGGAGTATAGAACAGCAGCCTAGAATTTCTCTAGTTTTTCTAAAGCCTCATGCTTAAAAATCCATGCAAATTTGCATTCTCCTACGTGATATACTTGTGTGTTTTGGAGTTTTAAAATCACATTCTATGTTAAACTGACACTCAGGGAAGATGTGCCAGCTTTGCCCCATGGTGCCCCCAGTTAGAGTAGCAGAGTCTGACCACTCTGCCTCTACCTCCCCATATCTGCATGCACAGACACACACTTTCACAACTGAGGAGATACTGAGGCTCAGAGAGGGGAGGTCACATGCCCAAGGTCACACAGCAAGTACCTAAACTAGAATCTAGGTCCGTCGACTCCCTATTCAGTGCTCCTTCTACCCAACTCTGTTGCCAAGGGAAGCGAGGATGGCATAGCTTTCTTGGGGGATGTTGGATTTCACATTAGATTTTGGCAGATGAAATTAGGAATGGGGGCTTCCCTGGTGGCGCAGTGGTTGAGAGTCCACCTGCCGATGTGGGGGACGCAGGTTCGTGCCCCGGTCCGGGAGGATCCCACATGCCGCGGAGCGGCTGGGCCCGTGAGCCATGGCCGCTGGGCCTGCGCGTCCGGGGCCTGTGCTCTGCAACGGGAGAGACCACAGCAGTGAGAGGCCCGCGTACCGCAAAAACAAAAAAAAAACAAAAAAAAAACCATACACACACACACACACACAAAGAAATTAGGAATGGGTAGCAGGAAGTTTAGAGTACAAAATAAGTAACTTAATCATATGGGCTCCACAACTAGGTTCTGATGCTTTTAAGACTTGACACTATTAGAATTGATAGCCATGTCCCAGGGAAGTTTTGACAGACCTCAAGAAGGCCTTCCTGCTCCAAATTATCTCATCTCTTCTGGTGTTGAAAGATATGAAATCCACCTTTCAGCTAAGCATTACCTTCTCCCCCTAAGTCATTGTTTTGGGGTGAATTGTATACCCCACCAAATTCATATGCCGAAGTCCTAACCCCCAGTACCTCAGAATGTGACCTTATTTGGAGAGAAGGTCTTTACAGAGGTAATCATTAAAACGAGGTCTTTGCGGTGGGCACTAGTCTGATATGACTGGTATCCTCATGAAAAGGAATTTGGACACAGATACACATAGAGAGAAGACTAGGTGAAGAGAACACAGGGAAAAGACAGCCACCCACACACGGAGCAGAGTGGCCCAGGACAGACCCTTCCCTCATAGTCCTAAGTAGGAACCAACTCTGCTGACACCTGGATTTCAGACTTCTAGCCTCCAGAACTGCGAGACAATACATTTCTGTTGTGAAATCTAACACAGTCACCTTTGCGGAGGCATGTGATCCTGGGAAGGGATGCACAGCCAGATTCATGCAGCAGAAAAGGATGATCTCTTAGCAAAGGGAGCTTCTGTTTTTGATCTGAACCCTCTGCTAGGTGCCTCCACATGGCATCTCATTTCCTCTTCACTGGAGAGATAATAATAACAAAAACTGTTGTTCATCTTTACTGAGCATTTACTATGTACCAGGCAGTTTTTACTGCTTTATATTTAATACTCCCTGCCAGGAGATCCGAGGCAGTATTATTCCCATTTTATAGATGAGGAAGTTGAGTGCCAGTGAGGTCAGGTGCCTAGTCCGAGGCACTCAGCTAGCAGTAAGCAGTTGGACCACAATTAGAATCCACTTTCCACCCACCTTTCTATCTACTTTCAGGGTGAATAAGCTTTCCCTGGGCTTTCCCCCGAGTGATGGATGGGGAGCTGACCCGAGGCACAGCCGGATGATGCAAAAGAGGAGGAAGGACAGACGCCTCCTGGTGCCTGGAACCCTGCACCTTCTGACCTGCCCACAGCCCTCCCTCAGGCCCCCTGCAGGTCTAATGGGCTTGGCCAGAGTCCGGGCTGAGGTCAGCCGCCTGGAAATTCCTCTGCCCAGCGATCAAGACTTGCAGAACAAAAGCTCCCACTGCAGGAAGAAACTTCCTGCTCAGCCCATAGCGAGAGGGTTTAGGTTTCAGCCACAGCCGGTGAAGTCATCGGTCGTGGGCCAGCAGAAGAGGTGCTCCTGAGGGCACGAAGCAGTTGGGCGGAAAGCCTCACCGATCTTCCCCTCCGGGCAGCGGGGGCCCTGCGTGTGGTGGGGAAGGGCTGCAGCCTGGCCTCGTCAAGGCCCTTTCCCATCTCTGACCTCGGCCAGTCCTCGCATCCATAGCCATATCTTTTGCCATTGGGGAAACTGAGGCCCAGAGAGGTGAAGGCAGTGGCTCAATGTTATTCCACAAATTAGAATTGGCTGGGAGGACTTGAACACGGTCCTTGATCCCTCCTAGAATTCTTAAGAGGAGCTGAGCTCCTGGTTCTTGGATACTAAGAAAAGGGGGAAAGAGAGGTCCTCCAACAAAGACCTGGGTGGAGAGAAGACAAATTCCAAAGACCACCCTCCCTTGCCCCAACCGTCCATCTGCCCCCACTGGAGCACTGAGGGCTGGGTGGGAGAACATTCACTCATTCACTCTTTCATTCATTCGTTCATTTAGCATATCAGGTACCCACCAGGTGTTGAGCTTTGGGTGGGGTCAGCCTGGGTGCCTTGTGTGCCCAGCTAACTTACAAGTCAGCTCAGCCAGGTGGGGCCCACGATCAAAGCAAAGGGAGAAAGTCACTGAGAAAATGGACACAAAGCAGCCAGAGACATGAAAGACATTGTCATTAACAAGTTAATTCCTCACAGTCAAGCACCAGCTATGAACACAGCCTGGTGTCACAGTGCTGCATCTATACCTAGGCTATGCACCAGCCACTTTCCATGGAATTTCATTTAATTTCACAACCAACCTATGAGGCTGTGGGGTGGATACCAGGATCCACAAGCCCTTCTTTCTTTGGAACTCGGACCCCTCCTCCAACCAGATGAGCGATTCCCTGAGGCCATGTTTGTATTGAGTGGCCCTGCCCCACTGGTCACAGATGATTAGATTGGGAGTGGACACACGACCCAAGCTGGGATGATCAGATTCTCCTTCCTGAGATTTGGAATTTGGATGTCCTACTGACTGAGGCTCACAGGAATCAGGTCTGGGAGGGGGATGAACAGTACAGCAGGTATGTTGGGGGCAATAGAATAGTTGGCGATGGGTTTCCCCGGTGGCTCAGTGGTTGAGAGTCTGCCTGCCGATGCAGGGGGCACGGGTTCATGCCCCGGTCTGGGAAGATCCCACATGCTGCGGAGCGGCTGGGCCCATGAGCCATGGCCGCTAAGCCTGCGCGTCCGGGGCCTGTGCTCCGCAACGGGAGAGGCCGCAACAGTGAGAGGCCTGCGTACGGCAAAAAGAAAAAAAAAGAATGGTTGGCTGTGCTTCCCACTCTGTGGCCCCCAGATTTGCCTACATCCTTATAATGCACTCTGGTTTTGTATGAGTTGGCTTGAGTCAGTTTCTGTCACTTGCATCCAAGGAGTCTTAAGTAGACAGTGAGTTCCATGATGGCAAAGACCAGGTCTTGTTCACTGGTGTGTCCTCACAATGAGGCACATAAAAAGTGCTCAGTAAATATTTGTTGAATTAATGAAAAGTGGAGTTCAGAGAAGTTAACTGATTTGGACCCAGGGTACACAGTAACAGCTGGGATTTGAACTGGTTTTCCAGCTTCAGAGCATGTGTTTTCTGTACTATACCACGGCCTTTTACAAATTGGTTTTGAAATCACAGGCCTCCAGAGCTGGAGTGGATCAGAAAGATTAGAAAGTCTGACTTCTTTGTTTTATAGATGGGAAATTGGAGCCTGGGGAGGGGGACGGCATAAGTCTCCTGATTCCTATGCAGCGTCCTAACTGGGCCTGGCATTCTGTCCTTGTGTGTGTGTGATACGGCCGTGCTGGCTGTTGGAATCCTGAAGTACTTTCATACCTGTTGGCGGATAACAGCTGCTGGGAGCCCCTAGACCCCCCTCTCTCACAGGCCCTTCCCTTTGGGACCCCTGAGCCTCCCATTACCCACAAGCAAAGAGGTGATGCTTAGCCCAGCAGGGGTCTGCAGGTGCCTGGTCAGTACTTATGCTGCTCCACCTGCTAAATATTTTGAATTCAGCCCTCCACATACCTAGGGCAATCTGAGGAATTCTGGTCACTGTCTCTCCATTAAAGACATCCTCCTCCTCTGTCTCCCATCACAGTTGAAATTCCATCATTCAGAGATTTCATGTATCCATTCATTCTTTTTTTTTTTTAACCCCTTTATTGGAGTATAATTGCTTTACAATGCTGTGTTAGTTTCTGCTGTATAACAAAGTGAATCAGCTCTACGTATACAGATATCCCCATATCCCCTCCCTCTTGCGTCTCCCTCCCACCCTCCCTATCCCACCCCTCTAGGTGGTCACAAAGCCCCGAGCTGATCTCCCTGTGCCATGCGGCTGCTTCCCACTAGCTATCGATTTTACATTTGGTAGTGTATATATGTCCACGCCACTCTCTCACTTCGTCCCAGCTTACCCTTCCCCCTTCCCCACGTCCTCAAGTCCATTCGCTACGTCCGCGTCTTTATTCCTGTCCTGCCCCTAGGTTCATCAGAACCATTTTTTTTTTTAGATTCCATATATATGTGTTAGCATACGGTATTTGTATTTCTCTTTCTGACTTACTTCACTCTGTATGACAGACTCTAGGTCCATCCACCTCACTACAAATAACTCAGTTTCGTTTCTTGCATTCCACAGATATTTACTGAGTGCCCCTTCTGTGCCAGCTTTCAGCCCCCAAGAGCTCTTGCTCCCCACTACCTAAAATGCAAATACCCTTGGGAAGGGAGAAATCTGAAGTCGTTATGGCCCCTACGTCACGGGGATGATTTGGCAAAATGGGCTGGGATTATCCACCAGGGAAAAAAGCCCAGTAGCAAACAGGGGAACCAAAAAATAAGCAAGAGTGAGAGAGAAACTAGAGATATAAGCAATTGTATTTGCAGCATACAAGTAAGTTTTGTGGCACATCAAAACACCAACTTTTATTTTACAGATTGACGTTGTTGTTTTTTGTTTGTTTGTTTGTTTGTTTTTGCGGTACGCGGGCCTCTCACTGTTGTGGCCTCTCCCGTTGCGGAGCACAGGCTCCGGACGCGCAGGCTCAGCGGCCATGGCTCACGTGCTTAGCCGCTCCGCGGCATGTGGGATCTTCCTGGATCAGGGATCGAACCCGTGTCCCCTGCATTGGCAGGAGGATTCTTAACCACTGTGCCACCAGGGAAGTCCCAGTACTGTTATTTTGATTCATGTATTTTGGAGGTAGGTGGCATTGTGAGCTTCAGGGTTTGGGGCCATCTGAAGATCTTAATCTGGTCTAACTGGCAGGCAGCTGAGATCAAATTCCATGACCACAGATATGGGCTGGGCACTTGGACTGGGCTGAAGTTCTAGGAGGAGAAGTGAGGAATCGAAGGTAGATTAAGGACTTCTACGCTCCAAGCCCCATTCTAGGTACTTTCTTGTGCAATCTCATTCCCACTAAGCCAGACTAAGCAGTAGATTTTGTTACTCCACTTTATAGATGGAAGAAACTGAGATTCAATGTTGCTAAGCGATTTTCACAAGGTGACATCACTAATGCTTAATGGAACTGGGATTTGCACCTGGGTCTGGCATTTGGTAAAAATCTGTTGAATGAATAATCTTTTTGGCCCCAAAGCCCATGCCCTTCCTACTACAATTGAGGGAAAATGAGGGGGAAGGCACCCCCATCTACAAATAACAGCTAACATGTATACAGTACTTACTATAGTACTGTACCTGTGCCAGGTACTATTCCAAGCACTATATATATATTTACTGACTCATTTCAACCTCATTTGACAGACGAGGTGGCGCAGTGGTTGGGAATCTGCCGGCCAGTGTAGGGGACACGGGTTCAGGCCCTGGTCCAGGAAGATCCCACATGCCACGGAGTAACTAAGCCCGTGCGCCACAACTACTGAGCCTGCGTTCTAGAGCCCGCGAGCCCCAACTACTGAGCCCGCGTGCCACAGCTACTGAAGGCCGTGCACCTAGAGCTCTAGTCAAATATATATATATTTACTGACTCATTTAAACCTCATTTGACAGATGAGGAAACCAAGACACAGAGAGATTAAGTCACTCACGGAAGGTCTCAGAAGTGGCCCGTGGTGGAGGTGGTATTGCAGCAGCCTGGCTCCACAGTCCCTGCCCCAAACGTCTCTATACTATCTTGCCTGTTTCCCACAGCTCTACCAACACAGGGTTTTGCCATTTTATTTTATTTTACTTTGATTAGTTTGAGAAGCATGTGCTGATACCTCATAGCTGATTTTGTTTGCATTTCTCTCATTTCTGGTAGAGTTATGTACTTTTTCATGTCTTGATTTACCATCTGTACTTCCTGTGTAAACTGTTCATCTCTTTTGTTGCTTACCGGGCACTGATTTTAGCTTTTTGTGAAAAAGCAAAAATTAACATATTTTAGATGTATCAGTGTGTTTTTTTTTCCACGCTGATATTTTCCTCTTGCAATTAATTGCCCTATATTTTGTTTAACAAAATGTTCCTATGTTTTAATTTAAAAATCTTTGTTGGGCTTCCCTGGTGGCGCAGTGGTTGAGAGTCTGCCTGCCGATGCAGGGGACACGGGTTCGTGCCCCGGTCCGGGAAGATCCCACATGCCGCCGAGCGGCTGGGCCCGTGAGCCGTGGCCGCTGAGCCTGCGCGTCCGGAGCCTGTGCTCCGCAACGGGAGAGGCCACAGCAGTGAGAGGCCCGCGTACCGCGAAAAAAAAAAAAAAAAAAAGAAAAAGAAAAATCTTTGTTGTCTCTGGTGATGGATTCGCTTCCAATACGATAAACGTGGAATTATACTTTCTTGTCTTTTTTACGGTTTGTTTTTCAGAGACGCACAAAATCTTTTCTGCAATTTATTGCAGGAAATGGTATAAGGTGTAACTTTTCTCTGTATTAATTACAGTTCTCTCCCAAACATTTGTTATATGGTAATTACTTTCCTCATTGTTGGATTATTTATAGTTTTACTATATACTGAATTAATTTTGGATCATTTAATCTCTTCCACTGATCTTTTTCTCCCATTGTTACCATATGGTTTAGATAATTGTCTCTTTGTAACATGTTATGAAATCTGGTAAGCTAAATTTACTATCATACCCTTTAAAAAGAAGCTTTAGTTTTTTTAACCATTTAATCTGGGTAACTGAACATCACTATTCATTTCTCAAACTCTTGTAAAGTATCCCTTGGGAGCCTTAATGGGTAGTGAACCAAATCTATATAGAAATTCGAGGAAAATTGTTGCCTTCGCTATTTTTAATCGTCTAGCCTGGCATGGGTGGGCTTTCCATTAATTTTGATCTTGCTTTTTTTTTTTTTTTTTTTTGCGGTACGCGGGCCTCTCACTGCTGTGGCCTTTCCCGTTGCGGAGCACAGGCTCCGCACGCGCAGGCTCAGCGGCCATGGCTCACGGGCCCGGCTGCTCCGCGGCATGTGGGATCTTCCCGGACCGGGGCACGAATCCGTGTCCCCTGCATCAGCAGGCGGACTCTCAACCACTGCGCCACCAGGGAAGCCCTGATCTTGCTTTATTTCTCCCACTAGGGTTCTATAACTTTCTTTGAAAAAATCTTATGACTTGAAGTAAACTAATGTCAAGCACTGGGTATTTGATGTTAAATAAAGGAAACACCTTTTCCTGTCTATTTCCTATCTACGTAGGCCTGGTATATGGGCCAGAATGGGAGCTCTCGGCCTAAGGGAAGGTGTCAAAGACTTGGAAACTGGGCGTTCCGGTTGGAGTGTGGCAGGGGCCTGGACAGCTGCAGGCGGTGGGAGGAAGGTTCCCTGGCGGTGGTGGTGGAGAGGGGGGCGGTGGGCAGATCCTGGGTGCCTGTGGGAGTCCTGCAAGTGGGAAGAACCCACTGGGAAGTGTGACCACATGAACGGGCATGGCCTGTCACAGAGGGCCCATGCAGGAGGTAGGAGTGGGCAGCAGGAGGGCTCTTTGGTGCAGGCCTCAGATGTAGACTCTTGACATTAGCTCCAAATGAGATTATTTACATTATCATTGGGTCCCTTTGAGACGTCTAAGGGTATGACCCCCTCAGAGTCTCTGTTAGGCTCTTATCCAGAATGCTCTTTGGTATCTCAAAGCTTGCTTC
>NW_006773157.1:1640450-1640677 GCF_000442215.2 Lipotes vexillifer | reverse complement strand
AGCAGGAAGCAGGAGTCTCTAACTGCTGTTGAGTGCCTACCATATGTACCAAACCCTGTTCTTGAAGCTCTAGTCTTCTCTCTTATTTAATCCTCATGACAGCCTCATGACATAAATATCATTACACCCATTTTGAGATGAGGAAACTAAGGCTGCAAGAGGTTAAGGATGAAGCCCAAAGGCACACAACTAGTAAGGTTCAACCTGCCATTGAACTTGCTGTTGGC
>NW_006773157.1:1620867-1640440 GCF_000442215.2 Lipotes vexillifer | reverse complement strand
ACTCTTTCCATTCGCCATTCTGCTTTTTCATAGTGCAAGGTCTCAGTGAGCGACTTTCGCTTGGGAAGGAGTGAAACATGAGCAAATCCATGTTGACCAGGTCATTCATTCATTCATTCATTCACTCATTCACCCAACAAGAACCTGTCAAGCATCAGTTAGGCCCTCCACCTCTCCCGGGGTGAAATCATCCTCTCCATGGTCTCAACCACCAATATGCTGAAGCTACTCACATCTATCCTCCCAACCCAGACTTCTTTCCTAAACTTTATACTTGAACAGCCAACTTCCCGTTGGTAAATCTAGCAGGATGTCTCATGTCTCCACGTGTCAGAACGGAACTGGCCGTTTCTCCTTCATCTCCCAAACTGTTCCTCTTTGTTATTTCTCAGTGAACGATGCCACCATCTCTCCTCCTTCCAGTTCATTCCTTATATCCAATTTTTCACCAAGGCTTACTGATTTTCTTCCAAATTATGTCTAAATCTCTGTCTTCCTCTCTGCCTCTGCAACCATCCCCTTACTGAATCCTGCCCATTTGGTGTGAGTTTTCCCCTTGGCTATTTTCTCCAGAGCCTGACCGTGCTGGTATCCCTTGTATGGCTCAGATGGACCATCCCACGCCAGGACTCCGAAACCTTCCTAAGCTGAGAATTGTAAATTCGATTTTGGTGTGAGATCTCCAAATGGGACTTTTATGCCAGCCATATCACTCACAGCACCTGCCCTTTAAGCCCCTTTCAAGGGGCACTGGCCCACTGTTACCACCTGCTCAAAGAGCAATTGTGTTTTAGGCCATGCCAGCTGATTGAACCAGTGCCAGCCACCTGGCCCAAAGGCAGCTGGCCGACGGGCTGGCCAGCAACACGTGACACGGTCTGGTGTAAAAGAGGCATGTTAGGTCAATCAGATTCTCTCTAGAAAACGTGAGCAAAGAAATATTGAGAGAAGGGACTTCCCTGGTGGTACAGCGGGCGAGACTCCGAGCTCCCGATGCAGGAGGCCCAGGTTCAACGCCTGCCGCAACTCAAAGATCCCGCACGCCACAACTAAACGTGCCGCAACGAAGACCCTGTGCACCGCAACTAAGACCCGGAACAGCCAAAATAAATAAATAGTTTTTAAAAACAGAAATATCGAGAGGATGAGACAGTGAGCAGTGGAAACTGAGACTGGTAAGTCATGAAGCCACCATTAGCGCCTGTGCAATGAGTGCAGAGAGGTGGATGGAGTAGTAGAAAGCATAGGAGCCATGGAAAGGATGCTGAGCATCACAGAGTTCTGTAAGTGGAATACTTTTAGCTTCAGGAAAAACTCTCCATATTGCCCTTATTTTCTTGTTTTGCTCTAGGTCAGTAAAGATCACAGTGGGATGTTGGGGGGTCCCTCAGCCTGGCTCACATCAAACAAACCCTCTTTCAGACTGGGGGCTAGAGAGAGGCGGCAGAAGTCTTGCAGAACAAGAGCAATGACTTCAGATCTTCCCCCTGCGGAATCTAGACAATAGCAACTGTCAACTTTTTCCACTAAAAGATCACCACACGTGGTGAGGCACGGACACTCCACTTCAATATTTAGACTTCGGTGCCGTGGAAGTCAACGGTGTTTGTTATTCTGGGGGCTGGTGTTTGGAGAAGCACATTGTCTCCACGGTGATGCCTGGCGCTCACAAGTTGTTCCATTGTCTCAAAGCCCCACCAGCATGAGATCACAGGGCTTGTCCAGCACGTGCTCCTTCTGATAAGGCCCCAGGAGGTTGGGCTGATCTAATTCTCCAAGGGAAGCTGGTTCACAGACTCTGGGGGTCAGTGTGGGACCCAGGTGCCAGGGCCAGCCTGCTGAGACTGTGGGCACTTGCATGTTGGTGTCTGGAGGAGGGGTTCACGAGCATGGGCTCTGAAATCAGACTTCCTGGATTTGTAAACTGGCTCTATCACTTACCAGCTGTGTGACCTTGGGTAAGGCACTTAATCTCTCTGTGCCTCTGTCTCCTCAACTGTAAAATCAGGCTAATGATAGTATATACTTCACAGAGTTTTATTATGATTAAATAAAGTTATGTATTAGGTTGATCTATATGAAATGGTCAAAATTTTTATTGGTCAAGAAATGGTTATCCTCATACAGTTGTGACTAACGCATACTAAGTGCTTAATAAATGCTAGCTGAAAGTGTAAAAAATAGAATTAACATCCATTATTATTTCAGCCCTTCTCTGACAGTGAGCACCAGCCATTTTTGACCAGGCCCTGCCCAGACTGGTACAGAGAGTGCAGGTTGTACTGATGTCGACTCTGTGTTAGAGGCACCAGGAAACTATGGATTCCTCAGTGGCTTCCTCTCCAAGCTTCTTCCTCTGACAAAACTGATGATATTGGACAAGTTTGTAAAAATCCCTTCTAGCTCTGATTATCTAAGTGTTCTCAGACCATAGCGATCTCTCGCTCCTTTTCACTTCTTTCTTTCTTTCTTTCTTTCTTCTTTGCGGTATGCGGGCCTCTCAGTGTTGTGGCCTCTCCCGCTGCGGAGCACAGGCTCCGGACGCGCAGGCCCAGCGGCCATGGCTCACGGGCCCAGCCGCTCAGCGGCATGTGGGATCTTCCCGGACTGGGGCACGAACCCGCGTCCCCTGCATCGGCAGGCGGACTCTCAACCACTGCGCCACCAGGGAAGCCCTCACTCCTTTTCACTTCTCAGCTCTTTGTGTCACTGGTGTGCCACTTGCAAATGAACAGCTCAAGGACCCAGTCTCACATTTGCCCCGGGTTACTGCCATGTCTAGATAGCTTGGGAGATCCTCTCAAGCCTGTGACAACAAATTAATGCTATAGTTCCTTTTGTTACCCAAATGATAGTTTAGGCCACATTCAGCTTTGCTGTAAGAAATACTGGCTTTTTCACTTCCCCTTACCCAAATACAGTAACTATCACTTATTTATCACAGTCTATATATCAGGCACGGTTCTGGGTGTTCACATGTATAAAGCCATTTAACTCTCACAGCAACTCTATAAAGTATGCACTACAATCCCCATCTTGCTGCTGAGGAAAGTGAGGGACAAAGTATCTGTCCAAAGGTCACGTAGCCAATAAGTGGCAGAACTGGGATTTATACCAGAGTCCATGTTGTTGGTCACAAACTCTACTCTCTTGGCAGTTCCTGTAAATTCTTAGTGTTCCATACATCCCTCTTGGTGTTCCATACATCCCTCCCTTGCCACCCTTTCCAGCTGTCTGGCTCCAGAATCTTGTCCCACTTAGTGACTCGTTTCTACTGAGTCACACCCTTAAAATCTTTAGAGGTACACTGTAACAAAACAGTACTCTCAGGTACCAACTTTGACCTTCCTGAAGTATTAACAAAGGGTTTCATGGTCATACCCTCCCTCAGCTTCATCGTTAGACCATGATTTCCTGAGAGATCCCTGGATTTGATCTTTGCTCAGAACTCTTTTCTTAATTTTAACATTGTTTGCTATCTAGAGAGGTGGGGATCTTCATAAACAGCAAGTCCTATCTCCTTTTTTTAAAAAAAATCTTTCCTGTAGCTTATTTCTCTCCTCTAGCATTTTGCTAAAAGCAGCAAAGAAACAGGCAGCACCTTCAACAGTCTGGATGGAAATCTCCTTAGCCCAGTTCATTATGATCATTTTCTACTTTCCATATAACTACAGGTGACAGTGTTGCTAAACTTTCTCCAACCAGAATTCAAGAATCTCCCTTCCTCCAATTTCCAATAATATGCTCCTCATTTTCCCTTAAGTCCTCATCAGTCGCTCCTCAAAGTCCTTTCAACCCCTGCCCATTTCTCCGTTCCTAAAACACTCCCAAATTTAAAGTTTTGTTAATGGTAGCACCCCATTTCCAGATACCAACATCTGTATTAGTTATCTACTGCTATGTAACAAATTACCCCCCAAAACTTATCAGCATTAATCAGGAACTTTTATTATCTCATGCAGTTTCTGAGGGTCAGGAACCTGGTGTTGGTTGGTTCAGACTCAGGGCCTTCCATGAGGTTGCAATCAATTTGCTGTCTAGGGGTACAATCATGAAGAGTTGACTGGGGATGGAGGATTCACTTCTAATATGGCATCTTTCACATGACAGTTAAAGGCTCAGTCCCTCACTGGCGAATGTCAGGAGGCCACAGTTCCTTGCCACATTGCTTGGTATGGGATCTGGCTTTCCCCCAAACAAGTGATTCTAAAGAGAGTGACCAAGATGGAAGCCACAGTGACTTTTTATGATCTAGTCTGTGAATTCACACAGTCACTTCCCTGTTATTAGATACACAGACCAATCCAGATACACATAAACTAGCGAAGACATGAATATCAGTAGGTTAGGGTCATTGGGGCCATCTTGAAGACTGGCTACCACAATGATAAAACACTGAATATGTTCCTCTAAGACCTGGAATAAGGCATGGTTGTGTACTTTTACCCTTTCTGTTCACATTGTAGTAGAAGTTCTAGCCAGTGTGATAAGGCAGGAAAAAGAAATACAATGCATACAGATTGGAAAGGAAGAAATAAAACTCTTAATTTGCAGATGATACAATCATCTCAGCAGAAAATTATAAGGAATCTACCCAAAAAAAGCTACCAGAAAGAATAAATGAATTTAGGAAATTCACTGGAAAAAGATTAATTTTTTTAAAAAGATTTTTTTTGATGTGGACCATTTTTAAAGTCTTTATTGAATCTGTTACAGTATTGCTTCTGGCTTTTTTCACGTTTTGGTTTTTTGGCCATGAGGCATGTGGGACCTTAGCTCCCTGACCAGAGATCGAACCCGCAACCCCTGCACTGGAAGGCGAAGTCTTAACCACTGGACCACCAGGGAAGTCCCAAAATTAAAAGATCCCGCAATACACCATGATCAAATGGGATTTATCCCTGGGATGCAAGGATGGTTCAACATATGCAAATCAATAGATGTGATATATCACATTAGCAGAATAAAGGATAAAAACCATCAGATCATCTCAAAAGATGCAGAAAAAGCATTTGACAAAATTCAACATTCTTTTGTGAAAAAAATTCTCAAGAAATTAGGTATAGAAGGAATGTACCTTGACATAATAAATGCCATATATGACAAGCCCATGACTAACATCATAGTCAGTGGTGAAAAGCTGAAAGCTTTTCTTATAAGATCAGAAACAAGACAAGGAAGCTTACTCTTGCCACTTCTATTTAACATAATATTGGAAGTCCTAGCCAGAGCAATTAGGCAAGAAAATGAATAAAAGTCATCCAAATTGGAAAGGAAGAACTAAATTTGTCTCTGTTTGCAGATAACATGATCTTATAAATACAAAACCCTAAAGACTCCACCAAGAAAATTGTTAGAACTAATAAATGAATTCAGTAAAGTTTCAGGATATAAAATCAACATATAAAAATCAGTTGTGGGCTTCCCTGGTGGCGCAGTGGTTGAGAGTCCGCCTGCCGATGCAGGGGACACGGGCTTGTGCCCCGGTCCGGGAAGATCCCACATGCCGTGGAGCGGCTGGGCCCAGGAGCCATGGCCGCTGAGCCTGCGCATCCGGAGCCTGGGCTCCGCAACGGGAGAGGCCACAGCTGCGAGAGGCCCGCGTACCACCAAAAAAAAAAAAAAATCAGTTGTGTTTCTATATACTAATAAGGGACAATACTAAAAAGAAACTAAGAAAAAGATTCCATTTACAAGAGCATCAAAAAATATTTTAGAATAAGTTTAACCAAGGAGGTGAAAGATCTATACACTGAAAACTACAGAACACTGATTTTTAAAAAAACTGAAGACAAAAATAAATTTTAAGATATCCTACATTCATGGATTAGAAGAATTAATATAGTTAAAATGTTCATATTACCCAAGGCAATCTACAGAATCAATGTAATCCGATCATAATTCTCATGGCATTTTCCCACAGAAATAGAAAAAAAAAATCTTAAAATTAATAGGGAACCACAAAAGACTGTGAATAGCCAAAGCAATCTTGAGCAAAAGGAACAAAGTTGAAGGCATCACACTGCCTGATTTCAAAATATAATAAAACACTATAGTAATCAAAACACATAAAAAGAGATATATAGACCAATGAAACATATTAGAGAACCCAGAAATAAACCCACTTATTCATGGTCAATTGGCATTGACAAAGATGCCAAGAACACACAACGAGGAAAGAACAATTCTTCAATAAATGGTGTTGGAAAAACTGGTTATCCATGTGCAAAAGAATGAAATTTGTCCCTATTTTACCCTATCTCACTCCATATACAAAAATCAACTCAAAATGGATTAAATACTTAAATGTAAGACCTGAAACTACAAAACTATTAGAAGGAAACAGAGAAAAGCTTTTTTTTGTTTGTTTGTTTGTTTTTGCGGTACGTGGGCCTCTCACTGTTGTGGCCTCTCCCGTTGTGGAGCACAGGCTCCGGATGCGCAGGCTCAGCAGCCATGGCTCACGGGCCCAGCCGCTCCGCAGCACGTGGGATCTTCCCGGACCGGGGCACGAACCCGTGTCCCCTGCATCGGCAGGCGGACTCTCAACCACTGCGCCACCAGGGAAGCACGAGAAAGGCTTTTTGATATTGGTCTGGACAATGATTTTTTTGGACATGACCCCGAAAACATAGGCAACAAAAGCAAAAATAGACCAGTGGGATTGCTTCAAACTAAAAAGCTCCAGCACAGAAAAGGAAACAACCAATAATGTGAAGAGACAACCTACAGAATGGGAGAAAACATTTGCAAACCATACGCCTGATAAGAGGTTAATATCCAAAATATATAAGGAGCTCAATAACTCAACAACAAGAAAATTAATATCCTGATTAAAAAATAGGCAAAGAACCTGAATAGACATTTCTCAAAAGTAGGCATACAAATGGCTGGAAGGTATATGAAAAGATGCTCAACATCGACAATCATCAGGGAAATGAAAATCAAAACCTCAGTGAGGGGACTTCCCTGGTGGTCCAGTGGCTAAGACTCCTTCCTCCCAATGCAGAGGGCTCGGATTCAATCCCAGGTCGGGGAACAGGATCCCACATGCATGCCGCAACTAAAGATCCCACATGCCACAACTAAAAAGCCCACATGCGGCAATGAAGATCCCGTACAACGCAACAAAGATCTCACGTGCCGCAACTGAGACCCGGTGCAGCTTAAATAAATAAATAAATATCTTTAAAAAACCACAGTGAGAAATCACCTCACTACTATTAGGACAGCCATTATATAAAAAAAAAAAAAAAAAAAAAAAGACAACAAATGGTGAGGCTGTGGAGAAAAGGGAGCCCTTGTAATACACTGTTGGTGGGAATGATGGAAACACAGTATGGAGGTTCCTCCCACCAAAATTAAAAGTAGAACTACCATATGATCCAGCAATCCCACTTCTGGGTATATATCCAAAAGAAGTGAAATCAGTAACTTGAAGAGATATCTGCACTCCCATGTTCATTGTAGCATTATTCACAATAGCCAAGATATGGAATCAACCAAAGTGTTCCTCATCAGATGAATGGATAGATTACACGCACAGACACACACACAGACACACACAGGAGAATATTATTCTCCCTCTTCTGTCATTTGTGACAACATGGATGAACATGGGGGACATTATGCTAAGTGAAACAAGCAAGGCATAGAAAGACAAATACTGCATGATCTCATTTATATATGGAATCTAAAAGAGTCAAACCCGGGACTTCCCTGGTGGTCCAGTGGCTAAGACTCTGCGCTCCCAATGCAGGGGGCGGGGCCTGGGTTCAATCCCTGGTCAGGGAACTAGATCCCACATGCCACAACTAAGAGTTCGCATGCTGCAACTAAAAAGATCCCGCACACCACAACTAAAGATCCTGTGTGCCGCAACTAAGACCTGGCGTAGCCAAATAAATAAATAGTTTAAAAATAATAATAAATAAATAAACAAGTGGAGTTAAAAAAATAAATTAATTAAATAAAAGAGTCAAACTCGGGACTTCCCTGGTGGCACAGTGGTTAAGAATCCGCCTGTGGGCTTCCCTGGTGGCGCAGTGGCTGAGAGTCCGCCTGCCGATGCAGGGGACACGGGTTTGTGCCCCGGTCCGGGAAGATCCCACATGCCGCAGAGCGGCTAGGCCCGTGAGCCATGGCCGCTGAGCCTGTGCGTGCGGAGCCTGTGCTCCGTGACAGGAGAGGCCACAACAGTGAGAGGTCCGCATACCGCAAGAAAAAAAAAAAAAAAGAATCCGCCTGCTGCCAGTGCAGAGGACATAGGTTCGAGCCTGAGTCTGGGAAGATCCCACATGCCACGGAGCAACTAAGCCCGTCCGCCATAACTACTGAGCCTGTGCTCTAGAGCCTGTGAGCCACAACTACTGAGCCCGTGTGCCACAACTACTGAAGGCCGCGCACCTAGAGCCTGTGCTCCACAACAAGAGAAGCCACCACAATGAGAAGCCTGCGCACCGCAACAAAGAGTAGCCGCCACTCACCGCAACTGGAGAGACCCCGAGCGCAGCAACAAAGACCCAGTGCAGCCAAAAATAAATAAATTTAAAAAGAAAGAGTCAAACTCACAGAAGCAGATAGTAGAATAGTGGTTATCAGGGGTAGGGAGGTGGGGGAAATGGGGAGATATTGGTCAAAGTATACAAAGTTGTAGTTATATAGGATGAATAATTCAAGAGATCTAATGTATAGCATGATGATGACTATAGTTAATAATAATGTATTTAATACTGGAAATTTGCCAAAAAAGTAGATTTCAGGTGCTCTTGTCACACCAAAAGAAAAAAAAAACGGTACCTATGTGAGGAGATATGTTAACTAGCTTGACTGTAGTAATCATTTCAACATGTACATGTATACCACCCTATGTTCACAGCAGCCCTATTCACAATAGCCAAGACATGGAAGCAACCTAAGTGTCCATCAAAAGATGAATGGATAAAGAAGATGTGGTACATATATACAATGGAATATTACTCAGCCATAAAAAAGAACAAAATAATGTCATTTGCAGCAACATGGATTGATCTAGAGATTATCATACTAAGTGAAATAAGTCAGAAAGAGAAAGACAAATACCATATGATATCACTTATATGTGGAAGCTAAAGTATGACACAAATGAATTTATCTACCACAGAGAATCAGACTCACAGACATAGAGAACAGACTTGTGGTTGCCGAGGAGGAGGGGGGATGGGGGAGGGAAGGATTGGGAGTTTGGGATTAGCAGATGCAAACTATTATATACAGAATGGATAAACAACAAGGTCCTGCTGTATAGACGGGGAACTATATTCAATATCCTGTGATAAACCATAATGGAAAAGAATATGAAAAGGATCTATATGTCTAACTGAATCACTTTGCTGTATAGCAGAAATTAACACAACATATGTAAATCACCTATACGTCAATAAAAATTTTAAAATATGTATATGTATATCAAATCATCATGTTGTATACCTTAAATAGATACAACTGTTATTTTTAAATAAAATAATAATAACAACTGGTTCACAAACGTGGGGAAAATAAAAGTTTAACACACACCTACCATATAATGCATCTCATTTACTCCTGTGTTTACAAAACATATGTCCACACATAAAATATTATAAACATAAGTTATAATTATCATGGGATCTGTTTTAAAAGTGGTAAATAGGTTGTTCTAAAATAACACTATTTATTAGGCATTTGTGCTTTGATGGATCCTCAGCTTAACATGGACATTTCATTCAGCTTATGACTATAGATGAAACTCACAGAATACATTAAGGTATTATCTGAGCAAAAACAATATAACTACACTAAGAGGAATCAAAATGAAATGGAAAATTCAATCATGATCCACTTTTTCTGACAAATCAACTCATTTTTCCTTGTTCCCATCTGGTACTTGTCTGCATGCATAAAACATTTTCACATAGTTGTGAAACTCCGATTTTGCATTCAGCTTTTGAAAAACAAGTGTAACATTGTAAGCTGTTTCCCGTATTGCTACTTAGTTTCACAATTGTTTTTAAATGACCACGTTGTTTACTTTATGGATCTACTACTCTATAACATTTCCCGTATTGCTGGACATCTATATGTCTTTTAAAAATGTTCTACTGAAAAAGAATGTGGTAATATCTTCATGTATAAAAAATGTTCTCTCTCTCCCTTTTTTTTTTTTTTTTTGGATAACTTCCTTGGGATAAATTCCTAGAAGTGGGGTTATTGGATCAAAACATGAACATTTCTATAGTTCTCAACATATACTGTTAAATGCATGTCCATTCATTCATTCATCAAATATTTATTGAGCACTTTCTTCTGGCCAGACACTGATTAAGCACTGGGGTTACAATAGTGAGGAAGAACATCCAGTCTACACTCACGGGCCCCACCCTCTAGTTGGGGACATGAACCTGCTCAGGTCATCACACAGATGGATAAAATTATAACCATGCTAAGCATTACTAAGGAGAGAGACACGAAGCTATAAAAGCATTTCATGGTGGAACCCTACTTTGCTTGGTGGTTAATGGAAGGATTTCCTAAGGAAAAAGTGATTGAGCTGGGGAATAAGGATGACTGGGAGCTAATTTGACCAAAAGGGAGGAAAGAACAGCATTCTAGACAGAGGGAGCAGCGTGTACAAATGCCTTTCGGCAGAGCTGAGGAGTCCACAATAGATGGAGCTCAAATTGCTGGGAGAGCCTGAGGCAAGATCAGGCCGGGTCTGCAGACCATCAGGAGGGTGTTGGTCTTTATCCTGAGAGCAAAGGGACCCTCCTGAACTGGGTGTGGGCTTTGAAACACTCAATCTGGCTGTAGTATGTAGGGGGAGGTGGTTTGAGAAGGGATGGGGGAACCAATGGGCAGCTCTTGCGGTGGTCAAGGTGAAAGGTGATCGTTGCTTAGAGGATGTGAATAGGGACAGAAATGGAGATACGTGGACATATGTAGGAAATATTGAGGAGGTAAGATTGACAAGACTCGGTAGCAGATTTAAGATGTGTGGGGAAGAGGAAGAAGGATATATGAGGGGCAACTGCTAGATTTCTGGTATAAGGAACAGGATGAACAGTGATGCCCTTCACAGATCCAGAGAACAACGGAAGAGGACCAGTAGGGGGGTGATTTTGTACATAAGGAGTTCAAGGTGTTTTTGAGATAGGCAAGTGGAGCTGCCAAGTGAGCAGCTGGACTATGGGTCTGAAACTCAGACCCGAGTTTGGGTTACAGCCATGAATTTACGAGTCATCAACGGACAAATGGTGACTAAAGCCACGGGCACGGATGAGCTTGCCTAAGGAGAAAGGTTGAGGGTGAACAGAGTCTAGACCAGGTGAGCGAGGAACTTTCACTTTCAGATGGATACAGCTGGCTAAAAAGACTGGAGGAGACATGGGAGGAAAGCCAGGAGGACATGATGTCACAGAAGCCAAGGGAAGATTGGTAGAGGAAGGAGAGAGTGGTTACCGGTGTCAAATGCTGCCGAAAGGTCCCAGCAAATGAGTCGAGATCAATGGTGACCTTGGCAAGACATGTAATGATGGAGGGACAAGCAGCCTGGATAAATGAATGGGAAATAAGGACACTCGGATAGCATATGTCTATACAGACCTTTCCAGAAGCATGGCTGAGATGGAGAACCGGGAGAGTAGCTGGAAAAGATGGGGTGAAACCTTGAGGGAGGGTTTTTGGTTTGTGGGGTTTTTTTTTTTTTTTTCCAAAAAGGAGGACTTGTGTGTATGGTGAACGCTGGTGGGAAAACTTGGTTGCGAGCAGGAGAGAAGTGACAATAGATGATATAGTCCCTGAGCAGGTGGGAGGGATGAGGTTTGAAACACAGGTAAAGGGATGGACTTTGCGTCGGAGAAGGGACACCTCTTCTCCCATAACAGGGCTGTACTCATTTATACAACATCCAACAAGGACTTAGAAGAGTCTGGCATTTGGTTTAATGCTCTGTTGTTGCTGTCTTGAAATTATTAATAAATTTTGAACAAGAGATCCTGCATTTTCAGTTTGTACTGAGCTCTGAAGATCTTGTAGCTGCCCCTGCTTTCCACAACAGTTTAACCATCTAAAGGTTTAACCACCTAAACCTTTTTTGTCATGACTGTTAATCTAATAGGTGGAAGTGTGCACCTCCGTTGTTTCAATTTGCATTTCTTTGATTCCTGGCCAGGTCGGCTGTGTTTCCTCACGTTGGGTTACTAACCATATTTCCTTTTGTGTGAACTGCCTGTGTCCTTGGCCCATTTATGATGTTTTCAAATGCCAAAACCCAGTTTCCTCTGTGGGAATATATCTCCAATTTGTTGAAATGTATGGAGAGTGTTTTCTGCAGAAACAGTATGGGGTTTCAAGAAGGAAGGCCCGGGCCAAGAGTAAAAACCCTTCACGTTATTAGAATCCCAGTGGTCCATGGACACAGTAGTCTTTCAACCAAGCACCTTCCCATCTAGGTTCTCCCTCAGTTCTCTGTCTGAAGGCAGGAACTCACCACTCTGTGCTTTGCCTAGGCTGTTCCTCCTGCCTCTAGGGTCCTCTTCCCCTTGACTTCTCGTAACCAGACCCACAGTATTCTATCCGTGCTGATATAGTCAAGTATGTATATATCACATTTTACTGTAATTGTTGATTTCACATGTTTCCCCTTGTGGGGCATGAGCTCCTTCCTGCTACAGACTGTATCTTCTCTCTTCCTTTCCCTCTCTCTTGCTCTCACTCTTTCTGTCCTCATCCTCAGTGCCTCACAGGGTGTCTGCACATACCAGGCACTCAGCTTCTGCTGACAACTGAATGAAATCGACCGATGAGTGATTTGTATATAAAACTCTGTGGACTGCTTGCTTCTCCACCTCCACAATTCTTTCACCCTTGACCACATCTGAGCAGTGTGCTCCGTCTGGGATACCAAATTTAAGGAGTGAAGGTCCCTGAGAGCAAGGTCCTAAGACAACAAGGGAGCTGGGACACCGTCATACATGAAAGTCTGTGGGTTCCTCATCATGGTGGAGGGGCAGGTGGGTGGGACACAAGGGCTAATGTGTGCTCAAACCCAGTTCGGCCACTAGCTGTGTAATCAGGGCAAGGGGCTTAACTCCCAAGTTTCTGTATCCATTAGGAGGGGGACTAGCTTATTTCACAGGGCATTGGGAGGATGACATGAGGTGAAATGTGAAAGCACATAGCCAAGTGCATGGTGCATACTATGCACTCATTCATCCCAAGTTGGTTTAGAAAACTGCCCTGCAGATACCTCTAGTTAGCACTGGAACCAATGAGTGGAAGATACAAGAAAAGGAAAATTTCAGCTAGAACTTTCCAACAGTCAAGGCTGCTGATGGAATGAGCTCCTTGGAGGAAAGTGAATTCCCTGTCACTAGAGATATGAACATAAAGACTGGGATACTATGGGGGGGGGGGGAATTCAGGCATCATATCACAGGTTGGACTAAGTGATCTTTAGGGTCCCATCCAACCTTGAGGACCTTGGATTCTGTGACTGATACTGGAAAGTCCAATGTAGTAGACATCTCTTGGGTGCCCCCAAAACATCCATTACCCTCTTCTCCTTTCCCCAAAAGCCTCTGGCCTCCTTACTAAGCCAATCAATTCATCTTATTCCCTGGCCACAGAAACTGGTTCAGAAACAGGCATTTCAGGCCAAGAAGATACAGGGAGGTGTCTGCTTGAGGCTCTGGAAAAGAACTGTCCCCTCTTATTTATAGGAGCTACAAAACAAAGAGGGGCAGGGCTAGGCTTAGGATAGGGTTGTCTCATAAAATACAACACCCTGAGGCATTTGAATTTCAGATAAACAACAAATAATTTTTAGTCTAAATAGGCCCCAAATGTTGCATGAGACATATTTAGACTAAAAAAAAATATTCATTGTTAATCTGAAATTCAAATTTAAGTAGACAGCCTGTATTTCTTTTTTGCTAACTCAGACAACCCAGTGATTCCATGGAAGGAAGAAAAGAGAGACAGAAAGAAACTGGATTCTTAGTGCCATACATATGTGTATATATGTATATTTTAAAAATATATTTATTTATTTTTTGCTGTGTTGGGTCTTTGTTGCTGCACACGGGCTTTCTCTAGTTGTGGTGAGCGGGGGCTACTCTTCGTTGTGGTGCGTGGGCTTCTCACTGCGGTGGCTTCTCTTTGTTGCAGAGCACGGGCTCTAGGCACACAGGCTCAGTAGCTGTGGCTCGTGGGCTCTGGATCACAGGCTCAGTAGTTGTGGCGCACGGGCTTAGCTGCTCCGCGGCATGTGGGATCTTCCCGGACAGGGCTCGAACCTGTCTCCTTGCATTGGCAGGTGGATTCTTAACCACTGCGCCACCAGGGAAGCCCTCTTAGTGCCATATTTGAACCACGGATCAAGCTTTGTCTGCCGCTGACACTTCTAACATTTTCAGGTACAAAAACCAATACATTCTTTTTATTGTTTAACTAGACTGAGTCTAGTTTTCAGTTTCTCAGAACCGCCCTTAACCTAAGATTGATCAGAAGCTGAAAGCTTTGATCTTGGGATGCAGATCTTGTTAGGAGAAGGCTTGCTTTGCACTCTTTTCTTAGTCCGGTTGCCCTAGTCAGGAACCTCTGCGTGGCTGCATCCCTTCTTGTGATGTTAATCTTCTGGGTCAACTTGTCTGGCCCATGGGGTGCCCAGATATTTGGTTAAACATTATTCTGTGAGGGCATTTCCAGATGCGATTAACATTTGAATCAGTACTGATTCAAATCAGTACTATATGTATGTTATATATCTACATGTATATGTTATATATACTCATATGTATATGTTTTTACATATACATGTATATGTATATACATATTTATATGTTCTATTAGTTCTGTTTAACTGGAGAATTCAGATTAATACACTTCTCTCAGACCAGCATCCCTGCAGACCCTCACTAGGTTAACTCTGCCTTTATTTTTAGAGACCTTTACGAGAAGCACAGTTGTGTCTTCAACTTCTCCCTCCACCCAAGTGGTCTGAGCTGAGGCCAGCACCCTCCGAGAAGTCAAGAAGCTGTTACGAGACATGGGGTGCTGCAGCCTCAGACCTGCACACAGACTGCCTAGTGTCTGCTTGGCTCCAGGGCAGTGAAGAGCTGCCTTGGGACCGACAGAAAATTGACCAGCTTGTTTATCTTGGGGACCAGAAGAAACCAGCTTCTTTTCATTCTCAATGGCCAGGCTTGGAAATCTAGCTTTCCAGAAGCAGTCCTTTGGGAAGGCTCTGACCAGGGCATTAAAGAGGTAGGACTTTGCTGGAAATTGTGCTCTCTGGCCAAGACCAGGTAGAAAGATCAATTTGGGCTTTATGAATAAGTCCCTTCATTTTTCTGGGTCTGCTTTTCCTCATGTGTAAGACAGATGGGGCCGTCAGGCTGCATAGTGGGTACCAATCAGGGGGATCCCAGTTACCAAGCCTTGGGCTCGAGGCAGGCATTGGGTCAAGGGCAGGACGTAAACGCCAGGTGTGAGGCAGGTTCCACTACGAGAGCAATGGCTGCAACCTTCAAATCAGCTCAACTCACAAGAACAAGCTAGGCCTAACTGCACTGCTTTCAACAGCCCCCAGTGACCCATCCCCCTCTATCTCTGACCCTGCTTGGCCCAGCTCCTAACCCTCAACTCCATTTTCACCCCACAGAGCTTTCATTTCATATTTAGGCACCTTGGTCACAACATCTTGCCTCCTCCAAGGATGCCGACTGAGAACTGCTCCTTTGGCCCTTCCTGCTTCGGTCCTCCTCAGATGGGAGAGCCCCTACTCTGGTGTATTAGTTAGGTATTGCCGCTGTAGAAAATAGACCCCAAAGGCTTCCCAGGTGGCGCAGTGGTTAAGAATCTGCCTGCCAATACAGGGAACACAGGCTCGAGCCCTGGTCTGGGAAGATCCCATATGCCGCGGAGCAGCTAAGCCTGTGTGCCACAACTACTGAGCCTGCACTCTAGAGCCTACGAGCCACAACTACTGAGCCCACGTGCCACAACTACTGAAGCCCGCGCACCTAGAGCCCGTGCTCCGCAACAAGAGAAGTCGCCATAATGAGAAGCCCTTGCACCGCAACGAAGAGTAGCCCCCGCTCGCCACAACTAGAGAAAGCCTGCGCGCAGCAACGAAGACCCAACGCAGCCAAAAATAAATAAAATTTTTAAAAATTATTTTCAAAAAAGAGAAAATAGACCCCAACATATAATAGATAAACATAAAGGAAGTTCACTTCCTGTCTCATCTAACAGTCCAGGGCAGCCCTAGATTGGAGTTCAAGGGTGGTGAATGGGGAAGGGGACCATCCTTCCCCATGTACTCAGAGACTGTGGCTGATGGCAGCTATGCCACCTTTAAAACATCTTCCAAATTCGGGCTGGGGGATCACCATCAGATGACCAAGAGAAGGAGTATGGAAAGGTTTTATTGGTCAGGCCTGGAAAGAGGACACATCTATCATTTTTCATTGATGAGAACTGTACTGCATGGCCTTGCCCAACTACAAGGATGGAGCCTAGCTGTGAGCCCGGGAAGATGAGGAAGTGGGTTGGGTGAATAGCTGGCCAGTGTCTGCCGTGCCCGACTTCAGCCCATTGGCATCTTTGGTAACCTGGGTTCGTGGCTCATGCTGGCTTGGATGCTGGGCCCAGCCCAGGGTTCCTGAAAGTCCTCTCACTGGGAATGGGAATGAGTTGGGGTTTCAGGAAGTGCTGTTTCTATCTCAGATGGTTTAAGTGGAAGGGTGTGGAGCAGCGAGCCAGGCAGGATGTGGCACCACTGCCATCACCACTTTCTCCAAACACCATCATTAACCACATGCCCTCCAGGCCTAAGGAATGTAGCTTTCCCCTGCAGGGAGGACAGTAGTGAGGACGAGCTCACTGGTGAGCTGCCCAGAACCTCAGGAGGTGTTTCTCAGCCCCACGGCTCTGACCTTTCCCAGGAAAACTGTGCACGTGTGTGCATGTGCGCGCGTGTGTGTAGATGACCACACAAAATAATCACAGTAATGCAGAGGTATTATCCCCACTTCACAGATGAGAAAACTGAGGCTCAGAGAAACCAACTTTTCAGGGTGCAAATTGTAAGTCAGCGTTTAGAAACAGGTCCTATTTCTCTCCCTGTTATCACACTCCTTCCTCCCTTCTCTCGCTCATGTGTCCTTAAGTTTATTCAAACACCACGTCCCCATGAAGTCTATTACTTCTGTCTCCACACCCGCATTGTCCTTCATCTGTGTCTCTTTAGAGTCTGCCTTGGGATAGGATTTTTTGTGTGTATCTTGTTCCCCTGTAAGCCTCTTGAGGACAGACTATGTCAAACTCGCCTCTGAACCTCTCCCTCCTGAATTTATATATATATATATGTAAACACACACACACACACAAATATCCATTCAGTGAATGAATACTTTAGTCACAGAATTCTTGAACTCAGTTAAGTGGAAAATCTAAGTCAGCTATGAAAGAAAGATCAAAGGACGATTTATAGTAAACCACACACTCGCTCCTGTATTTTTTCTTCACACCCTGTTCCCTTCTCTCATATCCTGGTTCTCCCAGGCGGGCTTTCATGGGGCTTGGCTCATTCACTCTGGCTAGAGAAGTTCCTAACATTTTGTTTATTAGTGGTAGTAGCAGTAGGACTATTACTATGAATAGCTGAGATTTATAGAACCTCTAAATGGTATCTTTCCTGAGTGTGGGGCCTGTGTAGCCCCTTGGCCACAGCACGGGTCTGGCCCACTCTGTACTTTCTTTTATTTTTTTTTTTTATTGAGGTATAGTTGACTTACAACGTTTCAGGTGTACAGCAAAGCGATTCAGTTCCATATATAGAGATGTGTGTGTATAAATATATATATATATATATACCCATTATGGGTTATTAAAAGATATTAAATATAGTTCCCTGTGCTATACAGTAGGTCCCTGTTGTCTATATCTATTTCATATACATGTACTTGCAATATGTGGGATTTTTTGGATAAACAGACCTGTTTAGTGCCAGGCATTTGGGTCAGACTCTCTAAATACATTACCTTTAACTTTCAAAACCACCCAGAAAGGAAATTATTATAATCATTATTTTACAGATGAGGAAACTAAGGCTCAATGAGGTTAAGTAATTTGCCCCACATCACACAGTTAGGATGCCATAGAGCCCAGTGCCAGTCAAGGACCATCCAACCCCAGGGTGTACCCTTTGTTATTAAATCACACGGCCTCCTGGCACCCTTTGCCAATTGCATCCCAGTCTCTCTCTTTCTTTTACCTATTCACTCACTTAGGAAACATTTCTGAGCATCTATTACATGGGAGATGCCAGACAGGGATGAATAGTGCAGAGGTAATTTTTGCCCTAATGGAACTCATGGTCCAGTGGTCAAGGCAGACATTAAACAAGTGAAGACACAATTAGAGACCCACCTTCAAGTACGGTAAGTGCCATGAGGAAAGGGAAGAATGCCATGAGGGACTTCGTTGACTCGGATGGTCAGAGAAAGTCTCTCTAAAACTTGGACTTGATCGATAAAGAATTACAAAGAGCCAGCCTAGTGACGAGAGTGTGTTCCAGGCAGTGGGAACATTACTGGGGTGGCCCTGAGGCAGGAAAGCGGTGGGCACAGAGAGAAGCACAGAGAAGGCCAGTGTGGCACACCAAGGTACAGAGGACTCCAGGTGAAAATGAGGTATGAGCAAGGATAGATGTGGGGGACATTGGCCGAGGAGCCTGGGTTGTTTGCTGCGTGTGATGGCAGACCAGGGAAAGGATTTCAGCAGGGCAACTTCTGTGTAGTGAGGGAGTTGGATGAGACCAGAGTGGAAAGAGGAAGGAGGCTATTGCAGTAATCCAGAAGAGAGAAAGGTGGTTTGAACCAGGGAAAAGGTAGTGAAGGTGGAGAGGAAGTGACAGATTGGCAATGGAATCGAGAGGGCTCAGTATTGGAGCCTTTGCAGAGGAGTTGGGATTTCCATACAAGCCTGGGGGGCTGGGCTGAATCCAGTCTATACGAACAGGGAGGCCCTATACTAGATTCTCCAAAAAGATCCTGATGAAGAGCCTCAAGTTTATCCCACCAAGTCAAAGCAGTTGAGTCTTCATTTTGAGCATCTGTGACAGAAGGCTCCTCGAGTGAGTGCTGGTTCTGCCTGTAAAGGTATGATTATTACAGAGTAAAGGCCTGACACTGAGATGGGCAGGGTCACCATGTCCCATCAGAGGAAAAGACAGGTCAGTGGGTCTGCCCCCACAGAGCTGCCCATTGGCTCAGGATGAGCTGGACCAGGATGAATGGTTGGAAGGAGGTATTTTTATCCTGGTCCAGGGGAGGGGTCCAGAGATCCAGGCAGAGTGGCCATGTGTCAGGAAGCAGGCTGTGCCTGCAAGGTGGAGATAAGCAGTGAGTTAGGGGACAGAAAGCCCAGCCTAGGGGTCACTGGCTGAATGGAGCTAAGATGTTGCTCAACGGGACCCAAGGAATTGGGGACATTTTCATGATTCATCTTCCAACTTGAGAAAGGTTTAGGTGTATTCTCTCCACCCTCTTTC
>NW_006773157.1:1615847-1620736 GCF_000442215.2 Lipotes vexillifer | reverse complement strand
CTCCACCCTCTTTCCCTTAAACTCCCCTGTGGATACCCCAAGTGCCGGTTGTATTTGGGGGAAGACTTGCTAGGAATGCCTTCATTTAATTTCTGGGTTTAGCCAAATCCACTGGGTTTGCCCAGCTGCTGGGTGAGATTGGCTTTCTGTGGCTTGGTCGTCCCCGGGTTCCAGTCCAGTAAAAATAATGGGAGTCCTTCAACTAATGTCTGCCCTCAACCTCCTTCTCTTCTCCTGACCCCTTCACAGCTCCCTGACTATGGCTGTACCCACAGCTCAGCTCTGGGTGGGATATATTCCCTGCCAGACCCCTCCTCAGTCCTGCTCTGCCCCAGCCTCCTGCCAGGGCAGGGGCTTGGACACCCACCACACTCTCTGAGTCCTCTGTGTCAAGAAGACAGGTCCTGCTAGCCCACACCCTTTCTCCTGAGGAAGCCAGGCCCTTTGAGCAAAGCTGTGATGGGCCACACGTTTCCCTCTCCTTTAAAAATAAGCACTCCCTGTGGCTCAAGTTGGCCTTCACCCTGGTGAGGTGACTCCCTTCCAAAAACCTATGTCAGAGCATCCTTTGTAACACTTGGGGAAGAGCGAAGGTGGAAAAAAAGGCTTCTATTTATCCGGATGTTTGACATCCAGAGAAGGAATATTGTTTCTCCAGTCAAATACTGGGGCTCCATTGAAAAATATTTTCAATCTGCCAGCCTGAAGTCCAGCGTCTTTGTGAACCTCAGCCAATACACACAGTCCAGGTATTGGATCCAGGCCCATTTGTCCCAGGCAGCCACATTCCTGTCTGAGGTCCTGAATGTGGCATATCTGGTCCTGGTCCCAGAGGCGACTGCTGTGACATTCTCCCATCCTATCAGTGGATAGGGTTAAGGAATTCTCTCCCAGTCATTACAGGGAGGCTAGGGTCTGCCAGAGGAAGGATTGAGTCATGCCAAGGAAGGCTCGTGCTCTGGAGGTTACAGAAATGAGGTGGCTGAAATCTCCTTCCAGCCAGCCAGTATCCTCCCAGATGTAGGATAAGCCTGCCTAGGATGTGGCTCTCAGACCTCACCTAGTCTCTCCCTCTGCCTGTCTACATTAAAAACACTGGGGTTGTATTTTTTTTTTGGGGGGGTACTTTTTCTTATACTACAAATGCAATTTAGAAACTATAGACAAGCAAAAGGAGAAAATGAAATTCACCCAATTTCCCATCTCCCAGAGATAATAATAACTATGTCCATTATACTTTATATAATTCAAGCATTGTTTTTATGCATGATATATAGCTTTTAAAAAACACTAAAATGAAATCATCCAGCATATACTATTTTATAACTTGCCTTTTCCACTTAATAGTGTATCATGAGTATCTGTTTAATAAATACTCTTCTAAAACATACATAGCTACAGAGTATTTAATTCAACTGATGCGGTGATTAATTGAGAATTAAACAATCCTCAGTTAATGGATACTTAGGTAGTTTCCAAGTTTTTACTACTATAAGCAATACTATGATGAACATCCACACAGCTAAATGTTTGGGAGCACCTGTAATTATTTGTTAAGAATGATGATAATATACCACAAGCAAACCAAAAAGAAAAAAGAGTGATGATAATAGCTACCGTATTTTTAGTGTTCACTCTACTTTATCTGGAAACGGACATGTAGCTTACCCAATCTACCCAACTGTACATGTCAGAGGCAGAATGCATACCCAGGTTTGTCTGACTCCAAGTCCCAAATAGCATTCCCCCTGTCCTACTAGGTTGATGTTTTAGAATGATGGGGAACATGGTAAGACTGGCTAATTCTATGAGCACAAGCCTATGGATGCACTTCATTAGCTGTGAAATGAGTTCCCCAGTCAGAAGCAATGCTGTGTGAAACGCCAGGATAGTAAATAAGATATTCTGTAAGTCTATGGATGGTGATATGGGCAGAAACATCATGGGCAAGGAAGACAAACCCATATCCAGAATATTCATCTCCCCAAGTGGGAGAAACAAAAAAGTGCTTCCAAAATGGAAGTGTTCCAATGTAATTGACCTGCCATCAGGTGTTTGGCTGGTCTCTACAAATAGTGGTGCCATACTGGGAGCTCGGTGTTGGTTTCTGCTATGGTAGGTAGGTTGGGTATTCAGAAGTGATTGTAGCCAGATTGGTCTTGGTGAGTAAAATCCATGTTATTGGGCCCATGCAAAATCTCCATTCATGCTGTCATGGCTGCTTTGTTTATAAGCCCATTGACACACACAGAATGGGTCATCTTGTTGACCTGATGATTAGGATCATTCTGTGCCAAGACTGCCCTTCGATGAGTATTCACTTGGCATGCAGATATCTTCACCTCTGAGCCTACTTTGAGGGACCCAACCAAATACCTCTTTCTCAGACCTCCTTGCCATCAAATTTCCAACTGTGCTCTTTCCAAGTCCCTGACCAAACCATTAGCCACGTCCGTGAATGAACATAGATCCAACCCCCTAGCCATATTTCCTTCCAGGCGAGATAAACATCTAGGTGTCCTGCTCGAAGTTCTGCCCACTGGGAGGATTTCCCTTCACTACTATCCTTCAGGGAATCTCTGAGTGGACCTATAGTGCTGGAGAGCTGCCACCTGTGGCCTCAGCACAGCTCTTATGTCCCTTACCCGTGGACCTCTCTCCACATGCCCTCATGGTGGGATTCCTAATGAACTCCCTAATGGCAACTATAATAGAATTATAGAAAGTGCCCAAACCCCATAGGTTTGTATCTGGGAGCAGCCACTCAATGACCCAGACATTGGGCTGCTTTCTCAGCTTCATCTTGGTGGTCCTAAGGCAGAGACCATGTCTATTGACCCCTTTCATCTAAGAATGAGCCCCTTTTCCACCAGGGATGTTCCCCAAGGGTGGCAGGGACAAATCTACCTCCTGTCCTGGCAGCATCCAGTTTTCAACACCCAGAGCACTCAGCAAAAAGCCCAGGCCCCTCTTCACATATTTTTCTCCCCGGGATACAGAGGCTGTAGGCAAATCAAGTTTATCAGTAGGAAGGGTCACAACCAAGACGCCCCTAACCTCCAGGGTAGAGAGCTGTCTTGGCTAGTGTAACTTAGGAAGTTGTCAGAATATTTCTAATTTTCTCAGTGCTGAGCACAAATCCCACCCACCCGCCATTTTATCAATTCTGAAACTGACGTATGTCTTAGTGTTTGCATTTACCGTAGGTTCCCTGCCCCCCAAACAAAACAAAACAAAGATATTATATCAATGGTGAATATCTTTCAGTTAAGTTAGTTCTTGGCATTGACGTATTAGGGAAAATGATAGCCAAATTCATGGGAATGGGTGAAATTACCTAAGGCAAATTTGTGAGGTAGGAAGAGAAGAGAACTAGGAAATAAGATAAAATAAAATATTAGTAGTATTGTAATATCAGTTAACAATTAATTGACTGCTTACTGTGTGCTAGGTACTGTTTTAAAGGCTCTGCAAATATTAAGTATTTTAATTCTGATTATAACCTTATGAGCTAGGCATTGCTATCATCAGCAGCATCCCCACTTTACAGATGAGAAAATTGAGGGAAATTGCCCAAAGCGTACAGCTGGTCAGTGGTAGAAGTGGGACCACAACTCCGGCAGTTCTGGTTCCAGAGTCCTCTCCCAATTTCCATGCTATGTCCACATCAGGGGTAGGAACTTAATAAGGCATTTTCCAGCACCAGACTGGGTACCCTGTATTTATCCATCAGAGTTCTTAGTTGCAAGCAATAGAAACTGACTTCTTTCTTTAAGAAGGAAAGGGATTTATGAAGAGGCTATTTGTCTAGGCATCAATCAGCCACAAGTGCTAAGCCCATGGGAGAAATGTTAACAACATGTCAACCCCTCACCAATTTCAGCTCCATGAAAAGTGGGACGTCTGGACATTTATGAATCCTGATCTGATGCACCACCTTACCAAAATAATGAGCCCGAATCTGACCAAGCTTCTGAGGTAATTACCAGCTTCCAGGGAACGCAGAGGCCAGAAGACATGTTAAACAAAACTACAAGATAGCAGGGCTTCCCTGGTGATGCGGTGGTTGAGAGTCCGCCTGCCGATGCAGGGGACACGGGTTCGTGCCCCGGTCCGGGAAGATCCCACATGCCACGGAGCGGCTGGGCCCGTGGGCCATGGCCGCTGAGCCTGCGCATCCGGAGCCTGTGCTCCGCAACGGGAGAGGGCACAACAGTGAGAGGCCCGCGTACCGCAAAAGAAAAAAAACCAAAAAACTATAAGATAGCAGTCAGCCATGACTGGAGCATAGAAGATTCCCTAGGAAAATTGACCATAATTCTTCAGGAAATAAGAGGCACAAAACCAAAAAAGAAGGAAAACTTTTAGAAATGGAAAGTCATTTAAGAGCATGTTAGCTAAATACAATGGGTGAATATTGTTTGGATCATGATTTGAATAAACCAACCACAGAAATACTTTTTCAGACCATTAGGGAAGACTGAATATGGCCTGGGTACTAAATGATATGAAAGAATCATTGCTGGTGGTGTAGGTTGGCATAGTGGTAATGTAGCTCTTTGTGTGGTTGTTAAGTCCATATCTGTTAGAGACATATACTGAAGTATTTATGAGTGAAATGATAGGATGTCTGGAAGTTGCTTTAAAATAAATTACATAGATCCTCCACTCTAAAGAAGGAGGCACACAACTCCCCACTGTTTAAATGTGGGCTACACATAGTGACTTTCTTCCAAAGAGTACAGTGTGGAAGGGATGGGTGGGGAGAATGAATAACTCTACCGTGGAGAAACGTAACGAGCACTACTCAGCCAGGTGAATAAGGCCAACAACAACTACAGTAAATCATGTTGATGGTATATACTCTTTTTTTTTTTTTTTTTTTTTTT
>NW_006773157.1:1607754-1615837 GCF_000442215.2 Lipotes vexillifer | reverse complement strand
TTTGCGGTACGCGGGCCTCTCACTGTTGTGGCCTCTCCCACTGCGGAGCACAGGCTCCGGACGCGCAGCCTCAGCGGCCATGGCCCACGGGCCCAGCCGCTCCGCGGCAATGTGGGATCCTCCCGGACCGGGGCACGAACCCACATCCCCTACGTCGGCAGGCGGACCCTCAACCACTGCGCCACCAGGGAAGCCCGGTATATACTCTTAATATGGAGGAATACCTAGGCCATCTTCCTCCCCAAAACCCATCACCTCAGTCTAATCATGAGAAAAACAGTAGACAAATTCCAGCAGAGGGGCCTCCTGCAACAAACCTGACCAGTACTCCTCAAAACTGGTCAAGGTCATCAAAAACAAGAGCGGTCTCTGAAAGAAAAACGGTTTCTCAACCAACAACACTTCTGACACCGAATGTGTGGATTTTCCACACCAAGAAATTCTCCAGTTTTCTGTAGACACCCTCTGGGTGTACTACAATTTAATTCAATTCTGACATTAATGCAGGCCCTGCAGGTTAAGGGCTCAGTCACACAAGACTGCCCCCACTTCCAAGGCCAACCACAAGTGGTGGGTGTCCAGGTAACTCACACTTCTGTCTGACTTGGCTACAGATTGAGGGTTCCCATGATCCTCTCCTCAGGTTCAATAATTTGCTATAACAACTCACAGAATTTAGGGAAACACTTAAATTTACTGGTGGCATTTAAAGGAACAGCTAGTTGAAGGAGTACACAGGATGAGAAGGGTCCCAATAGCAGGTGTTTCTGTCTCTCCCATGTGGACATCCCAGCACATGCAGGTGTTCACCAACCTGGAAGCTCTTTGAACACCAAGCCTGGCTCCTGGGAGGCCTTCATTCAAAACTGAATGGTTGAGAGGATGTGGCTGTAGAAATGATCTTGCCTCTTAGGGAGAAGGTGATGAAATCCAGGGTTCTAGCCCTGACTCTGTATCCTACTGGCTGTGTGTCTTGCAGGGAATTACTCTCTCTCTCTCTCTGAACCTGCCTTCCCTCCCCCTGCAATAAAGGAGGTAGACCAGATGCTTTCTTAGCTTATCCATTCCTCGGCCTAGGTCAACGTTACTGCTGGACAAAGGGTCCAGTTCAGAGGCTCCTGCTGTCAGGAAGGCCAGCTCACAGCTGATCCGGTGACTCCCCATGCCAACCCCTCCCCCTTTACTGCTAGAGGGGAGGCAGGTGTCTGCCACACACTGGCAATGGGGCCTTCAGAAGGGTCTCAAGGGTCCTGGGGACTCTCTCCAACAGGGGGGAGATGAGGGTTGCTGACCAATCCCCAAGGACTCTCCCTGTTCTGGGATTCTCTGGGTCATTACCAAGCCCACATGTGAAGGCCTCAGTCACAGACGTCCTGGCTCAGGAACACCTGGAGAGAAAGCCCAGGAGGAAGGGCCAGGTCACAGTGCTGTTTACTCTGGACCTAGGGTCTGTCCGATGCTGCCCCTCCTGGCCCAGGCACTGGCTCTGCGGGAGTGCAGGAGAGCCGAGGTGGATAACACACACTTCCCTCCAGTGGGAGGGAGCCTTAGAGAGGAGCGAATCCCAGAACATAAATCAAATGAGGTGTAAAATTGTTCCAAGCCACGCTTCGTAAAGCTGCTGCAACATGTCTTTAGCAGCGGCCCCAGAGCCGGGGAGACACACAGGCAGGCACCTGGTGGGTGGGCAGGGTAGCAGTTAGTCCAGGAGTGATGATGTGGGGTCTCACAGCTCATCTGCAGGGCACTACTGACCCACTCTGGACCTCACTACCCCTCTAGCAGGGCGTGAGGAAGGGGGCTGAGGGGCAGATCCTAAGGCTGGCTTGTCCTTACCAGCCCCTCCTCTTTGAGTTCTCTGAGAATCTCACTTTGGGCACCGCCCCTACAGCTCAATCTGCAGAGGGGCCGAGGCCCCAAGAAGGGCTGTCAGCAAGCCATCAGCAGTTCCAGACGTGGCCAGGGCCCAAGGTGCCCAGCTTGCCTTCTAGACTGAAGTCAGCAGTCTGCTAATCCTCTCCTGTGATCAGGCCTCTTACCAAAGGCACAGGGAGGAGCCTACCTGGGGTGACTTGGGACCTGTCAGTGGTCCCCAGACCTAGATTTCCAGGGTGCACAGCTTCTTTTGCTTGCTCTTTTGCCAAGTAAAGGTATTTTTTTAAACCCTACAATCTATTATCAGCACTATGTAGTCATGTTAGTAGCAAAAAATTACGATCAGCGTAGTCACGTCCCTAAATTCACTGTATCATCCCCACTTTTCTCACTTCATTGTGAACTGTGAAAATTCTACTGCCACCGGCAGAGGTCAGTGGTTTGACCATTGCCTTGGTGGCCCACCAAGAATCAGGTCACCGCTGTGCATCAAATGCGGCTGAGGGTCCATCAGGGGTCTTCTAGAAAGAGGTGTGAGTTAGGGCATGTAGCCCTTCTCACCTTCCAGCCTGCATCTTATCTTTCCTGCAACTCTAACAACTCTTATCAGGAGAGCCTCCATCCAAACTGAACTGTATTTCCAGATCTACAGGAATCTGAGCCAGGTGTTAAAGGCTCGATTTTTCAGGGATGGGTGCTTCAGGCCCTGGGGACTGTATTCTCTATGTAATAAGGGTAGTCGTGTTAGCAAGATAACCCTTTTTACTACATAGCTTTTGCAGGCCAGGTTCCCCTGAAGCAGTTGGAGGTGAAGTTTGGGGTGCAAGATGTTATAAAGACCATCCACGAAATGAAAAGACAACCTACTGACGGGAGAAAATATTTGCAAATGATATGGCCAATAAGGGGTTAATATCCAAATTATATAAACAGTTCATACAACTCAACATCAAAAAAGCAAACAACCCAACTGAAAAATGGGCAGAACACCTGAACAGAGATTCTTCCGAAGAGGACATGCAGATGAAAAGATGCTCAACATCGCTAATCATTAGGGAAATGCAAATCAAAACCACAATGAGTTATCATCTCACCCCTGTCAGAATGCCTACCGTCAAAAAGAAAACAAATAACAAACGTTGGCAAAGATGTGGAGAAAAGGGAACCCTTGTCCACTGTAGGTGGGAACGTAAACTGTTGCCGCCACTGTGGAAAACAGTATGGAGGTTTCTCAAGAAACTAAAAAGAGAACTATCGTATAACCCAGCAATTCCACTCCTGGGTATATATCCCAAAAAGCCCTGAAAAGACTGATTCAAAAAGATACATGCACCCCAGTTTTCATAGAGCATTATTTACAATTGCCAAGATATGGAAGCAACCTAAGTGTCCATCAACAGGTGAATGGATGAAGATGTGGTATATATATGCAATGGAATATTACTCAGCCATAAAAAAGAATGAAATTTTGCTATCTGCAACAACATGGATGTACTCGGAGGGCATTATGCTAAGTGAAACAAGTCAGACAGAGAAAGACAAATACTGTATCACTTATATGTGGAATCTAAAAAATACGACAAACTAGTAAGTTTAACAGAAAAGAAACAGACTCACAGATATAGAGAACAAACGAGGGGTTACCAGTGGGGAGAGGGAAGAGGAGAGGGGAAATATAAGGGTAGGGGACTAAGAGGTATAAAATATTATGTATAGAATAAGCTATAAGGATAGATTGTACAACATAGGGAATATAGCCAATATTTTATAATAAAAATTGTGAACCACTATGTCGTACACCTGTGACTTATACTGTACATCAACTATACGTCAATTAGAAAAATAAAAGATGTTATGTAGGCTTGGCCAGTGCCCATCAGAGTGTCCCACGCGGACCCACTTGGCTGGGTCTTTACGTCCCCAGCTTGCAACGTCCCTGGCTGCAGCCTGCCCCCGGGGAGGGCATGATCTCGGGCAGGGCGGGTCTCTGCAGCTGAGACCACCTGAAGGCACTGACAGTTGGAGGCCATCTGACCACTGACCCCACTCCTGGCAACACGGGAAGTGGGCGGTCATCTCTGGGTCCACCAGCATAGTTTTCAGCACTTACACATCTCCTGAATCTTGCAACCACCTTGGAGCGCAAGCAGAGCAGAGGTACTTACGCGACTTTACAGATGGGCAAACTGAGGCCGCACATCAAGTGAGATAGTGCTGAGCAGGTCCTCTAAGCCAGGTCTTCAGGGTCCTCCTCCAGTGCCTCTATGACCAAGAACAAGGACTCAATGAAAATAACAACTATTAGGACTGCAAATGCTAACAGTTAGTATTAATCTCTAGGTGAACGGCCAGGCGCTGCGTCATAAACTTTGCATATTAGTTCATTTAAACTTCCCAACAATCCTATGAGGTGACTTCTAGAATTATCCCCATTTTGTGGACAAGTAAACTGAGACTCAGAGAGGTGATGACTCTTGCCCAAGGTCACTCAGCTAATAAAACAGGGTCACAGACTCACACCTGGGTCTGTCAGGTTCCAGAGCCTGCAGGGGCTGTGCTCTTAAACACCGGGGTGATCTGAACGCCCCGCCCAGCAGGGGGCGCTTTGAGGGCTGCAGGCTGGTGCTCCAGGTGTGGGCAGACTGGATGGAAGAGTCCAGGAGACAGACATCACTTACCGAGGGAGGCAGTGCTGACTAGCTGGTCCTGCTGGTGGAGCCTGAAGCAAGTCCCTCCCACTCAGGGCCTCTGGGAAAAATGAGGGTCTAGCCCATGTGCATTCTGAAGGATCTTCCCTAGAACTCCTGACCATCCGGGTTTCTACTTTGGACTCATATCTGGAGCCACCCATGGCTTTGTAGGCCCCTTAGGAAACCCCTTGTATGGCCTGGCCCCTCTCTCCTCCCAGCTTCCTGTCCTTAGGTTGGCCTGGGCTGTGAGCACCATATCTGGTTCTGGGCGGCGATAAGTCAGTCTCTGCGCTCTGCCATCTCCCTTCTCCACCACACTTGTTATTTACGAAGCACATTTGGCCCTGGGTCTGGTGAACCCTGCCTCCCCCAGCCCTCCTTTCTTGGGCTCTTAGGAGCCCTCTGGTCTGGGAAGATACAAAGGTGGGTGGGGGGAAGAGGAAGCAGGAAGCGGGATGTGTGTGCGTGTACGGGGAATGGGGGAGGCACTGCAGGGGCTCCACGTTCCTCAGGGAACGTCCTCCAAGAAATTTCATGCTCCAGAGAGAACCCATAAAATCAAAGATGTGCTTCCATGTGCAATAATTTATCCAGAACAAGTGATGAAAGCTTCCTACCCATTAATCATTGGGCAAGAGGCTAATTGATTTACAGGCATGTGGTCTGCGCAGAGCTCTGGAGGGTTACATGTGGCGTGAATATGGATGTGACATCATCTGCTCTCAAGCTCAGCTTTCCAGGCCCTCCCCACCTCCACCTGCTTACTCACGTCCCGACCACTCATCACACTGCACCCTCAACTTCTAATATTTTCTTGAAGCTGCTCTTGCTGTTGAAAAACCAGAGCCAGGGGTTCTGACTGTGCCAGACAGGTTTGGGCTGCTTTCAACTGGTCACAACAGGTTCAAACCACTTCTAACCAGTCCAAGCAGGTTCTAGCTAATTCCAACTCTGACCAGATCAGGATGAAAACTGGTCCAATGTGATCTGATAGGATCACACCAATGGAGTCCTTTTAAAGTAGATTCTGGCTAAATCTAACTAGATCAAACCAGCGCTGTTCAGATCAAAGCAATGCTGACTGGTTTCATTGAGTCCAGGCGGGGTCCAGTTCGGCCTGCCTCTTCTGCTCTAAAGCTGTTCTCATTGAAATGGCCTCTCCCTTGGCCTCCTCTGGGAAGGTGTGACCCTGCTGACTGTTCCTAAACAAAAAGAGGGTTGGTTGTATGTTCTGAGATTATCTAGAGAGGGAGGCTGTTATTTTACTAATAACTCTGTTTACAGTTTGCTGGGTGCCTTTACACACACCGGTTCACATGATCCCCACAAGAAGTGCCTGGGCCAGAGGTTCATATCCTGTGGTCTTTAGAGGGACTGAGATATAGACTCGAATCTCAACCTCCCCACTTAGCTTTGCGGCTTCAGTTTCCCTTCTCTGAGCCTCAGTTTCATGCTCTGTAAAAGGGGATAATAATAGCACCCTAAAGGGGATAATAATAGCTCACCACCTCCCACCACAGCCCTGACCCCACGAGCATTTTCAGCAGCTACAGCTGCATCTAACACCCACTGCAGCTTCAGCTCCAGGGACCACCCCTCTTAGGAAAAGGGACAGGAAGGAGGTGCAGGATTTATTAAGTGTCCTTTTCACTTCACACACAGTACAGAGCGATGGAGGTGATCATCTCATTTAATTCTCACAACAAACCCATGAAGTAAGATCTCTTGCTGGCCCCATTTTTTTTTTTTTGATTAAAAGACTGAGAACAATAATCTAGGTCACAACACTTAGAACAATGTTGCGACCCACAGCAAGTGCACATTAATTATTAGCTCTTTTTTAAAATTATTATGATTACTGTTGTTACTGTATGATTATTACTGTCAGCGTGTAAACAGAAAACTACCTGGACTCATCCTGCCTTTCAATCTCACTTGAACCCTAACCCCGCCTGGGCCATGGCCTCTGGCTTCCTCTCTCGGAAGGCTCACGGGAAGTTAGAGAATTGATTTCCACAGTGTTTTCCACTCTGCCCCGCCAGATGAGACCCAGGGCTATCCTGGGATGCGTTTTCCAATACTGCTCCTGGGAATTCATCACTTCTAAATTGTCTTCTGACCACTGGCCGAGGTTTCCTCTTTACTGAGAGCTTCCTACGGTTGGGTGAACTCCCCTGGGACAGAGGAAATGGAGCGAGCTTGCGAGCCGCACCTGGAGGGGAGGGCAGAGCCAAAGACCCCGTGTGGGGAGTGGGCTTTGAGGGGCCTCTCCTTGGGCTGAGGAGAGAGCCCTGAGCTGAAAACTCGGGTCCTGGGTGTCCCTGCCCCCCTCCAGGCCTCTGTATGGGGGGGTTGCCCGGCTGAGGGGGGAGGGTCCTTTGGGGGCCCTGGGCGTTCTGGGGAGCTGGGTCTTCGGGCCTCTGGCCCCTGCTCTGATGGGGGTCATGGCTGGGGATGTAGGAGGGTGAGGGGGACAGAGTGTGGCAGGCACCTCACCCCAGGAAGGATGCCAGCAGGACCCTCTGCTTCTCTCTCAGTCCCTCTGTCTCAAAAACAAATTATGCACACTCCACTCAACACTCAAAAACTAACAATTTATATAAACTACCTTTGTCCAGGGTTCACTGTGTTCCAAGCACTTTCCTGCATCTGCCACTTACCATTACACTGACCTCACGAAAGAGGTGCTGTTATCACAGCCTCTCACACAGGAAGATGTGGGCTCAGAGAAGGGAGGTCTAACCCCCGGCTTTGGCCTTAACCCTCTACTGCCCTTCTTTCCCCTTCGCTCCTTCTCTCCCCACCGACCCCTTCCATGTGGCAGCTTCTCAGCTGGTTCCTCTGTTGCTCATCTGAACCCATTGGAAGCTCTTGCAGGGCCGGGGCCTTGCCTGGGGAGGCCCGTGGCCCGTGCTCAGGGCCTGGTCTGAATGGGATGTAGGTGCGAGGGCAGAATGACCAGGACGTAAGCACGGCTGCTTAAGATGGTGGTGGGATAGGGCTCAGACACCAGCGAAATCCCTGATGGAGAAGGGAGTTCAGAGACCACTCCCACAGCAGCGCTGGGCTGCCAACCTCCGCTTGTACACCACCTCTGCCGAGAAGCTCACCACCTCCCACCACAGCCCTGACCCCACGAGCATTTTCAGCAGCTACAGCTGCATCTAACACCCACTGCAGCTTCAGCTCCAGGGACCACCCCTCTTAGGAAAAGGGACAGGAAGGAGGTGCAGGATTTATTAAGTGTCCTTTTCACTTCACACACAGTACAGAGCGATGGAGGTGATCATCTCATTTAATTCTCACAACAAACCCATGAAGTAAGATCTCTTGCTGGCCCCATTTTTTTTTTTTTTAGATTAAAAAAATTTTAACTGTGGTGAGGTACAATTTACCATCTTAACCATTTTTTTTTTTTTTTTTTTTTTTTTACGTGGGCGTACCACCATCGTGGCCTCTCCCGTTGTGGAGCACAGGCTCCGGACGCACAGGCTCCGGACTCGCAGGCTCCGCGGCCT
>NW_006773157.1:1596354-1607541 GCF_000442215.2 Lipotes vexillifer | reverse complement strand
CCCGTGTCCCCTGCATCGGCATGCGGACTCTCAACCACTGCGCCACCAGGGAAGCCCCATCTTAACCTTTTTTAACTGTACAGTTCAGTGGTGTCCAGAGCATTCACACTGCTGTGCACCCAATCTCTAGAACTCTTTTATCTTGCAAAACGGAAACTCTTTGACCATTAAACACCCGCTACCCATCTCCCCTCCCCCAGTCCCTGGCAACCACTGTCCTACTTTGTCCCTGAATGTGCCAACTCTAGGCACCTTGTGTAAGTGGAATCAGATGGTTTTTGTCTTTCTGTGATTACTAGCACCATTTTAAAGCAAAGAGATAGAAGCCAGAGTGACTAAGCCTACTGTCACCAGCTACTACATGACACAGCCAGCACCGGAGTCCAGGCTGCCTTTGCCCACACAGGCCCACGCTGCCCTTCTGACTCAGCCGGGTCTCACGAGCCGTCCCTGCTCTGGTGGAACAGCCGAGGCCCTTCAGTGTCACAGGTGCAGGGGCAGTTGTGGGGAAGCCCGGACACCTGGGTCCAGGCCTAGACATACCAAGGAGAGGCTGGTTCTTATTATCATGCCCTTGAATTCGGCATGAAGGTATTTAGCCCATCCGGGGAGGGAGAGTGCCCTAAATCTTCCTCAGCTGCTCCCTGAAGCCCAACCTGCTCTTCCAGGCCCTTTCCCTCAGGAGATGGTGCCAGGGTTAGACAGCGTCTCTCAGAAAAGGGCATCGGGAGACTTATGTTCCCGAATCTCCACTTATAGCCAGACGCTTATTGTTCATTCTGAGGGACAGATCTTTGTGGGTCCCCATCAGTCAGGATGTCTAAGTTCGGGGCAGTCAGAGAGCCTCAGAAAGAGACCCTGGCCTCGAAGAGCTCCCTGAACTAGGAGGGGCGGTGTCACAAGCATAAGTGATTGCAGGCAAGGTGGGGCTAGAGGAGCACTCCATGAGAAGCATGGTTAAAGGGCTAAGGGAGTCTGTGGGCAGAGGTCATTTCCAGGTGGGGCAATCAGGGAGGCCTTCCTGGAGGAGGTGAGCTGGGAGGATCCAGACAGGGTCGGCGGTGGGGAGGGCAGGGGGAGTGGAAGTGTAGCCCAAATGGTGGAAACAGCCTGAGCACAAGTACAGAGGCCTGTGAGTGTCCTGTCCCCACAGTTAGGGCAGAGCCCAGGTCCTCACTGTGTGTCAGGAAGTACTCAGTAAGTATGCACAGAACATGAAGGTTCCTGGAGAGGGGGAAGAAGAGGGGAGGAGACTTATCCCCTGATTCGCCTGTCTTCCTCTTCTCCCTCCCTATCCCATCAGGGTGTGGACTTTGCAAAGGTGGTCCCCCTTCAGAACCGAAGCTGCCCTTCTGATGTCTGCAGCTCTCTCTAGGGGAAAAGGACAAGTGAGGGCCGCAAGAGCCCTGGGTGGCCCCTTCAGCACCTTGCACACAGCGGCTCTCACAAAATGCCTTCCCTATGACTTCTGTTTGGATGGAAGGGAGACAGACCAGGTGCTGCTCCTGTCTGCTGCCCAGAGTGCCGGCTGTGAGTCACCTGGAATTTCCTAAGTGAGTCAGAAGGTAGAGGAAGGGGAAGGGGTAGGCATGTGGAAAGAGAATAAGAAAAAAAAACAAAACGATGCACTAAAATATAGAAGAGGCAGAGAGCACCCCCTATTGTGGGGAACTGTGAGGTCATCAAGGAGGTATTAACTAAGGTGGCCTTTGAAGAGAGAAAAGGTTTTGAGAAGTCAATATGGAGAGTGGAGGTGAGGGCAGGCACCCCACATGGAGGGAGGTGTGTGGGCAAAGGCCCGGGTGGGACGGTGTGGGCCATACAGGGACAAACACATGTTCACCTTGGCTGAAACCTAACTGGAGTGAAGAGTAGTCTGGAAATTGAGTTTGGAGATGAGCAGAAGGGCCAGATCACAGACACTCTGAAGTTGGACTCTCCTGGGAAGCCTGCAGAGGACTTTTAGAAGTTCCTGAGCTGAGAACTTTAGGAAGAGCATGCTGCCAAGTTGTCACTATGCACTGGAGCCCAGAGAGGAAACTTGCATGGGGTCCCTGCAGAGGTAACACAAGACGGAGCTACAACGGCATTGCAGGGAGCAGAGAAGAAGAGAGACCATTCCACAGAAACACAGACTTCTAATCTATCTTTCTGTTTTTCAGATGGGAAAAATGACAAGAATTGCCCCAGGTCACCCAGCTGTGTAGGTAACTGACCTCCATCCGCTACATCAGGGATGGTGATCATCAATCGATTGGTAGTGGTTACTGGAAGGGCTGTGTAGAGAAAGATTCTGAACTGGAAAGAGCAGTGTGATTGATTAATGATGTCTGCCATGAGCAAGGGAATAGAGGAGAGCAGCCTAAGAGCAGACTGTTTGCTACCTCTGCTCCCTTAAGCCCCAGGGTGAATAGTTCTGCTCTCCTTCGCTTACATAATAGCTGCAGGGATCAGCAAGATCACGTGTACAAAAATGTTTTGAAGACTATTGAGACTGCATAAGTAGGAGGGGTTGTTCCTATGGTTATGCATGCCTCTCTTAGTCACCCTGATCCTGGTGCCAGAAAAAACACACAGCCCCCCGATATCCTCGACAGCTTTCACCCACCAAATGTCCCCAGCATGTTGACTTGCTTGTTGACTAAGGCGGGCTTAGTCACAGTTGGGTGCACAGGGGCTGAGTTTGGGGAGCATATGGAAGGATGACATATTTTATAGCCACAGACCAAGGGCACCATAAGTCACCCAGCTCCCTGGCACATGGAATTGAGGCAGAGTCCCTTTTGTGATCAGCAAGGACCTGCCCCTGGTAGGATGTGCAGCCATGTTAACCATTTCTGCCACATCCTGTCAGTTTCCAGCTTCAGCTCATCATGGGCTTCACTCTGTCCCTGAATTCCAGTGTCACGATGGATAGAGGCTCATCCTCCTGTTTGTACATCTGAGTGATGTCACCTTACCTGCTCACTTGCTCCCAGAACAGTGGACCCCCAGGCCTGGAGAAGTCCGTTCCTGTAGGGTGGAATCCAGAGGGATTTTCTTTTCATGGGGGTTTTGTAGAGAAATGGCTTGGTGAAGCAGAGACTAGATTCAGACTCACAGGATTGTGACCCAGGCTCTGCCACTCGCCGCCTGTGGGACCTTGGGTACATCACTTAATCTCTTTGTGCCTCAGTTTCCTCACCTGTGAAATGGGAATAAAATCAGCTGCTCTGCCTAGCTCCCAAGGAAGGGTAAGATTTCATTCTGAAATACAGTTATGTTCTTAAAGGACTGTCAAGTTTGGAAAGACCTTTCCTACCCACTTTCATATTTGAGCCTCACAGGGCTCCTGTGGGGTAGGCAGAGTGCGTTTATCATGCCCATTTTACAGATGAGGAAACCGAGGCCCAAAGTCACATGGCCAGTTAGTGGTGGAGCCTGGACTTAATTCCAGGTCCTCTTCTCTGTTCACAACGATGCCAGGAGTAGGAGAGATGTCAAGATGCCGTCACAGGTGGGAAGGGGCATTGCAGAGACAACGGGGCCACAAGAATGGGATGTGGAATCAAATGCAAGTACCTGGTCACGGCCCTAGGTGGGGAGGCCCTGCATGAGGGCTCCAGGTCAAATGCTGGGACTGCCACACACCCCGGCCTCTGCAGCCGCCACCCTCTTGCTGTGGGGCCCTGCCCAGCTTCCACTGCCCAGCGGTCCCTGCAATCTGTCTTGTGTCCTCACATGCCCTCTCTTGCCCACGCTTGGCCCAACCCTGTGCCCTCGCTTCTGCTGGTCCTCCTTCCAGAAACACCTTCCCTCTGCCCATCTTTGACTCCATGAGAGCCTCCTTTCCTGCCGGAGGGACTACCCTGGTGGCTTCGGGGCTTGAACCCCATCACGCCTAGCTCCACGCTCACCCCTGTTGTCAATTTACCACTTACACGTACGGACCCGGTGATGCTCAGACTCCCCAGCACCTGCCATGGGGCTGGGCACACCAGAGCCGGTCAGGAAAGGTTTGTCCAATTGAACCGAATGGAGGATATTGCTCCTCTCCCTGGGCCTCTGTTTCTACCCCCGTGGAGTGGGGTTCTCAGCAGCTGCTGTGCCCACTCCCCAGCCAGCACCAAACTGAGCATATGGAGACTCGGGGTCTTTACAGACGGACAAGTAGTGAGTGAATTCCAGGTGGCTGTTCCTCATGCACTGTCCCCGCTTAGCTCTCACCTTTGAAGTCCCCCCAAAACCCAAGCCAGCACCAGTGCTCCCAGAGGCCACTTCTCTTTAGCTGGGTGGTGGGTTTTCTCCCGCACGCCTAGACTGAGGGTTACTGGGGACAGGGACCCGGGCTCTTAGCCCTGGTTGTTCCTGCATAAAGAGCCTTCCCTGAGGCCACGCCAGGTGCCCATCAGCTGCACAGGCCCCTGGGCTTCCCCAGCACAAGCATTTTAACCTGGGCCTGGAACCCCCGGAAAGTGTATGCAAAATGCGGGGGTGTATGTACAGATGCTCACGTGTGACATCCCAGAAAGGAGGCCCACAGTGCTCGCTGGAGTCTCCAAGGGGCCCAGCACCCCCAAAGTGTCACAACCACTTCTGTGACCTCCTGTCACTGTCTCATCACATGAGCTGGCCCCGTGTCTGTGAGCCCAACCAGACCGTGACTCTCTGTTTTCATATTATGAGCACTGGCCTGCAGGCCTGCCACACAGTGTACTGGCTCAATACACTGAATTGGGAGCTGAATAATTGTACATTTACTGCCCCCGAAGGTGGCCATGTCGACCCCGTTAGGGACCTTTGCCTCTTGTGTCTGGATGTGGAACAGGCTGCCCGAGTCATACGCTCCCTCTCAGCTCTCCCTGAGTCACCAAAGAGATCACATTTGTTGAGTACCTGCTGAGTTCCAGGCAAAGGCTGTGCACATTCACCTATGTTACCACACAATCCTCACAACTCTATGAGGTGGATCAGTCAGGGAAGTCAGATTATGCTGCAGTAACAAAGAGCCCCTCACACTTCATGGTCTATACCAGACTTGTCTCTCACTTATGATCTTGCAGCCTGGCTGGGACTTCTGTTCCACTTCATCCTTGTTCTCACTCTGAGACCCAGAGTGACAGAGCAGCCACCACTGGAAATACTACTGACCATGGCAGCAGAGCGAAGACGGTTCTGGAGGGCCTTGCATCAGTGATTACACCATCAGGCTCAGAAGTTACACACATCATTTTAGCTGACAAATCATCAGCAAGAACTAGTCACATGGCCCCACCCAAACACACAGGTGCTGAGAAACACCTGGCAGCAGGAGGAAAATAGCACGCATCATCCCCGTCTTACATTTGTGGGCATGGCAGTTAGAAGCCCACCCAAGAGCATGCAAGGGAGCAGCTGGGCTGGGAGCTGATGCACTTGACCACTGCAAAGCTGGGGCTGTTCTTTGGTACCATCCTGCCCCTGAGAGGGGCTCCCCAGGGTCCAGGAAAAGCCTGGAGCTGGCTGAAGAATCTTTAGGGGACAGGCTGTGGTCAACAGGCCCTTGGGGTCGAAGCCTTGGTGGGGATGCTCTAATTTGTGGAGTGTTGAGTGAATGATAGGTGGTAAGGTGTCACAGACCCCCTCTCTCCATCAGAGGGGTACTGAGTTTCTCCCAGATGTCCAGCTAGAGTCTGACAGTCCAGCTGGGGAGGAGGGACGGATGCAGATGACGGCCCAAACGTCAGTCTGTTGCAGGGGCGAGGGAAGGGGAGTAGGTCAATATGGCAGATTAGACACCTACGTCTCCTTTTGCTGCCCCCTCAGTCCTCACCACAAAAACCAGAAAGGGTGACTTTTTTTTTTTAAGTATAAAGACTGGGGGACAGGAGAAGAAACAATGGCAACAAAACACTGGGAGGTAGAATCCCAAGACAATGGAACAGGAACACAGTAGTGTTACTTGAGGAAAGCCAAGCGCCAACACAGCCTGCACTGCAGAATCTTTAGAAGGCTCAGGACCTGTAAGCTCCAGAAGCTCTGGAGGGACAGAGCAGAGAGGGGCTAAGAAAAGGAGAACTGAGGGAAAGTCTAAGAAAAAGACAGGCCCGGCTTCTCTCTCTCCACATCTCAACAGCTGGGTTATTTTCTTGGGGGGTAACATCGGAGGGTCTCTTGATGGGGGAGCACCAGCAGAAGTGGAGGGTAGGGTATATACCACCCGCTGGAGAACTGCGTGAGCGAACCATATTACTGCCAACACCGCCTCCACCCTAACCCTCTGCCCCATTCAGCCCCCGGAGCCCTGGCAGCCGGGCTTCCCCCTCCAGGCAGAGACTGGAAAAGTCTTTTCTGCAGAATCTAAGCTGCTCAAGCAGAGCGGTCTAAAGGTGCTGACATCAGGAGTTCCCCAACCAAATGACCCAGAGGCTGGCCCACAGGGACTCTCATAGCTGATGAGCTCTCAGGGCTTCCAGTGAGCTGGTTAATTCCTCACCATGACATGTGAGCCTGCAGCCAGGGTTCCCCAGACACTGAAGAGAGCCCCTGCCCTGAAAGACCTCTATCTATCTATAAACAAACAGAAAAAGCAACGTGGAGGAATCAGACTCTGTAGTTAGAAGAAACTGCAAAACAAACAAGCAAAATACCATTAATGTCATTAATACCCTCAGCAATATACAAAATGAGATTACAGTCATGAAACAAAAACAGGATACCATAAAAAAATAACAGTTAATTCGATACAAAAGTAGCTCTTCCTCCTCACCCTTCCCCTCTGCCCCTCCTCAACAGTTCAAAGGTCATTAGGTGGAGCTGGATAACAGGTGTCTTCTTGGGGTCAGGCACTGGGGTGGAGGCTACACAGCGTGTTGAAAACCATGTGAGGTGAGGCGGGTACCCCCACTGAGGGGCAGCCTGGCGAGAGGCGAGGACAGCATCCCTGTGGAGGAAGGTGGCTGCAGTGACCTACAGAGGGGTGTCAAAGCCTGCGTGGGGTGAGGGGGGCATCGGTGGTGGGAGGTGGCAGAAGTGGGAGACTGGTTACATAAAGAAGGATTAATCAGGCAAGTAAACATATTAGAGATAATGGGAGGTAGGTTCCTCAGCATCAGAAAAGGGAGTTACATATATGAAAAGGGACAGAACTAGATGGAACTGGGGTGGTGACTGGCATGAGAAGTTTCAGGTTAAACTAATGGATGGATGGATGGATAGACAGATAGATAGATGGATATAAACATATTATGTATTGATATAACATGTAAACACAATAAATACACATATGTCCCCTAGCCCCAACCACAGAGAGGGCCTGGGAGCAACAGCACGCCAATAGCAGCACGTACACCTAGCACCCAGATCCTGGCTTTGAAATACATTCTCCACTTTGGGACCCAGGGCTCCTTGGAGAAATGTCTGATTCCAGAACTGGGGCAGAGAAAGTACCAGATGAGCCTGAAACATCTCGTGGTGCCAGAAAGCAAAGAAATGCTCAAAGAATGAGGGGAACGTGCCAAAAGGACACAGGTGCCACCTGGAAGGGACTCCCACTAGGCAAATCTGCGACAATTTGAGCACCAAATTAGGTAATGTTGGTAACAGATTATAACCCATTGTGCAGAATCAGAAACCTTGAGTCCATACTCATACAAATAATTGAACAGGATAGTTACATGATGTCAAAGTACCTCCCACAAAATACTTATCAGTTACAGACGGCAAAAGAATAACATTGCAGTGCAGAAATCTGGCAGACACCACCCTCATCAATAATCAAAGTGAATGTCATCAGGAATTGGACAAATTGAATCCTGTCCATTGGTAGGATGTCATGAGAAGACAGAGTCAGAGAAGAGCACAGAATACCTGCCAAGGACGCAGGACCTGAATCTAGTCGTGAGAAACACCAGACAACCCCCAACTGAGGGACATCCTCCAACAGCCTGGTACTTCTGAAAATCAAAGAAATATGAGGAGAGACTTGACAACTAAATGCAAGCATGTTTCTGTTCTGGGTATTTTGCTACAAAGAATATTATGGCAAAACATAAAGGGAGGCTGCAGATTAGGTGACAGAGATGTTTCAGTGTTAACTTTCTGATTTTGAGGGCTACAGTGTGGTTAAGACTATGTCCTTGTTTGTAGGAAATAACACAAGAATTCGGTGTACTTGGGGAATCATTTCAGCATCTTATTCTGGTTCAGGGAAAAAACGACTTGTACTTGCCACTTTATGTATGACGTTGTTTCAAAAAGGAAAACATTAAAAACGAAAACAATCGAACAAGTAGAAAAAAGTGAGGCCTGGGCTTCCCTGGTGGCGCAGCGGTCGAGAGTCCGCCTGCCGATGCAAGGGACACGGGTTTGTGCCCCGGTCCGGGAAGATCCCACGTGCCACGGAGCGGCTGGGCCCGTGAGCCATGGCCGCTGAGCCTGCGCGTCCGGAGCCTGTGCTCCGGGCGAACTTTATATGGCATCTGTCTTTGTTGGTGCAAGGGCGCCCTCTTGTGGTTTTTATAGTACAATGCAGCACCCCCGCACTCGGTTGGGTCTGGGATTCTGCTACTCTTTCCCAGATTTTCACGGCCTCAGAGGTCATCTCATCCAGTCCCCTGTCTCAGGCCATGGTTTCTCCTCACCTAGATCACCCTTAAAGAATCACAGAAAACAAATCCTGGTCTGAGCTAAGCCCATCTTAAGTGGCTGGGCACTGGCTAGCAGGGAACTGGTTCCTTCTCCAGAAATCCAGGAGTCTGGGCAGGTAGGTGGGCCCCAGGGGCCTGGGAAGTTAGGTTACACGTGACTTGTTGAAAAAAAATTTAATATCATACTTTTGTGGTGGAGGAAAATGAAAGCATCTCTCACTGTCTCCCCGGGAAGGGGAGTCCATGACTATGAGTTCCAGGGTCAGGGAGAGGTGGGCAGAGTGACAGCCTTTGATACATTTCAGGGGCCGTCACCAGGTTTGGTCCATCCAGGGGGTCGGGGGAGAGCCTGGGGGCTAGAGAGCCTTGAGGGTCAGAGAGGCGGTAACTTGGCACCTAGAAGATGGTGGGTTCCTCTCCACACCCTGCTGGGAGGGGTGGGAGCTGTAAGTTCCAAGGTGGCGTCCTGTGCCTGCTCCCCATGTGGACGGGGGCTTGATGGGCTGGTGGTGGAGGTTAGGGGGGTGGACAGGGGTCTTCAGTGGCTGTAAGTGCAGCCAGCCCCACGCAGCAGGGGACAGAGGAGAAAGACCAGGCCCCATGCAGTCATGTGCAGAGGAAGGGGCAGAGGCCACGTCAACAGCCACAGCCCAGACGACAGGCCAGGCCCTGCCCTATGTCCCCAGACGCCATGTAATCAGACTTGCTATAGGATCTAAGAAAGGGATGGAAAATAGGGTGCTATAGAAATACACAAAATTGGCCCTTATAACGGGTTCAGGGGGCGTGTGGATTCAGGTTGAGCTTTGGTTTAGGAAAGCAAAGAACAGTGAGGTTTCTGAGATCCAAGGGTAGAGGAGACGTTGGACCAGTCACTAAACGGGCTCCTCAGAAAGGGACCAGGCTCTTCGGGAGCTGGGGGTGGGGTGCCGCAGATATGTGAAGTTAAAGCTTCATTTTTCTTTATCGCTATTTTTTTAAATTCATGTGAAAAGGGCATACGTTCCAGAAAATAATACGAATGTTCATATAAGAGGTCACCGTACCATTGACCATTTAGGGGTTACCTTCCACGGCTGGGGGATTGAGGACGCGATCTCAAACCCTCACAACCACTCTGCAGAGAACTAATATTACCCAAATTTTCCGGACGGGGAAACGGAAGCTCCCTGGGGGACGGTGGCTCTGCTGAGCTCTCCCCGGTGGGTCAGTGATGGGCTGGGATTAGTCTGTCTGTGTTCTGGCCACTACACCCCACGGCCTCTCTGGGAGGAGACACAGTCCAGCTCTGTCCCTTCATTCCCTGTGCATCTCTGGGACTCGGGCCCTGGTGTGGCAGGCAGGCCCGAGCCTGAAGGAAAATCGGCAAAATGGGGCTATGGAGAGACAGTTTGTGGAGAGGTCTGAGGATGCCGCCCTGTGACAGTGCCTGGTGGTGGCCTGGGGACCGCTGATGGTTGAAGCTGTCAGGACGACAGGCTGCATGTGGGACAGGAGGGGAGTAGTGAGAAGCTGGGGCCCACCCGGCACCTCCATGTGTCTGGCCTGACCCCAAGCTCTGGACTTCACTTCCATCTTGCAAATCTCACCGACTCAAACCCTGCAGGGAAGGAGATTCTGGGAAAGGCAGTTCTGAGCTAACTGTGGAGGGCAGCGGAGGTGCCAGGTTGACAGCCCAACCCAGAGCAGTGACCCGAGGGCCTCGCCCGAAGAGGGGAAGTTGGTCGGGCAGCTGCAGGTCTTTGGGAACCGTCCCTCCCTGCCGCCAGCCCCTCGCACGTTAGACATAGACACAGGCAGCCTGAGGGCCCCTCCTGCCCAGGATCTGGGGCCACAGCATACGGCCTGGGGGTGAGCGCCTGGGCCTCTGGCTCTAACATCCAGAAGGGGAGAGAGGCCAGAGGGTGGGACTCTACGGAAGTGTCCTTCCCCCACTGGTTCCCTGTCTTGTCTCCGCTGCTTTCCGCCTGTTGCTGAAGGGCCCTCCACGCCGCCCAGAGGGTCAGAGTCCTCCTTCCCTGCAGCCCCTACCCTGGGTGAAGGACAGAGAGGGGAGGCCCCGCAGAGCTGGCCCTGCCTGCAGACAGGCTCCGGGGGCCTGGGCGTCTGCTTTCTCAGAGCTGGGTCTGCTCACTCGGCCTTGTGCGTTCTCTTCCCGAGGAGAAGCCAAAGTCCATCACCCCTCTCTCCCAACAATCTCTCCCTGCCCCAAACATGCCCCGCGACTTTCCCCATGAAATCAGCCAATTGGAAAAAGTACCTTTTCCACGTGGCCCGAGTGGGCAGCCCTGAGCAGAAAGTGCTGGGGCAAGGGTCACGATCCAACTGCTGGGTGGCCGGGAAACTTCGGGTGCGTTTCCTCCCAAGCTCTGGACTTGGGTTTCCGCCTGGGATGGGCAAGAGGGTAGCTGCCTCACCCACCTGTCGGCAGGACTGGGGCACCAGGAAGAGCCCAGCCCCCAGCGCAGCGCTGAGCACGGGGTACACGCACAACAGAGCACCAAGGATTGTTAACGAAAGAAAATGCACTCAGGGCTGGCTGGGGGGCCTGCTGAAGACGGTGAGCTTGAAAGACTTCCCG
>NW_006773157.1:1584382-1596233 GCF_000442215.2 Lipotes vexillifer | reverse complement strand
AGTGGCGGTAGAAAGAGTGGTGGCTGGTCCCTGTGTGGGCCCTGTCGGAGTGAAGGCACAGGGAACCATGGAGAGATGCTCTGGGTCTGGGAACCTTGGGGAGTGAGTAGGGGGAAAGCAGCTGTTAGCAGTTAGCACACCACCAATGCTAAAGAAAAAGCGAAGTTCTGGGCTCTAGAGCGGGGACAGGTCACCTAAGGACAATGAAAGGCCTCAAGAGAGAAGCTGGGACGACAAAGGAGAACGGTAGTGACCATGAGTATCGCACGGCGTCAATTACAAACACTCACAGATACAGTTTTTTCTCAGTCTTCCTCACAACCCTGTGAAGCAAGTCTTACCAGCTCCTCAACTTCATTTTCGAGACCATACATTGCAACCCCCTCTTTTTATAGAGGAGGAAACCGAGGCTCAGAGGGGGCAGTGATTTCCCCAAGGTCCCCGTGGCAGCATCAAGACTCCACCCCACGTCTGTGGTTTGGAGCTTGTGATCCGGGGAGCCCGGGCGGGGTGAAGCCTGGGAGCTGCAGTGAGCTCTGCGGGCTTGGGTGACAAGGCTTAGGCTGGAGTAGAGGTCTGCCCTGGGGAGCCCCCGGGGGTCCAGTGGTGACCCTGAGAAAGATGGAAAGGTGGGCTGGGAGGCAAGGCGGACACCTGACAAAATGAAAATGCCAAAGCCATCCTGCCCGACTTCCTGCACCAAATTGCTCAGTTGTGTACGCAGCCTCCTGTGGCGAGGCTGGGGGTAGAGCCAGCCCAAAGGGTCTGGCAGCAGGGTCTGATGGACAGAGCTCCGCTCAGACATTGCCTCTGACACTGGGTGAGACCTCTCTGTGTCAGACTTTTTCACACAACTCCATTCCCCCAAGAGGATGTTACAAGCTCCACTCTACAGTTCAGAACACAGAGGCCCTGAGAAGTGAAGTCACCTGCCCAGGGTCTCCAGAAAGTGGTAGAACTATTCCTCAAGCTAGGATCTTCTGTCTCTAATGCCACCTTCTTTCCAAAACATGATCCGTAGTTAATGAGAATTGCTGACAAGTGAGTAGGAAGCAGGTACAGGGCCAGGTGCTTTATCTGGATTACCTTTAACCTATATGACCCTCCCTCATCTTATGGAGTGGGAATCTCTGGCTCAGAGAGGTCCAGCCCAGATCCTCCTGGACTCCAAAGCCCATATTCCTTCCCCTACAGCTTGCTTCCCAAAGCGTGTTCCATGGGATGTCCATTGCTGTCTCGGAAAGGGCGGGGACGGGCAGATGCTGGTGGACAAACGTTTTGGGAAGCATTGGGTTAGACAACCATCTTTGCATGAAGACTTCTCGGAGGCTGTAATAATCTATTTTTTGAATCTCTGACAGTGGAAACTGGTGTGCTCCCACTTACTTGGTCCCCCTTTTATCACAAAACATTGTATTAGTTAGGAATGTGCTGAGCTGCAGGTTGAGAAACAGCTCCCCGGTAGTAGCCAGGAACCAGCACAGAGATCGGCAGTCCAGGGCCGGCGTGGTGGCTCAGACATGGCAATGGGGACCCAGTCTCCTTCCAGCTTCCTGCTCTGCCAGCCTTAACACGTAGCTTCCACCCCACCCCACCCCACTCCAGCCCACCCCACCGGTGGCAAAATGACTGCAGCCCTTTCAGGCACCACAATTACACTGCAGGCAGGAAGAGGCAAAGAGCAAAGGTGAACTGAACCTTTATATCCCAGATGCTCCCCCCAGCAGACTTCTGCTACGTCTCATCAGCCGGAAGCATGTCGCATGAGCACCCTAGCTGCAAGGGAGCCTGGAAGGTTGAAGAATCTTAAGGGCCCATTATCAACCAGATGGAATTGGAGGTCTCCGGGTGAGGAAGAACAGGAGAGTGAATACCATAAAACTCCTGGGATTGGTGTTCCATGAAACTGTTTTGGAAAATGCTGCTCTTCCCTCATGCCATCTCCCCTTATCGTTCTGCCCAGTGACAGTCAACTCATTCTTTAAGTCCTACAAATGGCCCCTCACAGCCAAGGCCCTCATATTCCTCTGCCTCCTCTCCACCCCTTGCTCCCTGGCAGGTGACGTGGTCCTAATCAGTCCACTGCAAGTTGTGCCAGGGTGAGGAACAGGGATGTCCATCTCCCCTGTGGATAGGATACCTACCCTATCGGCTGCTGGAGGGCAAGGACATGACGCGCTCATGTCTGTATCTACTGTACAGCAAGTCCTGGCACAAATGTCAAATAATTGCATGAATGGCCTGCAGAAGAAGGAAGTGGCTCAGGATGCTTTGCTTGGTTAGCTGAAGCAGGCACCAATCTAAGCTACCGTAAACGGAAAAGCAGGCATTATAATAAGGATCCAGGGGGGTGCTTCTGGGAACAGAGGGAGGAGATGTGGTCAGGGCTCAGAAAGGGATGCTGCAGAGTCCAGAAGGACACTGGGATCCCAGGCAGCCTCTCTCCACGTGGGCTGCTGCATCCACATGCTCTGAAGCCTGGCCTTTTCTGCTTCTCTGTCCAGGGGGGCAGAAATAAGACGCCACACTTCAGCTCCCAGTGAGATCAGCTCCAGATGCAAGCTGACCCTCTTAGCCCGAATGCCAAGCCAGGGGGAAAGACTCTGATTGGCCCAGCTTGGGCCAGGTGTCACCCTGGTCCAATCAACTGTGCCCCTCAGCAGCCGGGGGGAGGGGAGGTGGGGCTCATGTTATACAGTGGGTGGGAGGGATAGTAAAGGCAGACACCGCAAGGTGTGACTACCTGAATTTAGACTATAGCAGGGGTCAGCAAATTATGACCCAGGCACTAAATCCAGCCTGCCACCATTTTTATAAATAAAATGTTGTTAGAACACAGCTACGCTCATTCATGGACGTACTGTCCACAGCTGCAATAAACTGCAGAGTAGAATAGTTGTGCCACAGACTGTGTGTCCTGCAAAGCCAGATGTTTACTATCTGGCCCTCTGCAAAACAGGTCTGCCAAGCCCCATATTACAGGGAGGAGCTTGTCCGCCTAGGAGCTTGTGGGAAACTTGAGGGCAAGGATGTGTCATTTAGAGCTGCATCCCGGAAGGACACGGCACAGGTAGCTGGGTGAGCAAAGGAAGGAAGGAATAGAGGGAGGGAGGGACGGAGGGCAAAGGCAGAAACGGGTGCCCTCGCTGGTTCCCAGACCCCTTCTCCGGCTTTTGAGCAGAACGGAGGGATGATGCGGAAGGGGGTTTCTCCCTCTTTGTTCGCTCAGCCCCCCACCTGCTCCTAACTGACGTGTACCGGTACGAGCCTGATTGGGAATAGCAGGTGCTGGGACGTGGTGAACATTAGGGAATCGTCACTTGGCGGGCTCTGGAGCTGCCAAAACGAAAGTGTGCCGATGGGCCAGATGTGCACTCGTTACCATCCGCTATTCCTCAGAAACGTTTTAAGGGAACATTTGCTTGTGGAGGAAACACAGCTGTTCCCAGGGAAACGCGTTTCCCTCCTTTGGGCAGAGGAGTGGGGGAGGCGGCCGTCGGGGGAGAGACACTGGAGATGCCTCGGGTGTGTGGCAGCTAAAGACTGGCCGGTCAAGGGCAGGGGTCCGTGAGGACAGCTCTTCAGAGGCTGGACCGTCCTAGTATGCCCATCGTGCCTTTCTCCACACTCGTGTGCAAGAGAATGTCAGAGAAGGAAGCAGAGGCCATCTCTCCATATCTCAGAGAAGGAAGCAGAGGCCAAGGGAGGCCATGTGACCTCAGCCAAGGCCCCACAGCCAATTAGTGACCGATCCCAGCCCCAAACCCAGCCTCTGTTCTCCAGGACCACTGCTCTCACACAGGCCTGTCTCCATCCTCGCGGCTCCGTCTGCAGCGCATCCCTGATCTCAGTCTTAGAATCTCTGTTTCCCAGCCTGTGTGTGTTTCTGTCCCTGCATCTCATTGCTAATTTCCTGTCTCTCTGTCTCCGACTCCCTATCCCTGGGCCTCTGTGTTTTCCACTTGATTTCACCTGTCTCCCTCTCTGCCCTTCTCACGGTGTCACACCGGCATCTGTGGGTGAGTGGCTCTATTTGGTCCTTCCCGCCCCTCTCTCTCCCTGCTTCTCCCTCTCCATCCCTTTATGCCCGAGCCACCTGGGTGACGTCTGTAACATCTCAGGGTCTGAGGCCAGGTCTGTGTGACTTTGCATCCTTGGAGTTGCTTGATTCCTTCCCTCTAATTCTCTCTCTCTCTGGCATCTCTTTCTGTATATTTTCAGAATAATGTTTTTCAAGTTGTGTGTTATGACCGTTGGTAGGTCATGAAACCAATGTATTAGATTGTGACCAGCAATTAAACAAGCAAACAAAAATAAAATAGAAATTACCAGAATGTGTTGAACATACAATCCTGTGAATTGTTAGTTTCAATTTTCTATCAATACGTGACTGCGTGTACTGGGTTCCAATAAAAAATATTTTCACGGGCTTCCCTGGTGATGCAGTGGTTACGAATCCACCTGCCAATCAATGCAGGGGACACAGGTTCAAGCCCTGGTCCGGGAAGATCTCACATGCCACGGAGCAACTAAGCCCGTGCGCCGCAACTACTGAGCCTGCGCTCCGGAGCCTGCGAGCCACAACTACTGAGCCCACGTGCCACAACTACTGAAGCCCATGCGCCACAACTACTGAAGCCCACATGCCTAGAGCCCGTGCTCTGCAACAAGAGATGCCACTGCAGTGAGAAGCCTGTGCACCGCAAAGAAGAGTGGCCCCTGCTCGCCACAACCAGAGAAAGCCCACGTGCAGCAACAAAGACCCAACGCAGCCAAAAATAAATAAACAAAAAATAAATTTAAAAAATAAAATAAAATGTTTTCACTGTGAGATTTGATAAAACATTTGAAAACCACTGACTGGAGACGCTTTGGCCACAAGTGCAGAAATCTCTGACTCAAACAAGCTCAACAAGATTTATTATCACCACTATAAGAAGTCCAAGGGCAGGGCCCCTCCAGGGCTGGTTAATCAACTGCCAGACAACATCATAGGGAGTCAGGTACTTTCCTTTCTCCCTTTGCCTTCGGCCCTCCTCAGTAAGCCAGCTCACTGTCCTCATGGTCACAAAGTGGCTACTGGGGCTCCATCTACCCCTGACAAGTCCATGAGAGAATGAGGGATTGTCTGGTTCCATACATCCCTTTTTAGAAGTCAGGAAACCTTTCACATCTCATTGGCCGGGACGGGGTCACATGCCCACCCCTTAACCAATCACTGGCAAAGGAGACAAGGCTCAGCATGATTGGCTTAGACTACTCAAGAGGGAGTCTCCTCCCTGCACAGAGGAAGGTGGACACCAGAGGCCTTGGGCCTTCTCCCGCCAGGATGAAGAGGGAAAAGTCTATGGGCTGGGCTGTCACCCACATCTGCCACAGCCTCTCACTGTCCCCTCTGCCTGGGTGCTGGCCTCAGTTTCCCTCCTAGTCCTGAAGGGAGACCATGGTAAGTGTGGGGTAACACTTAGAGTCTCTGTATTTGTTTTCTAGGGCTGCTGTAACAAATCACCACAAACTTGGTGGCTTAACACAACAGAAATGGATTCTTCCACAGTTCTGCATGTCAGAAGCCCAAAGCCAAGGTGTCTGCCAGGGCCACTCCCTCTGAAGGCTCTAGGGGAGCAAGGCTTCCTTGCTCTCCCGGCTTCTGGTGGCTCCAGCTGTTCCGTGGCTGGTGGCAGCATCCCTCCTGTCTCTGCCTCTGTCTTCACATGGCCTTCTCCTCTCCTGCCAATGTCTCTCCTCTGTGTGTCTCTTATAAGGACACTTGTCTTTGTATTTAGGGCCCACCTGGGTAGTCCAAGATAACCTCAGCTCTAGACCCTTAACTTAATTACACCTGCAAAGACCATTTTTCTCAAAAAAGGTCACGTTCACAGGTTCCTGGACGGGGACATGTCTTTGGGGGGGCCACTATTCAGGCCACTACAGGGCCTCTGCTCACCCCAGCCCAGCCCAGCCCCGGCTCTTGCAGGGGCAGGGCCTGGAGTCATAGACACTCTCCCACTGGCCCCCAAGAGGCTTGACCTCTGAGCTGCAGCATCCTCATCTGCCAAACAGAGACCTGAACGAGTAAGTAACTGAGGCAAAAAGGCCTGGCAAGTATCAGGAGGCAACATGTTGTCCTAATGCTTCTTGTCCCTTAAGAGAAAAAGCAGGTTGACATTCCCACACATTTTCTAGGGAACTAAGGCCTTTTTGGAAACTGAACTGAGGCAGTGGGGCCTGGTGAGCTGTTAGTAAAACACCCCCAGGTCCCCTGTGAAGGTCATAGGACCTTATTCAGCCTCTGGCTCCCAGTCACTCCCTTGAGTCAAAGCATGAGGTCTCTAGAAGGCTCCTCTGATAAGGCTGCACCTGTTACCTGGGAGGGGCTAACCTAGCCACAACCACAGCTATGGCAGGAGTGAGTCACCGCCCCGCAACCCTGCCCGAAGCCCCACAGCTCCCCGAGGGCCCCCATACATCGGACTCTAGCAACAATCCTAATGGTTCAGGTAAAGTGACTGAAGTATATTCATTCATTCAACAAATATTGATTGAGCACCTATTTTGTGCCTATCAGACACTGTTCCAGGCCCTGGAGATCATTTATCAGTGAACAAGAGAAAAATCTCTGCCCTCGTGGAACTGAGGTGTAGCACAGAGAGGTTAAGTAATTCTCCCAGGGCCACATGGAGCTAAATGACCAGACCACGCCCAGAACTGGGTCCCCAGGCTGTTCACCAGTGGATGAGTCAGTGGTCTTCTAGGAAAGCCTCTGGGAGGAATGGGATAATGGCAGCAATGTTGGGATGATGTCTAATAAAGAATTTGGCTGGCCTTTGTCCCCTGTCCCTGGGAGGTGATTTCTAACCCCTTGGAGTTTCCCCGAAGGTAGGGGTGTCTCCATTATTCCCTGTGGGTCCCTCAGACCACACCTGCTAGTTTATGCTAACGAGGTGATCCATGGTGGCCCTCTCCATGGTTTATGCTACCGGGATAGCTCAGGGTAGGGGGCTGGCTAGATCAGAAGGACCAACCATGTGATTGGAGGGTTGGGGTTTTGAGTCAGTGATGTCAGCCTGACCTGGGATGGGGGCGGGGGTGTTGGGGGGTGTGGTGGCTGGAGATGGAGTTCAATCACATGGCCAGTGATTTGACCAATCGTGCCTGAGTAATGGAGCATCAGTGAAAACTCTGGACACCAAGCTCAGTGAACTGCCCCGGTTGGCAATACGCTTTGAGTTTGTCACCCTTCCGTGCGGAGGGTAACACATGGAACACGTCCCTGAGGAGGACAGCAGCTTTGCATCTGGAACCCTCCCAGACCTCGCCCTATGTGTCTCTCCCCTTGGCTGTTTGGATTTGTAACCTTCTGCTATAATGCAACTATAATCATCAAAAAGAAAAATATTTATGATTCCACGAATGAAATACCTAGCGTAGCCAAATTCATAGAGACAGAGAGTGGACGGTGGTTGCCAGGGCCTGGGGTAAGGGAGGAATGGGAAATTAGTTTTTAATGGGTACAGAGTCTCGGTTTTGCAACATGCAAAGAGTTCTGGAGATGGGCTGCATAACAATGCGAATGTACTTTATGGAACTGTACACTACCCCAAGCCCCGCCCACACTCCCATCTGTTCCACTCACTCTCCGCTTGACTCCCTCCTTTCTGGGTCCTTTTCAGGGTGTGTGCGTGTGTGTTCATTCCCCATCAAAGCTGTGAGCTCCTCTAGGCCTGGAACTACACTTTCTACTATTTTGCTGCTTACACCACCAAAGGGTTTCTTTGTGGATGAACTGAACAGCCTTCCTTTTCCCAGTCTGAAGCACTGGCCTCCAGGGGGCCCCTATGGTGGCGCAAACTCCATCTTAAGAGTTTGCTTCCTTGGCTTGGTGCAGGATTGTCCTTTGGAGGCACCTCTCACGGTCGGGCACAGGAAGGAGGAGCTGTAACATACTCTGCCATTGCAGCCCCCGAAGCTCACCACCCCTACCTCCGGTCCTGAGGCCACTGGAAGAGGTCAGACCCTCCCTCCAGAGGATGGCCTCACCACCCCCCCCCCCCCCCCGGGGATGTGGACTGTTTAGAACACCTTCGGTCGGAAACGCTCATCCACTTACGGGGAATACAGACACAGGCTTTTAAGGACATGCCATACGTTTTACAGTTATTGGAGTTTTCAACTTGTTTACAAAAGCAATATTGTTAAATAGCCAACGGCCAGGCCCAGTTGTTTTTCCTCCCGTGCCTTCTGACGACAGGAAAGCATATTATCTCCCCGAGCCAGCTCCCAGGAGGTGTGTGGAACAGCATTCCATTTTGCTGTCTGTTTGATTATCCATCCAGCCGGGCTTACACTAAAGCTCTTCCTCGTTTGTTCACAGCCAGATCTCTTCTGGAATGCAGCAAAGAGCTCCTTCCCCATTCCATACCCCCTGCAGTAGCAAGCAGCTTCACTCAAAGAAAATGCCAACCTCCTAAGAACCTGTCCCTTTGGAACAATGGATCCAAAAGGGGATGCAGGTAATCTGGGTGACCTTGACACTTGACTTCACATCCCTGGGTCAAGGGCTCCTCCTTGTTCAGAGAAAGAAGATTGCTTTGGAAAAGCCTTTCCAAACCAGGCTACAGAAGCCACTAGGGAGGTTTTAAAAATAAAGGTTGGGCTTCCTTGGTGGCACAGTGGTTAAGAATCTGCCTGCCAATGCAGGGGACACGGGTTCGAGCCCTGGTCCGGGAAGATCCCACATGCCGCGGAGCAACTAAGCCCACGTGCCACAACTACTGAGCCCGCGTGCCACAACTACTGGAGCCGCGTGCCTAGAGCCCATGCTCCGCAACAAGAGAAGCCACCGCAATGAGAAGCCCGCGCAGCAACGAAGACCCAACACAGCCAAAAATAAATAAAATAAAATAAAAATTTTTAATAAATAAATAAAAATGAAGCTTGCCATGCCTGGCACTTTCAGATTCTGATTTAAAGGGCCTGGGTCCTCAAATCTGGATTGGCTTTTTAAAGCCCCCCCCGCAGGTGATTCTGATAAACTAACAGCCAGATTTAGAGGCTTTTGGACTGGAAATCTCTGCCTGCCTCTGACCTTGAGGTTCTGTGATGCTCTATCCTGGTGGAGGGAAGGGTGGGAGACCTGCCTTTCCTTATTCTCTTCATGCCAGAACACAGAGGAGCTCCACAGCTGCTCAGCTGGCTGAGCTTGAAGAAACTCATACCTGGTGAAAAGTCATCTCGGGGAAGCATCCAGGTGGACAGGGCTCCAGAATCATCCAGTAGTTATAAATAAACTGGGAAGTGCCTATGAGCTGAGGCGAGGCTTTTGTGAATGATCTTGTCGTGGAACACCTGCACTGGCTTAGCAGGCGTCTGAAGGGCCTGGGAAAATGTATCCCTGTCCAACTTTTGTTGGGAAAGCGGCTCTGGAAAAAGGTGGACTCCACAACTGTGGCTGGCTTGGAGACAGGAGAACGACGCAAAGAGGAGGGTGAGGGGTGGAGAGCTGGAGGTGGGAGCCCCCTCCCACTCTCCCAACTCCCCAGCCCAGCAGCACTGGTTTGTCCCCAGAGACGTCGCGGATTCAGACTTCCCCACCCATCCTGTCTAGAGCAGTTGGCATGGGGACAACCACAAGGGTAGTCACACTCAACCTAAGGCTTAACCTCACTACGGCACTTAATCTGTAACACATTTGCCATCCATCATGTCCCTCCGTCCTTACAACACCTCTGTAAAGGAGGAAGGGCAAGCCCGTTTGACAATTGAGGGGATGGAAGGTCCAAGACAGGCCTGAGTGACTTGAAAAAGATCACAGGGCTGCCAAGTAGAAGCAGGAATCTGCCCTCAGATCTAATTCCAGGTCCAGAGCCCACAGCCTCCTCTAGTATAATACACCACTTGGCTGCCATCTTTCTCAGAGTGCTTCCACATACGTGACTCTGTCTGACTAACTGAGGTAAGCGGGGAAGGTTTCAGATCCTCAACCAACAACTGAGGAAACTGAAGGTCCAAGAAGTTAAAGGGACCACACAGCTGTACCCCTTGTAAACCAGGAGCTGTAAGCTGGTAACGCTGGCGATGGGGGTGGGTAGCAGAAAGAACGTAAGGTTTTGAATTGCACTGCAGCTCTTATAAGCAAGATATTTACATTTTAAGTCTTGTCATCTATGTTAAAGGATAATTTTTTAAATGTTAAAATTTTTAAAAATGTAAAATAACCACTTTAATACAAATGTAAAGATGAACAAACGTCAAAAAGACTTTATTTAGCTAATTAATGAAGGAACCAGTAAGGTGCTAAATACTGGTTCAAAGGAGAATTCAAAGACCTTACACACATAAGGCAATCTGAAATGAAGTTATAAACTGGTGCAAAACTGTCAATAACCTCAGGGCGATAGTCATTGGCATTCCAACAAGCAAAATTTATTTGCATCCCTGGACAAGAATCATTTGCATTATTATCAGTTTGCTACAACTTCTGGAGTTGCAACAAAGCTCAAAGACAATACAGTAAAGAGATCACCTAGAAAGGAGCCAACCAAGACGTCAAGCAATCTTTTTTTTTTTTTTCTCATTTCAAAGACTTTCACAATTTTTCCTCACATTGTAAAATGGGGATGATGCAAAGGGCTGTTGGGAGGATTACGCAAGATGGCGCGTTTCCTGCTGGCGTGACACAGATGCCTGGTAGGGTTCCCTTCCCTGCCCACGTCAAGGATCTTCCCTTCTAGGATGGCTTCCTGAGTACTCAAGCCCAGAAGCTTTCTCGCTCCGCTGAGTCTGGTACAGGGGAAAGGGACTGGGCCTTGGCGTCACCCAGCCTCGGGGTCTGGTCCTGGCCCTGCCACATCCTCGGGCAAGTCATTTCTCTGCTCCTTTGGCCTCAGTTTACCAGCAGTAAAAACGAGGAGCTGGACCAGATGACCTCAAAATTTAGCCCAATAAATCGTGGCCGCACGTTGACTTACACAGCACAGCCAGAACTATGGATTTTCTGAGACCAGTTCACGGCATAGTTGACAAACATGGACTTTGGAGCCACACAGATGGATGTTTGAATCCCAGTTCAGCCCCTACTATCTGTGTGACCTTGAGTAAGTAGCTTAACATCTCTGAGCCTACACTGCTTATCTGTCAGATGAGGTTACAACAGAGGCTCCAAAGGTTGCTCCGAGGTATGTGCTACCACATAGTTAATGCTAGGTGTCAGTTTCCATTCTCCACTTCTCTACACCCACTGGGCCCTGCTTTGGGTCACAGGGTCAGATATCCCCTGCCGCTGCCCACGGTCACTCAGTAGTTCCAGAAACAAACCCTCACTGCATTCACCTCTGACCATGCTTTGCAAGAGCGACTACACTTCACTCCAGCACTCGGGCAGTTGAAGTCTTGCCATGGATCTAGGCTGAGGACACGGCTAATGCCAGAGGAGAGAACTCAGTCCTTAGAGGGGGCAGGCAATGGGCTGGGAGAGGTCCCAGGAGGTAGGGCTCACTTTGGCAGTGGTGCTAGGGTTGGCTTCCAGGACGAGGTGACCCTTGAGTGAGCACGACAAGCACAGGGGCCACTCAGACAAAGACTCTTCGACCATCACCACCCTGATGACCTGCCTCCCCAGCTGCACTGTGAACTGCATGAGAAGCACTGTAAAGAATGCACTTTGGGGCTTCCCTGGTGGCGCGGTGGTTGAGAGCCCGCCTGCCGATGCAGGGGATGCGGGTTCATGCCCCAGTCTGGGAAGATCCCACATGCCGCGGAGCGGCTGGGCCCGTGAGCCATGGCCGCTGAGCCTGTGCGTCCGGAGCCTGTGCTCCACAAAGGGAGAGGCCACAGCAGTGAGAGGCCCGCGTAC
>NW_006773157.1:1581242-1584347 GCF_000442215.2 Lipotes vexillifer | reverse complement strand
GAGCCATGGCCGCTGAGCCTGAGCGTCCGGAGCCTGTGCTCTGCAACGGGAGAGGCCACGGCAGTGAGAGGCCCCCCGTCCCCCAAAAAAAAAAAAAAAAAAAAAAAAAAAAAGAATGCACTCTGCACCCCCAGCGCCGGCCACAGGGGAGCTGCCTCACAGCGTTTGAGAAATGAACAAGGGGACAGACGCAGAGCCCACAACCACATATAAATCAACATTGCTCCCAACCGGGCAATGTTGCCCCCAGGGAAACCAGGCAATGTCTGGAGATGTTTTTGGTTGTCACACCTGGGCTGGAGGGGTAAGAAGGGGCTGCTGGCCTCTGCAGGCCAAGGAGGCTGCTAAATATCCTCCAGTTCACAGGACAGCTCCCACACAAGGGTTTCTTCAGCCACAAATGTCGAGGGTGTCAAGGCTGAGAAACCTTGGTGTGTGGGGACAGTGACCACACAGGGACACGGTACTTCCAGGGGATGCTGGCTGGTGGGGCACTGACAGCATTTACTAGACAAACCGAGACCCAAAGCGGGTGAAGTGACTTTCCTCTGGGTCACACCACAAGTTAGCAACAGCCTGAAAAGAGAGGCCCGTCTTTGGACGCATCAACGAGGGCCTTTTCTGTCACCATGCCCCTCACAGCCTCTTCACCCCTGTTGTCACGTCTCAGAATCATCCTTGCCTCACCTCCCTGACACAGTTTAATAAGAACACTTCATTAGCAGTGTCTTGAAAAACACCAGATGGCTCAGATCTTTGAGACTTTGAACATGTCACTGACTGCAGGGTTCTGAGCCCTTTTCCCAGGCCTGCGTTTGTGGAAGTATTCCCAAACAAGAATTAACTTCAGAAAAAATGTAAATGTTACCAAATAAGTATAGGCAAGCAACAGTGAGCTAGTAATAAGACACCTTGGGATGTTCATGATGCTGGATTTCTGGACAGTTAAATTGGTTAATGCATTTCCCTTTGGCCTGTGGATCAGTCTTGGCAACAGTCAGGGATACGGCGGCCACCCTGTTACACGTTACAGCTTACATGCCTCACTGAGGTCCCACTCTCCAGGTAAGAGCCTTGTTCATGGACGGCAGAGTGGAGGAGACAGATGACTCTGTGCCCACTATTCGAGCTGGCTGGCAGGCCTCACCCTCTCTTGCACCCTCTCATTTGCACGCAGAGCCCCCCAAACAAGCAGTTATATACCTGCAAGTGAAAGTAATTTACTCAGTTAAACATCTCCTGTCACTAATTCATTAAGTCCTGTAATCAATTATTTCCCGTAATTCGTGCGCATGGGGAAAATCCTCACATCGTCTCTCCATGGGGAGTTTCATTTGAGAGGCCACAAGTGGTTGGCAATGGCCCAAGGAGGAGTGCTCAGAGTGGGAAAGTGGGATGGTCACTGGGCAGAATGTGTGCAGCAGACATCTGAAGCGGGTGGTTTCCTCTCTCAGGGCCAGGGTTGAGGCGCAGAGCTCACGAGCATCATGAAAACCCAGCCTGGGCGGCACCTCTGTGAATGAGATCTAGCTCCCCTTTCAGTTTCCTTGTCTGTTAAATGGGGGCTAATAACCTTCCTTCCACCCATCATCTCTTCCTTCCTGGTGTGTATAGACTCTGGGCTGGGCGCAGGGAAGATAACTGCAGAAGAGGAAGAAAGAAGAGAGATGGAGAAGGGGCCCAGCACGGGGAGGCCCCAGAGAGAGGGTGCAAGCTGGGTGAGTCAGGTGGGAATACTATTCAGCTGGGACAAACCGTCAGGCCCAGGCCCCACCTGCGAATTCATGGCCTTCCCCTCGGGCCCTCAACACCCATGACCTGCCACTCCCCCAACCAGGCAGTAACCAAGGCCAGGCTTTCCCCTGAGGTCCCTGCCCCCTGGGATGTCATGTCCTCCTGGATCTGCGGCAGCCTTCACACCTCACACACTCCTCTTTCTACCATCTGCGTGTCCCCTGCCGTCTCATGGTTGTTGATGTTTTCACTGTATTATCATTGGTTAATTTTCACACGCGCTCAAAAGCTAAGCTGTACCACTACACACTCATTAGGATGGCTATTTTCAAAAACAAACACTGAAAATAAACGTTGATGAGGACATTGGAGGGACTGGAACCTTTACATTGCTGTTGGGAACGTAAAATGGTTCAGCCACTGCGGAAAACAGTGTGGCAGTTCTTCACAAAATTAAACATAGAATTATCACTTGATCTGGCAATTCTACCTCTGGATATATACACAAAAGGAGTGAAAGCAGGGACACAAACAGATATTTGTACGCCCATGTTCACTGCAGCGTGACTCACATTAGCCAAAAGATGCAAATAACCCAAATATCCACTGATGGATGAAGAGAGAAACAAAATGTGGTATATACATACAACGCAATATTGTTCAGCCTTAAAAAGGAATGAAATTCTGATATATGCTACAACATGAATGAAACTTGAAGACATAAGTGAAATAAGACAGACACAAAAAGACGAAGATTATATGATTCCACTTATTTGAGGTACACAGAATAGTCAGATACATAGAGACAAAAGTATAACGTAGGATACCAGGGGCTGGGAGGAGAGAGGGATGGGGAGTCACTGTTTAGTGGGTACAGAGTTTCAGTCTGGGAAGATGAAAAGTGTTCTGGAGATGGACGGCTGTTATGGTTGCACAACAATGTGACTATATTTATGCCACTGAAGGGTATACTTAAAAGTGGTTAAAATGATAAAAATTTTATGTTATGCATATCTGACCACAATTTAAAAAAACTGAAGAAAAAAAAAAACCCTAAGCCTTGAGCTCCTTGTGGGCAGGGCCTGTATTTTTTACGTCTTTGGACTCTGTTCAGTGACACCAACAAAGGCAATGCCTGTGAGGAGACAAGGGGAGGAGAAAGGGAAGGGCATCTCTGGGTCAGCGGCCCACCAGGTTCAGAGATGGGAGCTGTGGGGTCCATCCGCTTCTCTGCCACCACGGCACGCATCTCCCATGGGCCCTTCTTCCAGATCCGCGGTCCTAACTCCACCCTCTCCTGGCCTGAAGCAGGCACTGGAGCCACACATCCCAGGCCTCCATGTACCCTACCAGACCTTCCCTGCTCCATTC
>NW_006773157.1:1561889-1581232 GCF_000442215.2 Lipotes vexillifer | reverse complement strand
TCCTGCTGACCTGGAAGGCCACATTACTCACCACTCCCCTGTATCCTCCTGTGCTCAAATCACACCCAAAAACGTTGTTCCTAATTGTGCCATATTCTCCACACCTCCATGTGCCTTTGCAAGGACAATAACTTGCAAAGTTAAGTCTGGAAAGGCCTGCCTTACCTGCTACCTATTAACACCCACCTCATCCTTCACATTTCACACCACACCTGCTCTCTGAGGCCTCCCCTGAACTCATGTGCCCTCTTCTGTGCTCCCACAGCGCCCTACTCAGCATCTCAGCACCTAACGCCCAGATCTGTAATTGGCTGGACGGCGGGATGGTGGAGCAGTCAGTGCCGATTGGATCCATCCCCCCTTTTTCTTCCTTTCTTAGAGCCCAGGTTTTGTTCAGCTGATCCCTTTCTGCCTGGCCATGTCAGTGACTGCAGCCAGAACCACAGGGCAGCTCCAAGAAGATGAAGCCTGATTAGTTTACACCAATCACAGTAACCCATTCCCTCCCCAGGTATTGGCTGGGGAAGGGGCATGTGATCTAATTCTGGCCAATGAAATGTGAGGGGAAATTTGCATGTTTCTCTGTGCTTAAGAAGACGTGGGACTGGGACAAGAGGAAAGAGGTCCTTTTCTGCCTCTGGGCCTGCTCGTCAGTATTTGTCAAGTGAAATTGCTGCAGCCAGCCTGTAACCCTGAGGGGCTACATCACCTACACACTGGGGGTGGGAGGGCAGATAGATGCGTTATCAGGCAGGGTTCAGGCAGGAGGTAGGAACCATAACAGTTATGTTAGGGAGAATTTATGGTGAACAATTGTTTAACTAGAGAATGTTAACTAAGCAACAGAGAGGATAAAAAGGGAGGTAGCAAGATACAACTTTTAGGGTTGGGAGACCAAAGGAAAGAGGCTGGAATCCTTAACACTTACTTAGAGGAGGGATGCGTGGAGTTGAAATGCAGACCTCTGGGAAGGGGCTGCTGCGTGCCTGGTGCTGGCATCTCTGAGCTTGAAGGACTGGGGCCTGGACCCAGGCTCTGAGGAGGAGATGCAATGACGCTGTATCTGTGAGAGTCAGAAGAACAGCAAATTAATTCAGCCTTCGGAGGAATGGCCTCTGCCAGGGTGAAGAGACCTTGCCGGAGCAATGCTGGAAGGAGTGGGAAGCCCTCGGGAAGGTAACAGGAAGTCCTTCCTCCAGCCTTGCAGGCTCCCTCCAGCGCCCACTATTGACGGACTCTGACAGGGAGCAGCTGGCAAAGCAAAAATGGGGTTGGTGGCGTTCCAGTCTCTGAGTCACAAAGCGGAGTGTAGGAGGGTGTGTCCAGAGCTGAGACAAGAGCCTAAGAACTGATACAAACGGAGAGGGCCTGAATCCTGGAAGACAGCACTAAGACACTGATGTAAAAAACCAGGGAGGGGCTTCCCTGGTGGCGCAGTGGTTAAGAATCCATCTGCCAATGCAGGGGACACGGGTTCGAGCCCCGGTCCAGGAAGATCCCACATGCTGCGGAGCAACTAAACCCGGGTGCCACAACTACTGAGCTGGTGCTCTACAGCCCGAGAGCCACAACTACTGAGCCCGAGAGCCACAACTACTGAAGCCCGCGCGCCTAGAGCCCGTGCTCTGCCAACAAGAGAAGCCACCGCAATGAGAAGCCCGCGCACCACAACGAAGAGTAGCCCCTGCTTGCCCCAACTAGAGAAAGCCCGTGCGCAGCAACGAAGACCCAATGCAGCCAGAAATAAATTAATTAAAAAGAAAAAGAAAAAGAAAAAAAAAAACCAGGGAGCTGCCCTACCTCAGATTTCCTGTCGTGAGAGAAAATCACGTCCCTGGGCATAAGCTGCTCCTGGTCCTGTAACTGACGCAGCACGTGTACAGCCACAGCGCTGCCTTAGCTCTGGTCCCCCACAGGGCCTAGTGCGGGTCCTGCCGACTGAAAACATTGATGAGGTTCAACTGAAGCCCCGTGCAGCCAGTGCGGTGCCCAGGGGCCGGGACTCTGACTCCTGGGTTCAATCTCTGCTCTCCATATGCCATTTCAGGCCGGCTTTCACCGCTGCCAGCCTCCATTTCCTCATCTACACGATGAGGGCATTACGAGCAGCTGTCTCATTGGATCCTGGTGCAGACTTAGCCAGAGGGTCTGTGTCGGTGCTGATGCGCGACCCCCTCACATACACTAAGCCCTCTGTTGGCTACTGTTATCAGTCATCAGCTCACATGCCGCTATTTTGACAAATGGGCTTCGAACTGGCTCCCAAAGAACCCAGTTCCACCCCGCGCCTCACAGGTAGAGCCGGGCTCCGTGCCGTACCTCCCTGGCCTCCCTCCCGTCACTGGCTCCATAACCTGCCTCGTGCCTGCCCCCAGGCTGCCTCCCTGTGTCTCCGGGTCAGAGAGACACCTTCTTGTTGCCACGGCTCTGTCACGCGTGCTACATGACCTGCAGATGCCGTGTCTGCTGTCAGCCTGGACTTCCTTTCCTTGCAGCCGCATATGGTCCTGCTCTGCATTCTGCTGCCCTCCCAGCAGCTTGTCCTCTCCCCGTCCCTGGACCCTCCATGGCCTCCATAAGATGGATCCGGGTGCTTACTTCCATGGAGTTGCTCTTCAGCAATGTACTGATTTCCTAGGGCTCTTGTGACAGATAACCACAAACCTGGCGGCTTAAAACACCAGACACGGGCTTCCCTGGTGGCGCAGTGGTTGAGAGTCCGCCTGCCGATGCAGGGGACACGGGTTCGTGCCCCGGTCCGGGAAGATCCCACGTGCCGCGGAGCGGCTGGGCCCGTGAGCCATGGCCGCTGAGCCTGCGCGCCCGGAGCCTGTGCTCCGCAACGGGAGAGGCCGCAACAGTGAGAGGCCCACGTACCGCAAAAACAAACAAACAAACACCAGACACGCATTCTCTCACAGTTCTGGAGGCCAGTCTGAGATCAAGGTGTCAGGAGGGCCACGCTCCCTCTGAAGGTCCTAAGGGAGAACCCTTGTCTCTCCTGGACCTGGTGGCCCCAGTCATTCCTTGGCTTGTGGCAGCACCTGTTCAATCTCCACTCTGTCTTCTCCTGGCCTTCGCCTCTGTGTCTCTGTGTGTCTCTTCTGTCTCTCATTGGATTTAGGTCGCACCTCAATCTCAGTCCTCACCTTAATCACACTTCTACAAAGAGCCCATTTCTGAATAGGTCACATTCTGAGGTCCCAGGTGAATAAGGATTTGGAGAGGACACTATTCAACCCACTACAAGTGGCAAAAGGTCCACATCCAGAGAGGAAAGCTGAAGATGGAGCAGCATCTGCCCCGCCCAGACAAAAGGGAGACAACTGTCACCTGTGAGGCAACCCCAATATTTCAGCCCCTGTAACCACCCAGGCCCTGGCGGTCAGCGGCCACTGCTAGGCCCTCTCAGGAGGTTACATGATGCCCCCCCGGCATCTCACCTACAGGTCGCTGGTAAGGTCTGTCTGTCAAAGCACACACTGTAAATAAAGCCTTTTCCATTTGGGGCCTGGTGGCAGAGCAAAGGGAAAAGGAAAAGAATTAAACAAAGGCAAAATCTTCATCGTCCACGAAACAATACGCAAAAACCAGGGCATTCCTCTGGACCATCGACAAATAATCCAGACCACAAAAATAATACATTAGACAGCTTGTGTAATGGTAGCATGTGAAAGACTGTGGAACTTACTGAAATGAATTTTCTTCATTTTAGTTTATTAAAATTGCACTCATCTATCTCCCCTGTTAAATATTTTATTTTTTCATATTAATGGCTGCAATTTCAGCTTGTGCCTGTTTCTGTCATTAACACTGTACAAACTTAATATCATTAGTAGTTTTGCCCTTAATTATGTGACTAGAGAAGAAAAACATCAAAGTTTCCGTGAAATTGGAATAGTATATCTAAATTGCCTCGTGTTTATTTTAACATTAACAGTAAATGAAGCTAATGGGCTTTTATATTATTAAAAGCACTCATTTGTGTCCTGCCTGTTCTAATATATAACAAAGCTTTAGAAGATGTTAAATAATTAGTTATTTAATAGGGACGGGTGGAATAGATCAAAGCAAAAGGAAAGGTTGAGGGTAACCAATGCACACAGTTGAGGGGTCTGTCACTTTTAGGCCTTTCAGATGGGATTCTCCCTCTCTGCAGGTTCCGTGCCCCACTGTTAATGTGAGAGATCTAATTTATATCGACCCTGGAGAGTTGAAGCAACAAAATCTATTGCTGCAGCCTCGCAGAGGACACACGTGTGGGAGGCGATAATGTTTGCAATTATTTCTGGGCAATTTGCATCCATAATTCAATACCTGCAAAGGCCCATGTTAGGCTGGGGCTTGGGAGGTCCTCTGCACGTGGGAGCCATGTAGCTGCTGTTGGGCCACCTCCTCCCTTACAGCTTCCTCACTGCTTCCTGGTAGCAGGGTTTCCTCGGCTCTAGAGGATGCTGGTGGCTGGAGGCATTGCTCTGCATCAGGAGCCCAGTGAGACTTAGGGAAGGACTCTGGCTGGTGGGTCTAAATGCGGCGCCAAACTGTGGTCATTCTCCGGCTCAAAAACCTGCAAGGACTTCCTGTGGCCTGCTCAGTCCGGGCCAAGCTCCTTGCTTGGCACTTTAGGCCCCCCTTATCCGACCCTAGCTCTTGCTCCTTCCAACATCTGTACTCTGTACCATCCAGCTGCTTTCCCCACTGGGCCCAGAACATGCCAAGTTGTCCCATCTCCTTGCCTTTGCTCAGCTGTTGCCCTTACCTAAAACCATGTTCATCCTTTCTTCCGTCTATCCAAACTCTAATCATTCCTAAGCATTCCAATCCCAGTTCCTCCATTAGTCCTCTCCTGGTCCCTCTGTCTCCTGAACTCCTAGAACACGGGTTCTCAAACTTGAGCATGCATCAGAATAACCGAGGGGGCTTGTTACAACACAGATTGCTGGCCCCCACCCCTAGAATTTTTGATTCCATAGGTCTGGGTGGGGTCTGAGAATCTGCATTTCTAACAAGTCCCCAGGTGATGCTGATGATCTGGGGACCACACTTTGAGAACTACTAGAGCAGCCAATTAGGCACTGTGCTTGTACTGGCTTGAAAGGTTCTCTGATAGTAGCACGTAGCCAGGATTTGTCTCCTCAAATAGACGGCAGGTTCTTTGAAGGCAGGGACTCGGGGCTACTTCTTTCTTTCTTTATTTTTTTGCAGTACGGGGGCCTCTCACCGCTGTGGCCTCTCCCGTTGCGGAGCACGGGCTCCGGATGCGCAGGCTCAGCGGCCATGGCTCACGGGCCCAGCCGCTCCACGGCATGTGGGATCTTCCCAGACCAGGGGCACGAACCCGCGTCCCCTGCATCGGCAGGCGGACTCTCAACCACTGTGCCGCCAGGGAAGCCCTCTCCTTCTTTATATCCCTTGAGACATCCCTAGCTCAAGGATGGGCTCATGGTGTTTGAAGCAATGACTCCTGATGAACAGATGGGCTAGTTACCATGAGTTTCATTCAATCCGTGATGAAATCTCCATTTTACAGGTAAGGAAGTTGAGGCTTAAGAGAGATGAAGTAAGTCACTGAAGGTCACATGGCTATTAAGTGACAGACAAGATTTGATCCCAGGTTCATTTCCAGAGCCCTGGCCAATGTTTCTTAGTTGAGTGATTTCAGACATGAGGACTTGGGAGGACAAAGCACCTGTGTTAGAAGGAAACGGACTTCTTTTATCACTGCTATGCTAAGGATTTGGGACTTGCAACAGAGTTGTATCTAGTAAGGGGGAAAAATTGCGATGATTTCCCTTCTGTGGACTTAGTGCTCCTTTAGTCTAGGGCAGAATACACACGGTAAACTAGCTGCTACTCTCCTGCTCTCCTTCAGTCGACTAATGCACTTGGACACCCTGATGTAGGGCAAGTCTCAGAATCCTTCACACTGCACCAACTGATTGGCATTTCTATGGCAGGATGAAATATATTTGCCATTCATAATCTAGTCCAATTTCTCCACCATGCTGGTGAGAAAACTGAGACCCAGAAAGGAAATGCAACTTGGCTACACTGCAAATTAGTGATGTGTATTAGCTATCTCTTGCTGTGTAACAAATTATCCCCAAACTCAACAGCTTGAAACAGCAGATATTTATTGACTCATAGTTTCTGTGTGACATGAATTTGGGAACAGCTCAGCTGGTTGGTCTGACTCAGGGTCTCCCATGTAATTGCAATCAGGATGTTGGCAGGGGATGGAGTCATCTAAGTCTTGACTGGGGCTGGAAGATCTGCTTCCAAGGAAGCTCACTTCACTTAGCTGTTGGCTGACAGCCCAAGTTCCTCATCACATGAACCTTTCCATAGGCTGATTGAGTCTCCTCATGACATGGCTTCCCCCAGAAGAAGAGATCCAAGAGAAAACAAACAATGAGGAATTTACAGTATCTTTTATGGCCTGGTCACTGAAGTCACATATCATCACATCCATTTTATTTGATTTGTAAGAAACAAGTCACTAAGTCCAGTTCACATTCAAGGGGAGGAGAATTTGGTTCCATCTCTTGAAGGGAGGAATACCAAAGAATCCACGGACATCATATGATGGAACAGGGTCTAGAACTCAGATTGCCCAATTTTTTTCAATTGGGAAATAAATCATGCAAACATACATTAAATACACATATAGAGTGTAAAGCAGTGTAATTATAAAATGAATACCTGAGCAATCACCATCCAGATTACTAGACCTAGAACTTCGTCAGCACCCCTGAACTCCTGTGTGCCCCTTTGTGATTACAACTGCTTTTCCCCCCAAGGTATAACCACTATGCTGACTTCTATGCTTTTTATTTTCTTGCCTTTCTTTATCATTTTACCACCGATTGTGAGCCACTAAACAATATAGTTTAATGTTTTCTGTTTTTTGAGCTTCATGTAAATGGAATTGTACTGTAATGATTCTTTGGTGTCTTGCTTCTTTCACTCATTACATGTGTGAGTTTCATACATGCTTTGGCATGTAGCTGTATTTTGTTCATGTTTTTTGGTTGTTCTAAGCCCCTCTGTATCTTTAACAATACTTCTTGCCTTAAAGACTATGCTGTTTGATATTAATATAGCTGTACCAGCTTTCTTTCAGTAAGCATTTGCATGATATGATTTTTTTCATCCACTTGGATGTATTCTTGCACTTTATATGTTTTTCTAGTATTCTTTAAGTAGTCTGATAATCTTCAGTTTTTTAACTGGAACATTTACTCCACCTACATTTAATGTAATTCCTGATATATCTGGATTTATTTCTACTACATTATTTTGTGCTTTCTATTTACTCCACTTTTTCTATAGTTCTTTTACTTTCCTTTCTTACCTTTTTTGGATTAATGGAATATTTCTGACCATTCAGAATTGCTCTTTTAATTAATTCAAAAGGTATATTCTGTTTCTATTCTTTCAATAGTTAACCTAGAAATTACAACAACATGTGTTCAAAATTTATCAACAGCTACTATTAATCAATACCTTTACCCTCGTCCTAGACTCTACAAGCATCTTAGAACACTTTAAATCCATTTTACCTCTGATTTATGTGTTTTTATATTTTAAAGTCTATATTTTAAAATCCCACACAACACTATTATTATAGCTTAAAGCAGTTGATGTTCACTGAGTCTTATCTACACAGTTACCAGTTTCTGTGCTCTTTATTTCTTTATACACTTTAGTTCCTCCTTCTGGGATCACTTTCCTTCTCCCCTCAGTACAACCTTTGGCTTTGCCTTTAGAGGCAGCACTGCTAATGGCAAGTTTTTTTCTTCTTTTTTATCTGAAAAGCCCTAATGTTACTTTATCCTCGAAAGAAATTTTCACTGACTACACAATTCTATGTCAGTGGTTGTTTTAAATCAACGTATGCTAAGCTATTCTATTATTCTGGCTCCCACAGTTGCTGCTGAAAGTCAGCTGCTAATCTAGATATTTCTTTTGAATAGATTGTAACCTGTTTTTTCCCTTCTCTGGCAGCTTTAGAAAGCTTTTCTTTGTCCTTGGTGTTTTCCAGTTTCACTATGATTAATCTACACGTGAATTTCATTTATTTGACCTTCACGGGATTCATTCAGCTTCTAAAGCTATCAATCAATATCTTTCTTCAGGTCTGGAAATTCTTAGCCATTATTTCCTGAATAATCGCCTCTTCCCCATTCTCTTATCCTTTTCCATTTGGAACTCTGATTTCATGTATATTAGATCCTTTCATTTTATCTCCCATATCTCTTAATTCCTCTTTCCTATTCCCCATCTCCTTTTCTCTCTGTTGCATTCATCTAGTTCACTGATTCTCTCTTCTGCTATGTCTAATCTGCTATTATACACATCCATGGAGTGTTTACTTCAATTATTATGATGTTATTTCTAAATATAATATTTCCTTCTTTTTAGAATCTAAGTTTCTTTTTCTCTTTTTTAACATTTTTCTGTTCCCTGAAGATATTATCTTTTTACTCCTTTCAAATAGTAAGCACCATTGTTTTATATTTTGTATCTGATTATTCCAATATCTGAAATCATGTAGATCTGTTTCTGCTGTTTCCTCAGGTTCTCATTTCTGGAGCCTTGCTTCCTTGTGTACTCGGTTATTGTTTTGTTCATTTTCCTTGGAAAATTATTTTTGGTAATTTTTTGAGGTCTGGGATGAGAAGATCTGTATTTACTTCTGCCACGCACCATAAAGACATTACCAATCCAAGACACTTTGTTTTGTTTGTTTTTTAATAGACAGATAGATAGATTTGTTTATTTATTTATTTATGGCTGCACTGGGTCTTCGTTGCTGCGCGTGGGCTTTCTCTAGTTGTGGTGAGCGGGGACTACTCTTCATTGCGGTGTGCCGGCTTCTCATTGCAGTGGCTTCTCTTGTTGCAGAACACAGGCTCTAGGCGTGTGGGCTTCAGTAGTTGTGGCATGCAGGCTTCAGCAGTTGTAGCGCACGGGCTCAGTAGTTGTGGCACGTGGGCTCTAGAGCGTGGGCTCAGTAGTTGTGGCTCACGGGCTTAGTTGCTCTGTGGCATGTGGGATCTTCCCGGACCAGGGCTCAAACCTGTGTGCCCTGCATTGGCAGGCAGATTCTTAACCACTGCGCCACCAGGGAAGCCCAGACACTATGAATTAAGTTCATGGCTATAGTTATTCTGACCATTCAGGCAATATAGACTCAGGCTGCAAAGCCACTTTTCAGGAATGGCTCTTTTCCCTCCTGCCCTGCTCAGAATTAAGGCAACCCTTCTTACAGTCCCTGGGTGTGAAAGGGGTAAGGCAGTCTTTCTTCTGATTCACACTTACTCTGAGGGTTTCCCTTTGGAGTCTCACCTTTATGAAGGAGGACATCCTGTCAATATTAGATTCTGCATCTCTGGTGAGCCCTGAGTTTTATCTTCTCTCCCCAGCTACCCTCAGCCACGTCAAGACCGAAACTAAAGTTTGTTGGTTGGGCAAATGCCCATAGGGTATAAGTATTATAGCTTCAGTGCTTTCGGAGTTTCCACTCTCACTTAGCTGTTGGCCTTGTAGCTTCTTATCATCCTGTCAGCTCTTTAATGCTTTTAAGAAAATATTTTTCATTTTATTCAGCATTTCTAGTTGTTTCTACCAGGAGGGTTGATCTAAATAACCCAACCTGCCATTAGCAGGTGTTTTCTCAATTGAAGAAACCAAAACAAGAAATGGGATGGTCCAGTCCAGTGGGTGGTGGGGTGACTGGGTGGTAGGGTGATAGGGTGGTGGCTGTTTTTTTGTCAAAAAGTCCTCCTGGGCTGGCCCTAGCTGCCCTGTCTGCAGGTGCCTGGCCTGACTGCTCTGCCCGGTTTCCTCAAGCACTTGCCCTACCTCTTGCTACCATACTCCAGCTCTTTCTTATTTAAAACCCCTGCTCCTCAGGGTTTCCAGAGGCTACCTTCAGCACCGGCAGCACGCTGGCAGCCGGTCACAGGTGAGCAAGGAACAGGAGGGAGCCTGGTCTTCAAGGCCAGAGCCAGGCCTGGGGGGCTACGGCCCTGCCAGCCTTGACTCCAGCTTGGAGTGGCCAGGAGAACAGGACTCTGCCAAGGTCTGAGAAAGCACCTGCAAAAGGAGTCCTCTCCCTGGAGCCCCAACTCAGGAGATGAGCCCTCAGCCAGAAGTGGAGAGCCAGCACAGAGGCCCGAGGCCGGGCCCGAGGTGCCACCGTGGCTGAAGCAGGCAGCACAGGCTGGGTACCAGCGCGGTGTCAGCCTCCGGCTCCCACCACGTCGATCATCCAGTCCTTAAGACATATTAAAATGGATTTTAAAAGACATTTTGCATTTTCTCTCCCTAACGCCCACATTATTGCCACACATCGGCTTTTGTTTTAATTAAAATCAGTTTTGAAATCCTCCATGAAACTTCAGTGGGATTGTTAAAGGCGGCAATTTCCTTATCGGCAGTGCATCCCCACAACATACTGTAATAGTCATTTTGCAACAAAGCACAAGTCTTATTAATTTAGCTCAATCAAATCAGCACCACGTTAATTTATGGGGCTGTAAAAATCTGGCAGTCCCGCTCTAGATCAAGGAACTTAGGGCAGGCAACACACCAAGTGGGATGTTTATTTTGTACAATGGTCCCTAACTGCATTTCTGTGATTTAAAAGCTTTCCAAGGCGTGCGATGATAATATTACATGCATATAGAATTGTGTGTTTGCTATGCCTCATTACTCCCCACAGAGACCCAAAATCATTTGGTATTCAACTCCTACCTAAAATATTTCCTTTTACATACAAATATTTTTTCTGCTTTAAATGGCTTCTCTATGTTAAATTTTTTTTTCCTGGGGCTGTGAAGCAAGATCATTTCCTACGTGGGATTCTATTTTGGTCCAGTATTGATCTTTAGTGGTGGTTACTAAGTGGGGCTGGCTTTTCCTCCTTTCCCTCTGGCCAATCCCTCCAAACTTGAAGCAGGTGAAGGTTTCCCTGGGTTTGATTTTGCATTTTCTGCCCTTCCCCCATCTTGTTTCCTGATTCCTGCTTCCCGGTTTACTCTCACTGATGTCTATTTCAGCGACTAGGAATGCTTCTCTCTTGCTCACATCTTAATAACAAAGCTTCACAGGGGCTTCCCTGGTGGCGCAGGTTAAGAATCCGCCTGCCAATGCAGGGGACACGGGTCTCTCTTGCTCACATCTTAATAACAAAGCTTCACAGGGGCTTCCCTGGTGGCGCAGTGGTTAAGAATCCACCTGCCAATGCAGGGGACACAGGTTCGAGCCCTGGTCCGGGAAGATCCCACATGCCGCGGAGCAACTAAGCCTGTGCGCCACAACTACTGAGCCTGCACTCTAGAGCCTGTGAGCCACAACTACTGAGCCCACGTGCCACAAGTACTGAAGCCCGCGTGCCTAGAGCCCGTGCTCCACAAGAGAAGCCACCGCAATGAGAAGCCCGTGCACAGCAACGAAGAGAAGCCCCCACTTGCCACAACTAGAGAAAGCCTGTGTGCAGCAACAAAGACCCAAAGCAGCCATAAATAAATAAATAAATAAACTAATTAATTAATTAAAATAAAAAATAACAAAGCTTCACAGTAATAATTATAGTGATTTGCCAGGAGATACAGCATAGCAGCCAGTGGAGGATTTGGAAGGCAGTGTGGGATGGAGAACTGCAGCACTTGTGGGGTAGAAACGGGGAGATGGAGGCTCAGAGACGGCAAGTAACATGAGCAAAGTCACACAGCAAGTTAGGAAGAGCACTGGACTCTGGGACTCAACCCGGATCCTCTGAGCCCCAATTTTTCCATTAATAGAATAAAGACCCTAAGAATTCAAGATGGTCACTCACATGAAGGGCCTAGCACAGGGCCTGGCACACAGGGGGTCCTCAGCAATGTTAGATACGGGTATAACTGTACTGTCCTTCCTCCACCCCAGGTCCTGTCTTTCAAGTGCCTGGCTCTGAACTGCAGAGCTCGATGATGCTCAGGCATAAGCTAAGGGCAGCTGACATCTCACATGCCTATGCCTGCAGAGCTTCTCCAGTGTACAAAGATGAGTCCACCTGCTCCAAGAAGGCACACACCTGCTCTGAGGATACAGACTAGGCACTGAAATACAGTGTTAACTGATGGACTCAAGACAACCTGTCAGGGCTTCCCTGGTGGCACAGTGGTTAAGAATCTACCTGCCAATGCAGGGGACATGGGTTCGAGCCCTGGTCCAGGAAGATCCCACATGCGGCAGAGCCACTAAGCCCATGAGCCACAGCTACTGAGCCTGCACTCTAAAGCCTGAGAGCCACAACTACTGAGCCCACAAGCCACAACTACTGAAGCCCGAGTGCCTAGCGCCCGTGCTCTGCAACAAGAGAAGCCACTGCAACGAGAAGCCCGCGCATCACAACGAACAGTAGCCCCCGCTTGCCGCAACTAGAGAAAGCCCGCACGCAGCAATGAAGACCCAGCGCAGCCAAAAGCTAATTAATTAATTTTTTAAAAAGCTTATAAAAAAAAAAGACAACCTGTCAAAAGACAGGCGTGAAACCCCATTTAATAGAGAAAACCGAGACTGGCAGTAAGTTTGGATGACTGCTCTCAGGTCAGACAGCTGATGGCTGAGGAGAGATTCCAACCCAGGACTATGGACTCCAAGGTCAGTGCCCTTTCTAGCACACTGGCCGCCTCGGGCTTCCTGGCCGGTCCATAGGAGCCCAGGGAGATCGTGGCTGAGGCTTGGGCAGGAAGCAGGTTTCCTGTTGGCGGTATAAACGGCTGCTGATGTGACAGCATTTAAGAGGCCCCAGAAAGCACCCCTGGTTCCCTTCCTGACTGTGGCCAAGCCTTAAAGAGAAGCGTCCTCTAGGTTAAGTCTGTCCTTTTCCCCACATATGTGTTTATTTATTTTAATTATATAACCCACACCATTCACCAACGGTCCTTCTCTGTCCCATTAGTGAGCATGAGTTTCTGGTTAGTCTAGACAGCGGGAGAGCTCCCAGTGCCTGGCAGGGGTCTTTGTGTTGGCGGTGGAGACTCCAATGTGTGACTCCCAGATGCCATCGTATCTTTAGTGACAAGGACATGGAACTCACTAACTTCAGAGACAGTCCACACCATTGCTCGACAAAGCTCTGGTCTGAAATTGACCTTTCCTGGTGGAACCCAAACCAACAGTCCGTAAAGCGTTATCACTTCCTTATGAATGGCCAGGCACGTGCTCTTGATCTGCCCAATGCCAAGAGCTTCCAGAGTCACCTGGAGAGGGGGACTGTGACAGGCAGGCCAAGCGCCAACCCACGAAAGTTAGCTGAGGCCAAGAGAGCTGTCTCTATGGACCTAGGCAAGTAAGGTCCCATGTCCTAGGAACGGGGAAAAGCAGAGGCGAAGTTACAGGAGAGAAGACATGGGAGGGGGTTCCAGGCCTAGGGCAGACGCATGTGCCGCGTGCATGGCCCCGAGGCCTCCAGTGAGGAGTGGATTCAGAAAAGTCACAGCCAAGGGGCCGAGTTCTAGGCAAATCCAAACCCTCCGGTTAAGTTCCAGAAAAACACTATCAAGAAGGCAAGATGTGAGCCGGGATGGAGCTGCAGAGGAGGCTTCGTGACTGGGCAGTGACGTCAAGACTGAAAGCTTCACTGTTGGCCTAACTCAACAAGTACTTTGGAAAACCTGCTATGTGCCCAGCACCAGGCAGGCTCTGGAGAGAAGAGGAAGCAGCAGGCGTTCTCCACGCAGACGCGGTCCTCCCGGGGCAGACGCGGTCCTCCCTCCCGGGGCAGACGCGGTCCTCCCGGGGCAGCCACTGGCCACAAGTCTGCAAGCTCCGGGCCCACCCTTTGTCCTGCTGAGAGGGTCAGTCCCCATTTCCTGCCGAGTTTGGTTCCTCTGTCTGTGCTGGCTCTGGGGGCTGGGCCCAGGAGGAAATGGAAATGTTCGCAGAAGACGCTGCTCTTTGGACAATCCTAGCTCAGCCTCGGCAAACAAACGTTAAGCCTGTGCAGGGCCGGGTCCCAGGCTTGAACCAGTCTGGGAGGCATCAGTCACCACAGAACAGAGGCAGCAACCTGGCTGCTTTCATGATGGTTTCTCTCAGACGAGGCCACACTGAGGTTATAGGGTACCTTTGTGTGAATCCAAAGAATGCACCCCCTTGGGGCAGACACGGCCCCGCAGGACCTCAGACTGGTGCATGGATCACAGGAGAGACTTCAGCCTTTAGAGCCCCCTGGGCTGGGCACACTTGTGCAGTGAACAGCCTGAACAACTGTAGTGGGTGACTTTGCCCCAGACCCCAACCACATGGCCAAAACCCCCAGACCTTTGCAGTTATTGGTGAGAAGATCCAGGCCTCTGCTCCCCCTAGATCACCCCAGATCTAAGCCAGGACTCCCCCCAAAAGAGGAAGAAAGCTGTGCTCTAGCCCTTCCGCCACCGAAGACCAACTCACTCAGAAACTCAGCATCACTACACGACCTCTTCCATCATTCCTTCATTCCTCTCACGGAGGGACAGGTGGACACGGCCAGGAGGAGAGGAAAGACCCCCGAAGCCCCTTTCCGCAGTCAGGGCCAAGCCTTCCCCTTCTTGCTGCTTTTTAAGAAGCTTTCTAAAGAAGAGGAACCTCCCGAGGTAGCAGATGGCGGGTAAGTAGGAATGGTAAATAGTTTTAATTACTGCATAATGTAAGCGAGACAATAAAGGGGAGACAGTGGAAGCAAGCTGCTGCCGCTGAGGCCCTAAAACTGTTCTGGGGCCCAATTTGTCTGGCATGTGCTGTTCTCAGTCTTGGGAGGGCTTTAAACAGAACGCCGAAAATATTAATTGCCTGCCTCGCTGGCCCATCCATCTTCACAACTGAGTAACACGCTTTTTTAATTTCAGGGGAATCGTTTTCAAACGGGAATCATGCAAATGAGTATTTTAGCTATTCATTTGTTTTACTGCAAGCGCTTTGTGAGCAAATGGCCTACAGCTTGCAATGAATTAAAAGACATGGGCACTGGAGACCGATTTTTAATACAAAGTCTTGACTCGGAGACGACCCCGACCAGCAGCACAGAAAATGTTGGCATAGCAACTTTGGGCATTTTCATGCAAATTGGCTTCTATATAGATGATACGAATGCAATGTTTTCCTTCAACTAATCATCATAAAATTAGTTTCACTATATTTAAATGCCTCCACTTAATGCATTATATCCATATGCATGAAATTGCCTCTGCTAATGCAGTACATAAAATGCCAAAGATACAATGAATAGCCAAATTGCAAGCAGTTATGTTATCTCCCATAAAAATGACTCCCCTCCCCCCTTCTTTTTTTTGTGAGTGTGGGTGTTATTGAATGTGCGGGAGCCAATGGCATCTATCACAAATTGCTATTAACACACAGACTCACACTCACACACACACACACACACACACACACACACACACACACACCAGTACACACAGAAACATATAGTCACACACCACACAGAGAAGGAAAGTAAAAACACACACACACACACACACACACACACACACACACACACACACACACACACACACACACACACACACACACACACACACACCCCAAAGTCCTCTACGGTTAAGTAACGTTAAGGTTGTAACACAATCTAACAAAAGCCAGACAAGGTCGGGGCTGGGCTGGTTGTGCTTACCTGGGTTGGGCAACCTCCCCTCACACAGAGCCGGTAGCCAGAGGAGATAGTGGAGCAAAGAGTACTTGCCTTATCTTGGAATTAGGCCCAACAGGGGATGGAGGCCCTCCCCACGCCCCAGTCAGTCACTGAATTGGGAGGCCTGAGAGGGATGTGTCTGAGCTAATCTGAAGAAGACCAGCTGGACCAAGAATTCAACTGGAAATAATCGAAGGGGGAGCCACTGGTGGTGAGAACAGCCCCCGAAGACTGGCCTTGGTGGCCTGGAGAGGTGAAAACTCTGGAGGAACATGAACAAAGTCAATAATTGAGAAAAGACTGCTCAATTATTCAGAGGAAGAACTGAGGACATCTCTTCCTGATGGCTCAGGACCACCCACCTCTTGAGGCTTGTTGAATTAAATTAAGTGGTAAAGTGAGGGAGACCCTTAAGAGTAACAGAATTCACTGAGGTCTAACACAGATGGGGAACTCCTCCAATCTCCTTAAGTTGGCCCATTTTCCTTTCCTTCTAAATTTCTCCCTCTTGGCTTCTGTCTTGTCTGGACAACCCCTCCACCCATCCCCATGTTCTGGGGGCTGCACTTGGCACTCGACACCTGCCGTGTCATGTCATCTTTACAACAACGGTGAAAAAGTCGACACGATCATCGCTGGTCTTGTGCACTCTGAAATGAGTCTTGGTGAAATTGAGAAACACGTCTAAGGTAATATGACCAGTAAGCACCAGAGGAAAGATTCAAACTCAGGTCTCTCTGATTCCAAAGCTGGACTTTCCTTTGTGCCAGGCTGCCCTCTGCAGGGGACATTGAGCAATGGCAGGAAAGAGCTCTTGGGGTTTTTTTTTGTTCCAAGAGGAGCTGTCCTCCTCACCAGCAAGGCAGGTGCTGTGAGGGTAGGAGATAATAGTTTTGTGGGTCTTTCCTTCAACACTAAGGCTTGATTTTCCTTCTGCTTCTGCTGAGTCCTCAGTATGGACCCCAAATTCCCCAGGGTCAAGAGGATTAGCCTTCATGTGGACAGAGGGCATCACCAACTAATTGGGTCCCTAACCCTTCCAATCCACCAAGAAAGTCAAGGCTCCTCTCCAAGCCAGCCTTGGTGGATTTGAAGTTTGGCTTAAATATATGGGTGCTAGTCATGTCCAAGGTGGGCGTTACGAGGGAGAGAAGCAAGAGGTGAATTTGAAAAAACGTAAGCCCTTCCTTCCCACCTGGAGATGGAGTTCCACCTCAGGAATTCTCCAACTCTCATTCCTTGGGGGACTTTGTGTTTGGCTTGAGTAGGGTTGGCATTTCCTCACAAAAATGCATGAGGTTGTGGTGGAAACAGTAATGGTGGTTTCTCAAAAAGTTAAAAATAGAATTACCACATGATCCAGTGATTTAATTTCTGGGTATATACCTAAAAGAACTGAAAGCAGGGCCTCAAACAGATTTTGTACACCCATGTTCACAGCAGCATTGCTTACAACAGCCAAATGGTGGAAACAACCCAAGTGTCCATCAAGGGATGAACGGATAAATAAAATGTGATATATCCATACAATGAAATATTTTTCAGCCTTAAAAAGGGAGGAAATTCTGACACAAATTATAACATAAATGAACCTTGGAGACATTGTGACTGTAAGTCAGTCACACACACACACAAAACCATTGTATGATTCCACTTATATGACGTACCTAGAATAGTCAAAATCATGGAGAGAGAAAGCTGAATGGTGGCCATCAGGGGCAGGGAGGAGCGGGGAATGGGGAGTTAGTATTTAATAGTTACTGAGGTTCAGTTTGGGAAGATGAGTGGAGTTCTGAAGATGGATGGTGGTGATGGCTGCACAACAATGTGAATGTACTTAAAATTACTAAACTATGCACTTAAAAATGGTTAAGGTAGTAAATTTTACGTTATATGTATTTTACCCAATTAAAAAAAATTTTTTTTAATGCATGAGGTAGGAAGACATCTTCCCCAAGACCCCAAGCATGTCACAGGATTCAGGGTCTAAACTCTCTGAGTAGCCTGAGGAAGAACTGAGGACATCTCTTCCTGATGGCTCAGGACCGCCCACCTCTTGTGAAGCATTTCTGTGTTCAATACAGGCTTGCTGAATTAAATTCAGTGGTAAAGTGAGGGAGACCCCTAAGAGTAACAGAATTCACTGAGGTCTAACACAGATCGGGAACTCCTCCAGTCTCCTTAAGTTGGCCCATTTTCCTTTCCTTCTAAATTTCTCCCTCTTGGCTTCTGTCTTGTCTGGACAACCCCTCCACCCATCCCCAACACACACAAACACTCCTATTAACATGTCTTTCCATTGGTCTTTTTTTGTTTCCCCTCCACAAGTGGTTTTTCTCACCACCTGGAATTGTTTATGGCTACTGTGACTCTACAAACACTAAAGCAAGTTGGCATGCTCGCTTGTAATTGGAATGTTTCATCCTTTGCATTGCTATCCTTACCAATGCTTATCTGTTAACACTGGTCCTGTGATTCCAACAGCAGCCACCAGGTGGTGTGTTTTGGAAAACCCAACCTCTATCAATTATGGCAAATACCGCCTCTGGCAGTTGTAGTGAGATTTGCAGGTAGGATGCCTAGGTGGCAATTAACTAAGACTTGAGGGGACACAGCTGTATTCAAAAGCCAGCTCCTTTCAGTGACGGCAAGGGGAGCTGCTCCTGAAGACACCCCACAGCTCTGGCTGCTGTCATGTTCCCTCTGGTACCCTTAGCTCCCAGAAGAACCAGTGCCGCACTATGTCTTCTTGTATATAACCTGCCTTTGGTGCAGGGCTGCACACTTCAGTCCTAGCAGTCCCGCATGGGCTGGATCCCGAGATGAGAGCAAATGTTCCAGCTCATTCCGTTTCCACTATCTTTTGCAGCTTCGGTTTTTAAATTGTGCTCTCGTGGAAAACCTCTTGTGGTTTTGTTCTTGGCACACTGTCCCTGACGTAGGTTCCTTTGCCAGTATCTACCATGTCTGTACGTCCTCCTGCCGCTCATGGGGGAAGCTGGGTCTCCTGCTGCAATGGAATCATGTCATCCTTGGTCTGCAAAGTTGCTGCTTCCCTTTATAGAACTTCCTTTTGCAACTGATGATATTCCTCTAGTTTACAAGCAGTTAGAAAAAGAGAATTGGAGACCACTAGGAATGAGCGGGGATTCACTAGGCAAAGCCATGCCAAGCGCACCTGACTTCCCTTCTGATGGGATGCTTTACACATAGTGCATTTTGATTCCTGCATTTTGTCTTTCTTGTTAGCCTCTGCACAAAATGGAGAGATGGGGCAAGATGAGAGTTTAGATATACAGATTCACAGCTGGTTAATCAACCCCACACAAAGAATATGGCACAATTGATTGGGAGGAATCCTCTGGTGAAATGTCGTAGGGCCCATCCTTAACTCTGTTCTACTCTACATTTTACTGCCTTGAATGAAGACTCTTAAAAGCAGACTTTCCACATTTCCAGGCATGGCAGAAACACTTGAGTGACAAAATATAGGTTGGAGGGCTTCCCTGGTGGCACAGGGGTTGGGAGTCCGCCTGCCGATGCAGGAGACACGGGTTCGTGCCCCGGTCCGGGAAGATCCCACATGCCGCGGAGCGGCTGGGCCCGTGAGCCATGGCCGCTGAGTCTGTGCGTCCGGAGCCTGTGCTCTGCGACAGGAGAG
>NW_006773157.1:1558919-1561539 GCF_000442215.2 Lipotes vexillifer | reverse complement strand
GAAAAAGAAGATATTTTATATAAATATATATATATATATATATATATATATAAACTATATAAAATATATATATATATATATATATATATATATGTTGGAAAAATGTTTAACAGCCTATGAAAAATAGGCTGAATGCATTATGTTGACATTTAACAGACAAAAATGTAAAGTTTTCCATTTAAGTTCAGTCGGTTGGCTAAGCATAGGATGGGAAATACTTGGTTTGACAGCAGGTTCTTGTTGAAATCCTCCATGGTTTTATTTTTATTTATTTTTCTTTTAAAATTATTTATTTTTGGCTGCGTTGGGTCTTCATTGCTGCACACGGGCTTTTCTCTAATTGTGGCGAGCGGGGGCTTCTTTGTTGTCATGTGTGGGCTTCTCGCTGTGTTGGCTTCTCTTGTTGCAGAGCATGGGCTCTAGGCATGCAGGCTTCAGTAGTTGTGGTGCGTGGGCTCAGTAGTTGTGGCTCGCCAGCTCTAGAGCGCAGGCTCCATGGTTGTGGTGCACAGGCTTAGTTGCTCTGCAGCATGTGGGATCTTCCCGGACCAGGGCTCAAACCCGTGTCCCCTGCATTGGCAGGCAGATTCTTAACCACTGCGCTACCAGGGAAGTCCCTCTCTGTGGTTTTAATAATACATAAGCTGATTCCTTACTAAAGATGGTAGATAGCTGCTAAAGGAACTAGTGCCAGCTTAGGTGGTATTAGTGCAAGTGTGGTAAAGATGGTGGTGGTGCTGTACCCACAAGTACTCTGGGATGAGCAACCAAGATGGTCAGGATGCTGCAGTCATTTGCTATGAGTAACCTTCTAGCTTGAGCTACAGAAGGAACCTGGGACAGATCTAGTCCCTGGTGGACAACTTTGAGGGAAAGGACCACATCCTTTTCACTTTTTCATCCCCAGTATCCACTAAAGCACCTGAGAGATGAGAAGGTGTGGTTATATTTGTCGAAAGAATGAATGCATGAATGATTGGAGGAGTCAGAAGGCTTTCTTTGAATACTGGAAGGACTTGCACAGGAAAAAGGAAGTCAGGGCCCAACTATGATGGGGGCCCAGGGATACCAGGGCCCCCTTTCTTGTAAGCCCACCCACACACCCATCGGTGACAGTCCATTCCCAGGAATCCAATTATGAGTAATTTGCATATCTTATAGTGGAAGGAGACATCCACTCCTGGGTTTAAACTCTATCACTTCCTATGTAAGCCTGGGCAAATTAACTTCTCTGTACCTCGTTCCATAACTCCCAAATGGAAGTAAAACTACTACTGCCTCTTTCATAGGGTTGTTGTGAGGATTAGAAGAAATGGATTATGTGAAGAACCTGGCACATAATAGAGGCTCCCCCAAAACTGTGCAGAATGAATGAATTTCCTCTGAACACCTCTCATGCACCCACTGGTTTCCATGAATAACAAAGACCCCTCTGCCCATAAACTCAGCTCTTTCTTCACAGGCAGAGCCTCGCCTTATCCATGAGGAAATCTCCCTGACCACACGCAGCCATGATTCTCCTTGCCTCTTCTGGTTCCCCAACTCACTGTCTGTTCCACACCCTGTTCCCTGACTCCGCTGGGAACTGGGGGGCAACTGCAGGGACGACCGTTTGAGTCTGGGCAGAGTGGGGTCGGGAACAGGATCCTGACTGGGGACTCAGGAGACCAGGACTCTAGCCCTGGCTGCTAGAGAACTGGGCAATTCCAGTCTCCACTCCAGGTCTCATGAAAGGTTCTCCAGACTGTCCCTCACACGTGGTGATTCCCTGGTATACTCTGGCTCCATGGTGTTCTCTGTAACTACAGGTAAAGACGGATCCTTGGCAGAAGTGGGTACCTATGTGGTCGCCATTTTTACCTTCCAAAGACAACTCAGGTACTTGGAGTCAGTGACACGCTGCTCCCCCGCCCGCCCATCATATCTGTCCACATATTTTCTTAACAAATGAGGAGATTCAGTTCTATAAACCCCTTCAGCATGCACTGACGTCCCACGTCAGAAGGACGTGCTCTGAGGCTCCTTGAATCTCCTGCTGGTTTTCTCAGAAGTAGAAGCGCCCTGGCTTTGAGTCTCTAATTTCTGGGGACCTTGGGAGGCTCCTTTCCCTCTCCAGGCCTCATTTTCTCTGCCTATAAAATGAAAGGATTCGGGTGGAGGTGCTCTGAGGTTTCTATCAGCAACAATGTCAAAGTTATTCTTTCAGTGTGGCCCTAGCCCAAGTAACTGAGGCAGAGACATCAAAACAGGATCTGGGGTTAGTAAACAAAGCTTATTAAATGGAACCCTCAATTATTCTTCCAATCTCAATCAAGAGACCCAAATAATCTGACATCTAAATTTGCTCTAGCACTTTCCTTGAATTTCTGCCGTTGATTAGTTCGGGTAGCCAGTTAATGGGTTCTGGTACACCAAACCCATTCATTTTGTTTTCTTCAAGGCAGGCTCCATCTTGGAAATCCGAACCAGGAGGTAATGGCTTTTTTTTTTTTTTTTTTGGCGGTACGCGGGCATCTCACTGTTGCGGCCTCTCCCGTTGCGGAGCACAGGCTCCGGACGCGCAGGCTCAGCGGCCACGGCTCACGGGCCCAGCCGCTCCGCGGCACGCGGGATCCTCCCG
>NW_006773157.1:1536189-1558791 GCF_000442215.2 Lipotes vexillifer | reverse complement strand
TTTATGGCTGTGTTGGGTCTCCGTTTCTGCGCGAGGGCTCTCTCTAGTTGTGGCAAGCGGGGGCCACTCTTCATCGCGGTGCGCGGGCCTCTCACTATCGCGGCCTCTCTTGTTGCGGAGCACAGGCTCCAGACGTGCAGGCTCAGTAGTTGAGCCTAGTTGCTCCGTGGCATGTGGGATCCTCCCAGACCAGGGCTCGAACCCGTGTCCCCTGCATTAGCAGGCAGATTCTCAACCAGTGCGCCACCAGGGAAGCCCCAGCAGGTGGGTTCTTAACTACTGCGCCACCAGGGAAACCCCAGGAGGTAATGGTTTTTGATGTACTGTCAACAGGAGAGCCAGAAATTCTCACGCAATGTCGTCACTGCCTGGGATCCCACAAGGACAATGACATTGAGAATGAGGATGAAGGATGGGGAACAGGGTGCCCAGCCATCACTGGGTATGGGCGGCGTGGGTGTCCCGTAAGACACGGCTGGCAGTGGCAGAGCCCAGGGTCAAGATGGTTGGGATCTGGGGTGTCCAGGGGTGTCATGGCAGGGGAGCAGAGGGGTCGATAATGGGAATTCACATTGGTTCTCAGAGGCTGAGCCAGAGAGGAAGCGGAAATCCTAATTCCAGAGACCAAGTTGACTTGCCACCACCGAGAGCCGGCAGATGTCAGAGGCAAAGGCTCAGGGCCCGACTGGCTCAGAGTATGTCCATTCATTCACCAATATTGATTGAGGACCTACTACATGCCAACCACTGTTCTAGGCACTGGGGATACAGCCATGACACAAGGCAGAAGAGCATGGCCTGCACAGAACTAATTCCAGTTGGAGGAGGCAAAAAACAAAAAATTACATAATGTAATGTGAGGTAATGACTGATAAGGCTCATAAAAAGTATCAGGGCAAAAGAACAGAGAGTGATGGGAGCTGCTGTCTTAGACAGGGTGGTCAGGGAAGGTTTCTCTGAGGAGGGGACAGGGAGCAAGGACCTAAACTAGCAGGGAGTGAGCCATGTGAATATCAAATGAATTTCACCAAAAGCTGCTCTTGTCACCATGGGTGATAGAGCTGCTAGGATTGCATTCAAGCTGTGAGCATCGGAAAATCCAGCTAATTGCCGCTTGAGCAGAGAGCATTAATTTCAACTCACTGTAAAAGGGATGCGGTAGGCAGCCCAGGGCTGGAACAGAGGGTTAAAGGGGCCTCGGGACTCAGGCTCCTCTTCTCTTTCTGTTCTGCCATCCTTAGCGTCTGGCTATTGTCCTCACGGTCACGGGGCAGCTGTTCACCTCCAGACACAGAGGGCCAGCTCAAGACATGAAGGGGGAAGGGGAACAGGCAAAAAAGGCCAAAGGGACATCAGCTGGGTCTGTCCCCATTAGCCCCACCCAATGACTTCTGTGTTTTAATGGCCAGAACTGGGTCACATGGTCATCTCTGCACCAGTCACCGGGAGAGAGAAGGGGTTGTGTGTGGGTAATGGGTTAGCCAGTCAGCACCATCCACCCTGGGTGATGTTATTAGGACCTCCCAATGTGAAGGGTGGCTTGCAATGGCTTTCACCCTGGGTCATCTTAAAGGCTCTTCTCTCCTCTGACGAGTAGAAAAGCCCTGTAGGGAATCAGGAAACTGATTTCCAGCTCTACCACAAAGCTGCTCAGGCCAGTGCTTCCGGTCTCTGGGTCTTACTGGAGCAATCATGAGGCTGCCCTTTGCTTTAATGGTCTAGGATTCCAAGTGTCACCCCTGTCTCAGCCACCCATAAAGTCTGCAACTTAGAGGCCCTAAGAACCCAGCTGCGTCCTGGAGTGGCACACAGAATGGCCATTTTACCAGATAAGACACAAACTCTGAGGGACAACCCAGCTGGCAGGGCTGGGACTAGGGTTAGGAGACCGAGGCCCTCACCTCTGGGAACACAATTTAAGGAGGCTTCGAAAACCACAATAATCAAGATACACGATATTTTAATGTAATATTTAAAAAAAATCAAAATCAATGCAAAAAAGTCCATAATGAACAAAATCTCAAACTTTTAAATAAAGACAGTATCAGTATTACCGACTGTCCCCTTGGCTCCAGACTCTGATATGGCTCAGCATGGCATGGCATTGATACTAACCCCATCTTTATTTAAATTTTGTAATTTTACCATCATTTTTTACATTCATTTTCATTTTTAAAAAATATGTTGCATTATACACAGAGGATTGGATAAAGAAATCAAAACAGGGAGTTGCCTGGTGGTGCAGTGGCTAAGAATCCGCCTGCCAATGCAGGGGACACAGGTTCAAGCCCTGGTCCGGGAAGATCCCACATGCCGCGGAGCAACTAAGCCTGTGCGCCACAACTACTGAGCCTGCGCTCTAGAGCCCGTGAGCCACAACTACTGAGCCTGCGCTCTAGACCCCATGAGCCACAACTACTGAGCCCATGTACCACAACTACTGAAGCCCGGGTGCCTAGAGCCCGTGCTCTGCAACAAGAGAAGCCACCGCAATGAAAAGCCCGTGTGCCGCAACAAAGACCCAACGCAGCCAAAAATAAATAAAATAAATAAATTTTTTTAAAAAAAGAAATCAATACAGTGTGATATTGTGTATCTTTTAAAAATGAAATGAGAGAATACATAATTCCTTGAAAGATTTTTTAAAGATTTGTAGCTAAATGAAAAGTAGATTTTCAACAGTAATTAATTTGATCTTATTTTTGTTTTATTTAAATGTATTTAGGGCTTCCCTGGTGGCCCAGTGGTTAAGAACCCGCCTGCCAATGCAGGGGACACAGGTTCGAGCCTTGGTCTGGGAAGATCCCACATGCCGTGGAGCAACTACACCCGTGAGCCACAACTACTGAGCCTGCACTCCACAGCCCACGTGCCACATCTACTAAAGCACAACTACTAAAGCCACAACTACCAAAGCTCGCGCATCTAGAGCCCGTGCTCCACAAGAGAAGCCACCACAATGAGAAGCCTGCGCAACGAAGAGTAGCCCCTGCTCACCACAACTAGAGAAAGCCCTCACACAGCAACGAAGACCCAATGCAGCCAAAAATAAATAAATATTTAAAAATAAAAATAATAAAATGAAACTGAAATACTGTATTAAAAATATATTTAATAAGGAAAATGTAAACAATGGTTATCTCTGTGTGGTGTAATTTCAGATGATTTTATCTTGTTCCTTACTCTTTGACAGTGACAAGCATTATTTTATATTGTTATACATAACAATAAAAAACCCCAAAACAAAAAATAATAATAATAAAAAATAAAATAAATAAAATAAAATATGTTGCATTAAAATATTATTTCATGGCTAAGTATTTTGGCACCCATTTAAATTTTGTACCCAATGCAGAGGCCTCACCCGCCTTACCCTGGTCCCGACCCTGCCCCTGGAGGCCTTTAGGGAGCCCTTGCTGGACACTGGCCAACCTGCTCAGCCAAGCATTTACCACGTCTGGGGACTTCGGGGCCACACAGTGCACATGTGTGATTTTTAGCCTTTTGCCATGAGGTGTTTGGATCAAAGGCCCTGGTATTTCTTTAGTATGAAAAACCGGCTGTAGCCATTAAAAATTTAGTCCCACAGATTAGTAGCTCCTCTCTGAGGTGCTATATTTATTTAATCACAGTAGATTTGGGCCAAATCCTCTCCTGGGGCTTCCAGCACCTGCCTCCATACCCCTAAGGAGTTTGTCACTAGGACCATGCTATTGGCACAAACTCCCCTTGCCTTTGGCTCCCCCGGCCCGCTGGCTCACAGGGAGATAAAACACCTTAGCCTCATTACTCAGATGGCTAATTGTGAACTGATTTAATTAAAGTATACAGATATTTCCCCAAGTTAGTTACATTTCATATCACTCCATTAGGGGTAATTGGCTGGAATGAGGAGCTGCAGAGACAGAGCCTGGCCAGGTGGATGGGGAGTCGGGAGCCCCCTCGGTTGGTGTGTGTCTTGCTGCCTGACTACTGGGGCCGTCTGCGGGTGTTCCTGATGGTACAGGGTCACTGAGAGAGCCACCTTGACTCAACAGCCTACTGGGGATGTCCCTGGTTCATTTCAATCACATGCACTGAATTGCTCACAGCCAGGGCTGGGAACCTGGGTTTCAAGCCCACTCCAACCCTTATGAGCTCTGGGACCTGGAGCAGTCACCTCACTTGCCTGAGCCTCAGCTTCTTCCTCTGTAAAATGGGAATAATAGTAATGCCCACCTCAAATGATTGGTAGCAAATTGAATGGAACATGCCTGGAAAGCCTTTAGCATAGTACCTGGCACACAGTTAATGCTTGATAAATAATAATAACATTATTTGTGAACAGGTGTGGCTACCGAGTGAAGCAACGGAGAGAGTGGAAGAAGCATCTGACTCAGAGTCAGAAACTTTGGGGTCTGGTCTCAGGCATGCCCCTAGCTTTCTGTGTGGTCTTGGGCAACTTCCTTCCTTCCCTGATCTTTACACAGATGGCAAATTAGGGGAAGGAGGCAGAGACTGAGGTTTAGCCACCCTATATCCATTCTCCCCTTCTTCTTTGCTAGCACAGTCCTGATTGGGGCAGCAATGTACTACATCCATATTTCCCAACTTCCCTTATAGGTAGGGCTAGCCCTGTGACCAATTCTGGTCAATGAGATGAAAGCCAAAGTTGTTCTCTTCTTGGATGGGGTTCCCAGGAAGTCTCCTTTAAAAGGGAGCTGACTCATCTGGCAAGCACCCCTTCCACCCTTCTCCTTCTCACCTAGAATGTGACCCTGATGGTTGGAGCTCCAGCAGCCATCTTGTGACCATGAGGTGACCTTAAGGATGGAAGCCACTTGCAGAGCCACCTGGCCGAGCAGAAAGATAGAAGATGCCATTGTGGAGTTGTTGCTCCTGCCCTGACCACCCTGGATTTTGCAGCACATGAGAAAAAAATAAGCCTTATCTTCTGTTTCATTTTTGTTTTTGTTAAGCCTTAGCTTTTGGTGGTCTTGGTTATTTGATGCCAAATGCTACTCCTCACTAATACAGCGTTTCCTTCTCTATCAGAATTGTAAAAGCTTAATCTCTGAGTGAGTCAAAACTGCCTGCTCACTACCTTTCTTCACCAGGAGAGACCCCTCAGACTGTGACAATGTCACATTACCCTCACCCTGACTCCAGCCCCAGTCGGCTCACTCAGCTCAGGATCTTCTCTACAGAACCAAGAGCCCCATATTTCTAGCCTGTAAGTCTCAGAGCCTGAGGAGATAAGCAGTAGCCCCTTCTCACAGAGAGAGAGGCCCCTGGTCTACATACTTTCCAAGTGTCTGTACAGGAGTCCATTTGTTGATTGTCCACGGTAGGAGGAGACAGACTGGGAAGGAGGTTTATTTATGACAGCTCTGGTATAGTGGAAAATTCAAGGATTTGCTGCTGAAATATCTGGTTTGAATCCCTGTTCTGTTCCTTACTGATTGCTTGACTCTCTAGACTGAATGTTTGTGTCCCCCCAGAATTCACACGTTGAAACCTAAGGGCCAATGTTTTGGTATTAGGAGTTGGGGCTTTTAGGAGGTGATTAGGTCATGAGGGCAGAGCTCTCATAAATGGGATTAGTGCCCTCAGGAAAGAGGCCCCAGAGAACTCTCTAGCCTCTTCTGCCATGTGAGGTTACAGTGAAAAGACAGCCATCTATGAGGAGGCGAGCTCTTACCAAACGCCTAATCCACCAGCACCTTGATCTTGACTTTCCAGCCTCTAGAACTGTGAGAAATGAATTTCTGTTGTTTATAAGCCACCCAGTCTATGGCATTTTGTTATGGCAGCCCAAAGAGACAAAAACAGTGACCTTTGGAAAGTGACCTTTGGACAGTGACTCTCTAAGTCTCTCTGGACCTTGGTTTTCTCATCTGTGAAATGAGCATAATAATAATAACAATACTGTACCCATTCTGTAGGGGATGGGGGAGGAAATGAGATGGATGTGAAATGTATTGTAAGTTGAAAGTGCAGTACACTCATCAAGAGTTGTGATTATTGTCAGAGATCATTTTTTTAGCCAATCTGTATGTCTTTCCTGAGCTCCTTCTCTGAGCCCAGCCCTAGTAGGTATGGTGAGGGGAATACCAAAAAAGCGCAAGCCAGTGTCCTCCATTTTACAGAGGAGGAAATGGAGGCTCAGAGAGGGTAAGTCACTTGCCTAAGGCCACAGAGCTAAAGAGTGGAGGTACTGGGATTTGAGCCTAGCTGTCTGAATCCAAAGACTGCCATGGCCTCACTACACAGAGGTCAAGAGCTATGGCCAAATCCAGCCACCAGCTGATTTTATAAATAAGGCCTTACTGGACCACAGGCACACACATTGGTTTACACCTTGTCTATGGCTGCTTTTGCATTACAGGGACAGAGTTGGGTAGATGCAACAGAGGTTGTATGGCTTGCAAACCTTAAAATATTTACTATCTGGCCCTTTACAGAAAAAGTTTTCTGAAACCTGATCTAGAGCTTCCAGTCTATTCGCCACCACTGAACACCTCTTGCATGCCTGACACTGCTGGGTGCTGGTGATTTGGAGACAAATTAGCTGTGGACCCGCCTGCTTCCCAGGTTAGCAGTGAGGCTGGCCCCATTTCGCAGATGAGGAGACTGAGGTCTGGAACCACCACGCTTCCCTTGATCCCCGAGAGATATGTGGCTGAAATGGACCAAACTCCAGTCTGGCACCTCGCTCTGTCCCACTCCACCAGGCTCCATGGGAAGGGCACACACACCCACATCAGGACACAACAGGGGGAAAGGGATGGGGATTATGGAGGGATTCGTTCTCCCTCTCCCTCTGTCTCTTTCAATCCCTTCCATCAATTCCCACTTATGGGAAAGCCAGGGTAGGTTACAGCACCTTGTTTGGGAAGGAAAATAATGATACTAATGACCACTAATTCAAGGACAGTTACCAAGTGCTACCATGTGCTAAACATGGTAGATACTTTCTTCTTTTAATCTTACAGTACCACTGACAGGTGGGTGTTACAATTCCCCTCCCTGTTTTCTAGCTGGGGAAATGGAGACCACAGGGTTCGAATGACTCATTCAAGGTCACAGAGTTCACAGAACTAGGAAGAGGTAGAGCCAGAATTACAACCCAGGTCTGTCTGGTTCTGATGTCCAGACAGGACACCCCTCCCATCTTTACGTTCAGGGTTCGGAGCTGGAGGACAATGAGAATGGCTTTGCTCACTTGGAAAAATTTATGCAGGGGGAAAAGTTTGTTCCTGGGTCTCTCTGTCATGCTGTTTGGGGGCTTTGACCCTCAACCATGAGCTCTCCTGCTTCCCTCAGTCTCTCACAGGTCACTTCAGCACCCTGGGGAGGCAAGCACCAAGAACAAGGCCCTTCCCAGGAGCATCTGCTCTTTAAAGGGGATTAAACTACAAAGGTAGCTGGTTTTAAGGGTGAAATTTGAGGCCTCTGCTGGCCAGGCATAGGGGGCAAAGCTTTCCTGGGTCCCTGAAGAAACACCCTAGAGGATACACTCTCTGCGACTTCTTACAAGGCAGGCATCAGGCTTAAAGCCACAGGGAGGCGGCGGCGGTTGTCCCTCTGCCTCCAAGACCTCGCCTAAGTCCTTGCACTTCTCTGAACCTCAGATTCTTCTCCTAAAACAAGAGGATGTTGGGTTACTGAGCGTTTGCATCCCAGGTTGTATGGCCTACTGGCAAGCCGGGGGATGGAAAGAGAAGCTAGGTTTCAAAGCTGTTACAGGTGAAAGTGTTAGGAGGGGAGCAGACTCCAGGTGGTCACTTGGCCTCTTGGGACCCGTCGTCACTCACCTGGGTCTCCATCATCCTTGCCCAAGCAGTGTCCCTCCCCACCCTTAGCCCGCACACTTCAGCAGTCCTTCTCACTCCTGCATCGGGACAATCAAGAGGGAGCCCAGGAGAATCCCTGGGAAAACGGCTCACAATCCTGGTCCTCTGCCTGTCTCTTCCCTCCTCCACTGATAGAAGTCACCTCCACTCGACAGCCAGGCTGGGCACCCGCCCTGTGCCCCTCACAGGATGCCTGAACCCACATCCCTGCCCTGTCTCCACCCCTCGAGTACCAGACACTCCACCTTGCTCACCACCCAAAACCTCAGAGCACTTCCCAGCCCCTCTGCCCCCCGCTCACCTCGCTGGTGTGTTTACTTAAGGCTGAAATCTATATCTGGAAGTTCATTAATTATTTTGTGGGTGCCCAAATGCAGATCATTTGTGCTTATCCTCAACTAAATAAGTCAGGTCCTAAGAGGTAATGCCATGGGTAGTGGAATGTAAACAAACACATTCTTACCTCAATAAACATGCTAATTTCCAGCTATAATATTCACAAGTAAAAGATCCATCACGCCGACCCTATTTGGCAAAGGCAGTGGGCCTCATCCGTCAACAAGGGAGGCCCCCGCCAGTTCTCTGCGGGAGGGAAATAGTACAACTTAACTTGCTTGATGACGCCCTCGGGGGGGGGGGGAAACATGAGCCTCACAAATGAGTCTGGGAATGTGATAAAAGGATAATCTTGCATAAATGAGCCTGTATCATCATTACCTGCACCGACCAAGGCCAGGCGCAGGCTTTGAGTGATGGAGTCACATTTCATATAAATGAAGACCGAGGAGTCTGTGCACCAGGCCAGCGGGAGCTCCCTGTCCCACTGGCCACCCTCGCCCAAGGCTGCCCGCCAGGATGCGGGTAGGGCCATGCGGAGGCTTCAGCCCTGCCTGGGGCTGGGGGTGCTGGAGTGGGAAAAGCAAGGACAGCCCAGGCCCTGCCTGAGCACTAGGGCACCCTTGGCAAATGCTGCCGGCAGAAGGGCTCTTGGCCCTTTCACGACCTCATAGGAAAATTAGGGCATCTGTTAGCCTATTTACTCAATAATACATACTGGCCACCTAGTAAGTGCCAAGGCACTGAGACAGGCACTTGGAAAATCAAAATAAGATGAAGGCTTTGCTTTTAAGAATTTGCTTTGCCTTAGGGAAGCAAAGCAAGTGCTCACAGCCTGCTTGGTCTGTGGTCAAGTGCGGAGGGTACTCAGAGGATGGAAAGACGTGGTGGGCCTGCGTATGGCGGGAAAGGTCAGGGCCACTGGTACATAAAGGACAGCGGGGCACTCGGTCAGGTGAATGGTGACAAGCTGGGACCCGCCCTCTCCTTGCTGCCCCTCTCAGTGCCCGCCCCATCCCCAAAGCTCTCAGGGACACAGGCCCTGCCCCCACCCGTAGGTGTGCACCTCCGTCCTTGCCTGTGAGTCCTTTTAGCGAACGACGAGGATGGGGGACAAATGCACACAACTTGTACACCATTGTGGAAAAGATGTGGTGGAGATGTTGATGTCCCTTCCTGATTCTCCCCTCCCAGAACCATGCTGTGGGTGCCCCACACATCTCCCCTGCTAGGAGCGTTGGCAGCTACAGCTGACAGCCACCCTCTTCCACAGAGAATTGACTTTGGCTGAAGAGCAGCCACCTCACCTGGGAAGTCACCTCTGCCTGCCCCTCGGACGTTAGACCAAGTGACTCAGGGGTACAGAGTCTGGCCCCATGGACTGAAGGGGTTGGGGGTCACGCTCTGGGGGGCAGTTCCTGCTCCAGAGCTCCCCGTGGACCAGGCTGAGGCTGGACTCCAGCTGCACCCGCATCCTTGCTGCCCCATCCTGCTTCCCTCTCTCATTCCTCTGGAGAACTTGCCCCTTAATAAGCTGTGTGTGTCCAAACAACCCAATCAGTAAAATGGGCAGAAGATCTAAACAGATGTTTCTCCAAAGAAGACGTACAGATGGCCCAAAAGCACATGAAAAGATGCTCAACATCACTAATTATCAGAGAAATGCAAATCAAAGCTACAGTGAGGTACCACCTTACACCGGTCAGAATGGCCATCATCAAAAAGTCTACAAACAATAAATGCTGGAGAGGGTGTGGAGAAAAGGGAACCCTCCTGCACTGTTGGTGGGAATGTAAATTGATACAGCCACTGTGGAGTACAGTATGGAGGTTCCTTAAAAAACTAAAAACAGAGCCACCATATGATCCAGCAATCCCACTCCTGGGCATATATCTGGAGAAAACCATAATTTGAAAAGATAAATGTACCCCAATGTTCACTGCAGCTCTATTTACAATAGCCAGGACATGGAAGCAACCTAAATGTCCATCGACAGAGGAATGGATAAAGAAGATGTGGTACGTATATACGATGGAATACTGGCCATAAAAAAATAATAATAATAACAATAATGCCATTTGCAGCAACATGAATGGACCTAGAGATTGTCATACTGAGTGAAGGAAGTCAAAGACAAATATCATATGATCTCGCTTATGTGTGGAATCTAAAAAAATGGTACAAATGAACCTACTTACAAAACAGAAATAAGAGTCACAGATGTAGAAAACAAACTTATGGTTACCAAAGTGGAAACGTAGTGGGGAGTGATCAATCAGGAGTTTGGGATGAACATATACACACTGCTATATATAAAACAGATAACCAACAAGGACCTACTGTCTAGCACAGGGAACTGTACTCAGCAGTCTGTGATAACCTATATGAGAAAAGAATCTAAAAAAGAATGAATATATGTATACGTATAACCAAATCACTTTGCTGTACACCTGAAACTAACACAACATTGTAAATCAACTATACTCCAATAAAATTAAAATTTAAAAGAAAGATTTGAAATGATTGCCCTAAGTAGATAAAAATAGCTGCGTATTGTGGGCAATGCATTTTCCTACACCACAGAGATGTATACAACATACTTCCTTTAATCATTTGCCAACTTCTTTTCTAGTTATGAAAATAAGAATGATGACAAATAATAAATGCTTTTTCTTAAGAATGTAAAAAAAAATAAGCCGTGTGTGTCCAAATCTCCATCTCAGGCTCTGCTCTTAGGGAGCCCAGCCTAGGCACCCCATTTTCCCTTTCAGTAGCTGGTGCTTGTGCGCTGTCTCCTCAAAGGCAGACTTGGAAACAGCCTATCACAACACAGTGTACAGGGGGCAGTACCCCTGTTATGACTAAAGTGCTGGGGGCCTCAGAGAGAGGACAGCTGAATGTGCCTCAGAGAGTCAGGAAGGGCTTCTCAGAGAAGGGGTGAGTGAGCTGGGAAGGGTGTTCTAGGCAGAGGGAACAGCAAGCCTTTGAATTTCCAAAGTACTTCCAAGTATCACGTCACAGCAAACAGAACCAGGGATGTAAAGTGGAAAGAGCTTGCTTTAGAAGCCCCCAGAATCACCACCAGGGGCAAGGGGTGGCCAGGCCCTCCTCCTGCAGTAAATGCCTGCTGCAGAATGAGTGAATGTATGTAAACAAGTGAGCAAAATCATTGTGACTGTCTCTCCTGTGGACATTTTATCCACCTGCCGTTTTCCCGTGGTGCCTGCTCCCTCACTAGACCAGAAATTCCTTTACAACAGGGACTTTGGCATCAGGGGTGTCACCACAAGGCCTAGTTCTGCTCTTTGCACAGAACTGATGCTCAGGAAACACTTGTTCCATGGTTTTGCCTTGAGAGGAGAAGGGGGTGTTTAGGTCAAGACCTTCATTCATTCACCAAACAACTCTGTGATGAGACCGTAGCATCAGTGACCAAGAAATAAGGAAGACAGGAAACTACTCTGTGCACCTACTATGTGCAGGGATTGTACTAGGTGATTTTCTGTGCTGCCATTTAAACCTCACGATAAGCTGGAGGTGGGTATTACAATATTATTGCCATTTTACAGATGAGGAAACCCAGTGGGAGCAGATGCCTAACTGACATGTAGGTGTACCTAGGTCCAGAGTCTGTGGTCTTTGCATCTTCTCTCCCTTCCTTCAACCCTATCAGAGGATATTTTAAAATCAAAGTTGCAGAGGCCTCGAATGGGTTAACCAGATCTCTCTAGAGGCGGAAGATCTGGAAGTCCTCTGGGGATCCCTTTCAGCAGAGAATCCTCTGATTCACGCCGCCTGGGCCCGAGGAACCCTGATGGGCAGGAGATCCCCGTCCCAGGCTGAGGCCAGCTCTCCTGAAGCCCATCCAAAACCATGCCTCTAACAGAGAGAGAGCCATGCTTCCAGGGATTGTATGATTCAGAACCTACTTTAGGGTTAATGTTCTGAAGGGTGGAAAAAAAAAAGTATAAATGCTGTTGAAAAACTGAGCTGACGAGCTCCTGGGAAACCTGAGCCGTACAAGTCTTAGTCAAAAGTGCTGGCTGAGAAATCGCTGGCCCCTGCCAAGCCCGGCGAATGGAAGCTTGCACATTCCCAGGCTGCGTGTTTCAAATACTTTCCGTGGTTTCGCCAGTGGAGGGCCAGGAGAGAAGAATCTGTCATTACCAACTTGGGTCTGCAAAACAGCTTGGCTGGCGGGGAGCTGTGAAATCGCAGGAGGTGGGAAACCTGACTCAGAGCTTCAGGGATGCGGGAAAGTGCAGGGGGGAGGAGGCAACCCGACCAGACCTCAGACCTGTGGAGGGGGGCCTGGTTGGTGGGAAGGGTGGGGGAGGGATGTGATCCTTTGACTCATGATGGTTCTTGCCGGCTCACCACCGTGACCACCCCTCCCTCTGGCGTGACAGCCGATGTGGTTTCCTGAACGTTCTTCAGCAGTCCAAACTGCTGTTGAACACCTACTAGGTGCCATGCATCATGCTGACTATCTGATACAACAAGCCTAGGATGTTAGCACGCTGGCATCACATGCCCATTTTTCAAACAAGGAAACTGAGAGCCATAACGACATAGGCATCACCCCATACCACACAAATGGCCAAAACATCAGCTCATCCTTTGTGTATAAAGGGGCTACCATGTGCAAAGATGGGAATGCAAAGATGGAGATGATAAGGCCTTTTTCAGAGAAGGGCTCAAAAGTTTCACAGATTTAAACCAATTGATGTTTTTCAAGGTATCTCTGCATCTACTACCAAAGTTTTCTTATTAAACCGTGTGAAGGAGGAGGGACAAGGATGATTGACAGACCTGACAACAGAGGTGGGGGAGGGGAGGGGTGGGTGGCAGAAAGAGCCCTGGGAGACAAGTCTCGGTCCAGCCTGTCGCTAAGTCACAGCGTGACCCAGGGAAAGTCACTTCAGTCCCTCTGGGTCTAGGTTTCTGAAGAATATGCTGTCCATGAGCGGACAACCTCCTTTTACAAGTGCTGTTGCTACACACCGCTGTCATCACGCCACTGGCTTCCTACTGCAGCCTCTGCCACTCTCTGCCTGTAGGCCTCCTCTGGTTGCAGGCAGATGCTGTGCCTACAGGTGGGGCAGGCCAGAAGTGCCGGGAGTTCAGGCCCCCAGGAGCAGCCCTCGACAAAAGACAGACAGGAGTCGGGGGGTGAACACCCGGCTTCCTGTCCCCTCGAACAGGACAACTCTGAAGGGGTGCGTTACACGGAGCCCCGGTCACCTGCAGGGTCCTCTGCACATCAAGCACCCTGTGTTCTCTCCCTTCCTTCCCAGTCTCACATCCCCACTGGCGCTTCCTGAGATCACCTCCCAAATGAACTACTAGCACTCAAATCTGGTTTCAGGCTCCGTTTCCTGGGGGAGCCAAACTGAGATGCCTTCCTTGTCTGTAAAGGAGGAAGCCAGGCCAGAAGGGGCTTTAGCCATCATCTGCGACAACCCCCTTGCTGTACATAGAGAGCGACTGAGGCCTGAAGAGGAGGAGCTGCCACCTCACTAGCTGTGACTTTCCGTGCCTCTTCCCCAGGTCTCAGGAGGTAAGGCCCAGGGTACGGGGGCAGTCGGGCACTGATGTCAGGGTGCCCCTGGGTTATGAATCCCCTGTTGACCCCTACCCACAGCCTAAGTGGCCCCTCGGGATGCCCTGAGGACAGGGGCCCTGTGGAGGGAACTGCAGAGGGGAGTGGGCAGCAGAAGGCCTGGGGGCCTCAGCCCCCTTCCTCGGCACCTTCACCTGGCGGCCGCCCATCTCCCCAGGCCCCACTCCTCTACTCTGCCTCATACGCGTAGGTGAAACCACACGAAACGCCCTCTGCTCTCCGGCCTCGAGCCCCCAGACGTGCCGCTCCCTCTAGCTAGACAGTGCTTCGGGGCCCCCCACCCCAGGCCAACTCCTCCTCTGCCTTCCAAGGGGCTCAGGCTTCTCCAGCTCCGCGTAAGCCTCCCCTGACACCTGCCACGCTCTCACCATCAGCAGTCACCCACTCCCCCTGCCCCTCCACAGGGTCTGGAAGACCCTCCAGCACTGCACCCAGCAAGTCGTCCCTGGGGAACCACTGTGATGAGTCTGTACCATGTCTTCCCATTAGCTCTCCAAGGGCCAGACTCGGGCTTAGGGACATTTCCTTTTTGTTTGTTGGTTTAAGAAAAGTTTTACTAATGTGTTAATATTTCAGCAAAGTTATTGCAACGGGTTTAAAAGGCAGACAGACACACTATTATAGGCTATAAAGTAACAAGTTTCATACAGTTAAAATATTACATAGAGCTATGGGATTTACTGAATAACTAACAGACCCATAAAAGAAATTAAATCTGAAAGGTTAAATCCAGCATTAGCACCTACAATATCTCTGAAAGTAAAACCTTTAACCGTTTCATTTTCTCCTAGTATACGTCCTAACTTTCTCCCAAATACAGTGCTCTCAAACCCCAAAGATGAAGGGCACAGGAAGTCCCAATACTAAGAACACACAGCCAAAAAGAACTAGAAACAGTGACCCAGACTTGAGAGTTTTAGTTGGAAATCACTTAACTTACTGAACTTGAACCAATCAATATTTCTGTGCACTGAATACTGTATATGAGGAAAGTCTAGGAATCATAAGGTTTGCCAGTAGAGATAGTTAAAAATTAGCAATATATAGTATTATTCCTATCAAATTCTTTTCTCTTAAGTTATATTTATAACAAAACAATAATTTAAATATTTATTAACACGTGCTCATTCAGGGACACAGCAGGGACATTTGTGTTTGATGGTTTAGCATCCACATTATTGTGCTCACTTATTTTTATAAGGAACAAGCAACACAGACCACATCTTCCCAGTGTTCAAGGTAATGCAGTTAATACCAGAATTCTCACACACACACAAAAAAAACCCAAAAAACAAAAACCTGGAAATTGCATTAAATACTGCTTTAATCAGGAATTGCTATAATAAAACAAGTAACATTATACATTATTTTTCCAATGAGCTTCGGGTTGAGAAACTGAACAGCAGAACTTGATCTTTAAGCTTTGAGTCGTGGCAAAACTGGTAATTCTCTGAAATCTGGGAGATGCATTAGCAAAACCAGACACAGCCCACCCTTCACCAAAACCCTGGAGAAAAGCGTTTTATGAATCTGGGGGAGTAAGACTGAGCACTGGCTAGTTTACGACTCGCTGAAGCCGAGGGAATGACGAGAGCCACTGGCACTGCTGGCAGGTAAGAAATAAACTGTGTTGGGCTGACCAACTGCATATTTTATTAATGGCTTTGAATTAAAAAAGTGAAATGCTTCACTGCGTTTTCTCAAAAACTAATCAAAAGATTACAGAGTCCTCCACCATTTGGAGACACAAAGTGGATGCTGAGCGACTAGCGGTCACTCCAGGTGTGGAATTCTAGAAAGTCAGTCCTTGGAGTGAATGGCACCGTGGCTGTGGCAGCAGATACGAAGGAATGATGCTCTGGAGAGGAGGTGGGGGACACTCTGCGGTCGGCCGGTGCACAGATGAGGGTCCCAGCTGGAGGTGGGCCTTTAATTCTATGGTTTATCTTCCACTGCTCATGCCTCTGTCTTCATAAATAGTAATTTCAATAACTCGAAGTCCTCTCTCCATGGGATCTGTCAGGAGGAGGCCTTGGGGAGCATAGATCTTCTCATTCTGCCCTTGAATGTATTTGGAGACTTTCTTCAGAACCTTCTCGTAGTGAGTTTCCGTGCACAGGAAGTTGGTGTACGCTGTTAGACAAGCCAGGCAGCCTTCAAGATAGGACTGGCCCCCGAGCTTCTCTGCTTCAGCATAAAGGTTATTTAGAGTTCGAACTGTTTCGTCCAATTGTTGCCTGTCGATCCGGTTCTCCAGCTCCGCGGGGAACTTGGTCTGGAACTGGAAGCGGGTGCCACTGCTGTAGCCTCGCCGAATGAAAACCTTCCTGGACACTGGCGCCTGCTGCGGCCTCATGGCGAGAAAAGGACGGGCCGCGCCGCCTCCGCTGCCCTCCAGCGGCTGTCGCACCGCCTTCAGGGACATTTTTATCCTCAGATGCTGGCTCTTACAGCTCGAGAAATGTTTGCTGAGTGAGGAAGTGTAGGAAAATCATTCAAAACTTGTGGAGACCCCAGAACCGTTGTCCCTTCCCCATCTTTGTTGTCTTTTTCCTTGGTTGGTCATGGAAACAACGGAGCCAAGGAGAAGCTGTTACAGAGCAGTGAGAAGGCTGCTGGTGGGGCAGGGGAACAGCAGGCCAGCCAGGCTCGGTGGGAGAAGGGAGCCAGAGGGGCTGGGCAGGCAGCAGGTACTGGGCTTCTCCTGCAGGAAGCCTGATGGGGAGACCAAGGCCAGGGATCTGGGACCCCCAGACCAGAGCCTCAGAAGGCCAATTCTGCCACATTACACAGCTCCACGGGCCTCCATTCACTGTCAGAGATGAGCAAGCAAGTGGCCCTGTGACAGGTCCCTTCCTGGGACAATTTTCTAAAAGTGCAGTGATTTTAAAAGCTTTTCTAACTGGAATCCAAACAAAATCCCACCTAGACGTCCAACATGTAAATAATTGCCCTGGTTGAAGCGGGGGACACATGGGGTGGAGTTGCCGGTCCTCTCGACGATCCCTTACCCTGAGGCAAACCACTCTGAGAGTCCCCTAGGGCTCCACAGAGCTGTTTAGAAACCACTAGCCAAGTGGCAAGAGCTGGATTGTGTCAGAGGACCCAGGTTCTAGTTCCACTCTGTTATTTCAGGCTGTGTGACTCTGGACAAGTTACCTCACCTCTCTGGGCATAGGTTTCTTCAACCCCACAATGGAAAAGTTAACATCTGCCTTTCAGGGTTGCTGAGAGGCTCAAAGGGTTGATAACCAGGGAAGCTTGGCACCCTACTGTGGTCACACATGTAATTTGTCGTCAGGAGGCCCAGAAAGACGTGAGAAATTCTGTGTCCTCTTGAAAGAGGAGCTCTTGGAGGCGCTAGGCCCTGGGCTGCAGAACAGACACATGGCTGTGAGACTCACGGTTGCCTTTCTTCCTGGGGTTTCAGGCCTGAAGTGTTCACGAGGTGCCCCTTCGGCCCAGACCTCATTACCCAGCCAGCTGCGGCCCTCGCACAGTCACTGCTTCCCTTCCCTGGGTGTGGGGCTGGGACACGTGAGCATGGAAAATTCTTCCCCTCACTGCTCCACCAGCCAAACCCCAGCAAACCTCAGTCCCAGCCCAGGACTGTGTACCCCTAAAGGGAAATGGAAGCAGAGCGCTCTGGCTCCAGGAATCCACTAATGGAACCTTGTTAATTACTATGTAAATTACTTTAATAGCCTGGATCCCCCTCAGACATTGTTTAGGGGTCTCCTGGAGGGGAAGGAGCAGCCTTTCCTTGGCCCAAGACTCCCATGTATGGTTTCCCATAGGGCAGGAATAGATGCACAGATGGAGAACTAGAGGAAAAGATGGATTCACAGCTGCCCCTGGTCCATGGGATCTTGAATGTGACACTGAGATGCACGAACAGACTCTACCCTTGAAGGCTGGAACTGAAAAGGACCTCGGATGATCTCTAGGCCACCCTCACCCCCTTGCTGCATCCAGGAGAAACAAAAGCCCAGAACAGGTGAGTGACGTGTCCAAAGTCACACAGCAAGGTGATTGGTCAGGCAGGGACTAGTCTCCCACCTCCAGCCCAGGGGTTCTCAAACTGGCACTTGCGGGATGAGCTGGACCCGGGTGTCCTGCCTAAAACATCATATAGTGAGACTTTCCCAGTGTACAGAGAAAAAAAAATTAATTTAAAGAGAGGTATTTTCTTGATTTTAGGTTCAATGTATACTTAAAAAAAAAAAAAGGTACACTGTCCTAGAGACATAGTTATATTTTATTCCATAGATGTGCTTTTGTATTATGGAATTATGTATGTTTGAATGTCATAGTGGTCTATGAGGAACACCATGACCTTACAATCCTCTGACCTGAAGGAAAACCTGGGTCCCGAGGCACTTATTTTTATCTCAATTTTCCAGATGGGGGAGGAGACACAGAGAGATGCTAACAGACTTGCCTCAGGACTCCTGACTGATCTGTGCTCTTTCCACCACACGGCTTATTAGAAGTATGTATAAACAAAGAGTAAATAGGTTCTGAGAAAGGAAGTGGGGAATCATGAGGACAGTAATACTATGCGGGGCGGGGTGGGGGGGGCTTCCCGGGTGGCGCAGTGCTTAAGAATCTACCTGCCAATGCAGGGGACACGGGTTCCAGCCCTGGTCTGGGAAGATCCCACATGCCCGTGCACAAGCCACAACTACTGAAGCCCACACGCCTAGAGCCCGTGCTCCGCAACGAGAAGCCACCGCAATGGGAAGCTTGCGCACCTCAACGAAGAGTAGCCCCCGCTCGTCGCAACTAGAGAAAGCCCACTTGCAGCAATGAAGACCCAACGCGGCCAAAAATAAAATTAAAATTAATAATAATAATAATAACAATACTACGGGGCTGTTGCCTGGATGATGAGCTTGTGAGGAAGGCGTGTATTTAACAGGCTTCTCCTGGCTGCTCAGGGCGCATGCTCCTCTCTGCAGCACAAGCTGCGTTTCAGCAGGTCTGCTGACAAGATGAGGGCAGGACTGCAGTGGTTTTACCGTAACTTTGAAACCCAGTTCCCTTACTGAGTTTATGATTAACGTCTCCATCCCAAACTTTATTCCCTTTCTTGTCCCGCCCCCACTCCCCTCAGGACTGAGGAGTATCAAAGAAGAGCAGAGATTGAAACGAAGCAGGACCCTTTGGGGCCTTCCTGGGTACAAAAACCCCTCCACGTCCCCCGTTTCTTGTTTGTAGAAAAAGGCTTTAGTCTCCTCGGCTTCCCTGAGTTCCAAAGAGCAGACTCAAGCAGTTAACTATTAGGACAACAGAGTCACAGGCCTCCTAGGGCCTCCTCAGGGGATACAGATAACAATCTGACGCATGCATATCTTTGAGTTGTTCTATAGAAACTAAGACGCCCACCCAGGTGGAGGGAGGATGGTGACTACATGCTGACCACAAGCACTAGACCCCAGACTGGTTGGAACCAGATTTTGATTCCTAAAACATCACCCTGTTACCTCACCACCAACCAATCAGAAGAAGGTCCACGGGCTGATCAGCTTCCTACGACCCGCTCCCCTCACACCGTCTTTAAAAACCCTTGCCTAAAAACCCTTGCCTGAAAGCCATGGGGGAGATCGGGTTGTTGGAGCGTGAGCTGCCCGTTCTCCTGGCTAGGCTCCCTGCAAATAAACCCACACTCTGCTGCAAACCCTGCTGTCAGAGTTTGGCTTTCTGCACCTCAGGCACACGAGCCCTTGCTCGGCAACAACGTGGCAGTGCTGTGGCCACCTGTGTGACCTTGGCATGTAGCATCACCTCTCTGAGTCTTGGTTCCTCCATCTGAAAAATGAGAATAAGAATACTTGCCTCACAGGACGGCTGAAACAATGAAAGGAGATGGTGCTAGGCACCTGGGGCACGAAGTAATCACTCAGCTTCTCCCTCTTTCTGTCTCCAAGGCGTAGATATAAATATTTTTCAATTATGTTCAGGTGCGCCAACCTGGGGTGTGTCACCGGGGACAGGCAGTAGGCCATCAAATCTCCCCCAGGCCCTTCCTTGCGATGCCTCTGACTAGAGGCCCTCAGTGCCCAGACAGGCTCCCCCAGAGCCTCCCTAACGTGCCCTGCAGTCCCAGCTCCTTCTGCCGGCCTCCAACCCTCCCCTCGGCCCTGCCACGCACCCCACCCCCACCCCCACCCCCGCTCAGGAAGCCTTCTGCGGCCTCCGGAACCGGGTCCCCTTGTCCTCATCGCCTCTGATGAGGACACAGGCACCTCCTCCTCCCCTTCTCTCCACAGCCTCAGACAACTGCTTCAGCGCCAGCTCAGCCTGGGGTTCTAGGTTCTGAGTGTCTCCAGGAATCTACTGGAAGAAAAGGTAGGGCTGTCCGAACCCTGAGCTCTGCCCCTACAAATGGGAGAATAACACTGTTTCCACCACGACCACAGGAGGGGAGAGGTCCTGGGGGCGGTGGAGCCGCAAGGATCGTTAATGTTTGTGACCCGGTTAAAGACATAGATACGGATGTTCTGTATAGACCGTGCCAGGCTCCGCTCCGGGTGTCTGATGAGCTGTGCCCCCTGCTGAGGCTGCCCTCTCCCCCCATCCTCACCTCAGAGGACATCTGCACGGAAAAACCCCTTCTCCCCGCCGGCAAGCGTGGCTCCGAGTCCCTCCCCTGTCCCAGCACCTCCCGAAGGGTGGTCGTTTCCTGTTCGCCTCCTATCCCTGCACTGGGCTGAGCTCTGGGAAGGGAGGAGCCACATCTCAGTTCACCGGGCCTTGGCCTGGTTTTGGCTGCACATAACAGAATCCAACTGAAGCTACTTAATGAGAAAGGGGAATTTGCTGGAAGGCCATGAATGTAGTTTAGGAGGGGCCCAAGGAGCGGCAGCTGGCCTCAGGGAGGTTGCAACCAGAAACGGGTCTCCCTCTCGTCTTCCCCTTCATCTCTCAGCCCTGCTTCTTTCCCCTCTCTCTGCAGGATTTTATAACGAAGTTTATGCTCACCCCCCTAACAGGATAGATCTACCATTTCCAAAGTGAGAAACCAACAGTCCACTGTGCTCAGTTTAAAAGTAAGTGGTCAAAAGCTGCTTAGAGAACCATAGGCCCTCCCGTTAAGCCCTTCCCCACGCAGAGGTTATAAAAGGGTAGGAGTCAGAGATTAAGGAGTTTGAGAAGGAGGATGTCTGTGGTGCTGGTCTGTGTGGTGTATGTCCTCACCATCATAACGGAAATGCTAACAGCTACTACTGATGGCTGCTTATCATTTGGGAGGCCGCCATGCTTAGCACTGTTACATGGACGATCTCATTCGACCCTTGCAACAGACATATGAGGGAGGTTCTATTATTATCCCCGTTTTACAGATGAGAAAACTGAGGCTTGGGAAGATTAATAACTCCCTAGTAAATTGCAGATCTGACTCCGAAGCCCTGAGTTATGCTGTGTCCTGCCTGTGGGTGTGGCACACGGCGTTCTTGTGTTACACACTACGAATCTGACAGTGTGCACTTACATATGGGCCCTCGGGGGTGCTATGCACACATGCATGTGTGTGGGCCAGTGTACGCCTGCACTGGGAGACTTTGGAGGGAGTCACCCCCACGCTTCTGGGTCTGCCTGGTTCACACCCCAAGCAGTGCTGGTGAAACTTTCCCCAGCCGCTGCTCTTTGGTGACCAGTTTTCTTAATGAAAAATTCAGCGAACAGGACTGGTTGTCAAGCACTGGGGAGGCCTGCACGCTTGGTGGCTTTGGCAGATGAAGCCCCAGGGAGAGGAGCCCACAGTGCCCACTGTTCCTCTCCTCATCACGGGGCTGCCGGGAGCCACCACACAGCGAGAAATGTGAGGCTTCGAAAGACCCAGGAGACCTCAGCAGCTGCCTTCTCTCAGTCATTCCCACCCACCAGGCAGGCTTCCCCCAGCCTTGTTTGCAGCCCCCCTCCTCAAAGCTGCCTCCAGAATACCCATCCCCATCACAGGCCTGCTCCACAAACCTCCATGGCTCCCTACTACCCTCAACATAAAATGCACCTATACCCTGCTTCCCTCCACCACCTGGCCTCAACCAGCCTTTCTAGAAAACTGTCCAGGTAGCTGCCAGGGCCGGCACCAGTTTGAGGGGAGAGATGTCCAGAGCGCAAAATTTAAGGAGGCCCTTGCTCTCAGGGTCCAGCCCACAACACTTAGCCTGGGTATCCTCCACCATCCCTGGCCCAGGAGCAGGCATACCCATGGGCTGCTCAGGCTGAACTAAAGGTGCTGCAGAAAATTCAAGTCTGGTCCAACAAAGCCTCTGAGTGCCAGTTCGGTGCTGGGCCTCCCCGGACATCCTGTCACTTGGCATCAGAGCGCCCCCCGTTTTGAAAGCAGGTACCTCCCCGCCCTGAGTCTGACGCACTAAAGCCACAGAACCAGCTAGCAGCAAACACGCGCTATAAGACCCCCTGGGTTGAAGACCCACCATGGGGAAGCTGCTGAAGGCCTCTATTACCTTGTTAACGCTCGAGATGATCCAGGGAAGTTGGTGCTGCCCTCCATCTTCATTGCTCACGGATCCCGGAATTGCCAACGCGCCTGCTCAATGAAACGTATTTTAACCCCCAATCAATACTCACTGTGCCTTCAGGGTCGCTGGCGGACATGCGCAGAATGGCCCCCGTGCGCGTTCCCAGCTGAAGTCCAGCAAGCCGACCGATGCTCCGCCTTCCTATTTCAGCTCACACTGTTAAACGTGTCCTTTCCGTGGTCCGTTTAGTGCTGAGCTCTTCACAATTTTGTGCTTTTTGTTGGTGATTTCGCGTTTTTTTTTTTTTTTTTTTTTTTTT
>NW_006773157.1:1532312-1536102 GCF_000442215.2 Lipotes vexillifer | reverse complement strand
TTTTTTGGTTTTTTTTTTTTTTTTTTTTTTTTTTGGCCGTATGGTGTGGCATGAGGGATCTTCGTTCTCCCGCCAGGGATCCAACCCATGCCCCCTGAAGTGGAAGCGTGTCTTAACCACTAGACCGCCAGAGAAGTCCCAATCCGCTATTTTAAATGGCCCCAAGCATAGTGCTGAGTGCTTTCTAGTATTCCTAACTGAATGAAGGCTGTGATGTGCCTTACAGAGAAAACAGGTATGTTCATTTTCAACAATATGTATTAAATAAGGTATCTGAACAGAAATACACATAAGACAAGGTTAGGTATTGATCAATTGAAAAAATGTGACCAGAGGCTCAAAGAAACCTAATCCTGTCTTTTCCCTAGGAATAATGGCTCAGTATTCAGTGTTCCCAACTGCCTCACAGACCATGACTACCACGAATAATGAGAATCAGCTGTGTTTTCATTCTTTGCTGGTGAAGAAACTATGGCTCAGAGAGGCTAAGCCACCCATCTTGCCTTGCACAGCTAGTGAGTTTTAGGTCATTCTGAGAGGAGTCAGAAACGAGCCCTCTGCTTTTTCATGAGTTGGGGGTAAATGCTGGTGGCCTGGGACATAAGTGATAGGGGCAGACGCAGACTTGGCATTAAATGGCATTATCTAAAGTTCTTTTTCATTTATCTTTCGATCCTTATGATCAGATACAAGTGAAAGCCTGGGCGTGGTGCAAGTCAGTCCTTAACACCTCTCAAATCCTTCTGCTAATTGCCCTTCTTTTTTTTTTAAGAATTCTTCTTTAAAATTTATTTATTTTGGGCTGTGTTGGGTCTTAGTTGCGGCACTCGGGATCTTTCGTTGCGGCACGTGGGCTCTCTAGCTGCCTCACGGCATGTGGGATCTTAGTTCCCCAACCAGGGATGAATCCTGTGTCCCCTGCATTGCAAGACGTATTCTTAACCACAAGACCACCAGGGAAGTCCCTAACTGCCCTTTTTAATAAAGAAAGAGCAGCCCTCAGGTCCAGAGCCTCCAGCAGGTAGGAGGGTCTAGCTGAAATTTAGTAACAATTATTTTTATACTTGCCTTCAAATACAATACTTGCCATAAATAATGGGTCATTGTAATGGTTTTTAACTTTCAACAAAGTGATAGAAAGTTTCTTTTCAAATAGATCGGGTTAAGTAGAGGTGTAAATATTTAAAGAAAAATGTTAAGTAAATAATTGTAAGAAAAATGCCAAAGGTGGCATGTAGTGGTACGTGCAAAAATCAGGAAGGTGATCTGGGCTGATGTTTTGGGGGTGCTGGCAACATTCTGTTTCTCAATCTGGATGCTGAATATAAAAGGTGTACTAAAACATTTAGTGGTTTAAATCATAGTGGCTTAAACCATCAACAATTTAATTATTGTACAGTTCTAGAGGTCAAAAGTCCAGAATGGGCTGGTAGGGCTGTGTCCTTCTGGAGACTAGAGGAGAATCTGTTCCTTGCCTTCTCCAGTTTCCAGAGGCTGCTTGCACTCCTTAGCTTGTGGCCTCTTCCTCCATCTCCAAAGCCAACAGAAAATCTCTCTCTCTCCTGCCTCCTCCTTTCCTTTGTAAAGAACCCTGTGGTTACGTTATGTCCACCTGGATAATCCAGGATCATCTCCCCACCTCAAGTTCCCTAATCACATCTGCAAAGTCCCTTTTTGCCAAGTAAGGTAACATACTCGCAGGTTCTGCAATTAGGATGTAGACATCTTTGCACCATAATTCTTTGGGGGCCATAATTCTTCCCACCACACGTGGAAGTGCATGTGTGGGTGTGTGCAGAGCCTGCAGAACTGGGCGCTTGGTAACTAAGGCGTCTCCATGCACACAGCATTCCAGCACAGTCAAGCGTGCAGCTGCCATCTGCCGCTGTCCCCTCAAAGCCTCCCTTTGCAGCCTAGCTGCAGCCAGTGAAGTCACCTTTCCCTCCCAGCTGGGATCAGGGCGGAGGGGAGGGCTGGGGAGCCCCGTGCTGGGAAGCCGGGCAGTGCCAGCAGTGGATGGCCTGGGTGGGAAGGCGGCCCCAGCCCACCCTCAGCAGTCACTCCGTTCAAATGCTCTTTATGGGCTCCCCCAGCAAACCTGCAGCAGGTTCATCATCTGAAGTCACAGAGAACCATTTGGTCACAATTCTGGGCACCACCAGCCTCCTCCATCGTAGTCTGGCTGGGTTTGGGGGTTTTACAAACTGCTAAGCCATCTGTCTTCATGATCACATCATTTACTTTCAAAACTGAGGTGCCCCTTGGAATGCATTTATTAGTGATAATAAAACATGCAGTAAGAACAAACTATTGTTTATGTGCCACTTACCTCCCACGTCAGGATCCTAAACCCTTTACATACGTTAGAGCCTTTAACCCCCTTGCCAACCCCACGAGGGAGGTATTAATACTACCTGTACTTGCAGATAAGGGGTCTGAAGCTCAGAAAGGTGAAGTGACTTGCCCAAGGTCCTGAAGTAAGTGAATGGGGGAGCTAGGATTGGGGTGCAGGCCCTAACGGTAGCCCACAATGCCCGGCTCCTGGGAAGGGAGTGCCTGGGTGAGGCTGTGACTGGAGATCCACTCCAAGCAAACCTAGGCCTGGCTCTCCTGGGATTTCTCCTCTAAACTGCCCCTTGCCCTGGGGAGGGGAGGAAAAGAGGCCCAGGTTTGGAGCCATGCCTCTGTCAGTTTCAGTGTGAGTTTCACGGTGTGCTGCATGGCTTGGGGAAGGCCTGGCCTGGACCCTGTGACCCTGAGGAAGCAGCTTACTCCCTCTGGGCCTCAGACCCTCATCTCTAGGTCTGGGGAGCTGGACTCAACACCTCCCAGGGCTTTCCAGGGCTGGCCCTGCAGGGCTCCCACAGGGACTGTGGCCAGCCAGAGGGCTGCTGGGGGCTTGCTGAACCCTTGGGGTAGTCCCAGAGCCTCGGTGACATCCATCCTCCTCAGGCTATGGGCCCCAGGCTCTGGAGAGGGCACTACCCGGTGGCATTGGTCTCCAGCCACTTTCAAGGATAAGCATACAATCTTAGACTGGATTACACTTAATTTTCCTTCCTTAAAAATCAATCCGTATATAAAATATAATTGCCAAGTTGTCTAAAATGCTACAATCCAGATGCTCCCACAAAAACCGCACAAGGACTATATCAGAAAGACACAGAAGCCAACCAAAAGAATGGCCAGGGCTTCCACGGTGGCTCCGTGGTTGAGAGTCCGCCTGCCGATACAGGGGATATGGTTATAATTTTTGGTTTTTGTCTGAAATATTACTGGTTTTTAATCTGTATTTTCTAGATATAAGAAAACCTTTAGGGCTTCCCTCGTGGCACAGTGGTTAAGAGTCCGCCTGCTGATGCAGGGGACATGGGTTCGTGCCCCGGTCCGGGAAGATCCCACATGTTGTGGAGCAGCTGGGCCCGTGAGCCATGGCCGCTGAGCCTGCGCATCCAGAGCCTGTTCTCTGCAACCGGAGAGGCCACAACAGTGAGAGGCCTAGGTACCCCAAAAAAAAAAAAAAAAAAAGAATGGCCAGAGCTGGAACAAGGTAAGCAACCAAATAAATAAAGTACTGCATTATAACCCAAAGTATAAAACATATATCCATGAGTCCATAGTGCTATAAATTAATGATTGACTAAATAAATAAACAAGGAAGACAAATCTCTGGTGGAAAAATATTTCCAAATAATTTAGGTAGATACTCCCCCCTCGAGGATGGAGAACATAAGCCCCCAACCCTTAAGTGTGGGCTGTGCATAGTGACTTCCTTCCAAAGAGTGCAGGA
>NW_006773157.1:1517020-1532302 GCF_000442215.2 Lipotes vexillifer | reverse complement strand
GGAAAGAGTAACTTTACAGGGGAGTCACCTGACAGACACTATGTCAGCCGGGTGATCAAGGCCAACATCAACCATGATAAATTATGTTGATAGGATGTACCTTTAATCCTGGAACAGAAAAAAAGACGGTAGGTAAAAACTGAGGAAATCTGAATAAAGTATGGACTTTAGTTCATAAGAATGTGTCAATATTGGTTAATTAATTATAACAAGTGTAGCATATTAATGTAAGATGTTAATAACAGGAGAAGCTGGGTGTGGAACTTATGGAATCTCTCTGTACCACCTTTGTAATTTTTTTCTGTAATTATAAAGCTATACTAAAAGTTTATTTTTAAAATCATGTATTGAATTGTTACTTAATATGTACATTAAATTTTTTTTAACTTTTGTGTTTATTATCTGAGCATTATAAGTAACATAAAAAGAAGAACTTTGGTTATACATTCATGTACTTTAATCAATTTCTTAGCCATATCTGTTTCTAATATTCTGTCACTGGTATTCTTCTAAAGAATATGTGTTTTTAAGAAATATGGTCTAAACTAACACAACATTGTAAAGCAATTATACTCCAATAAAGATGTTAAAAAATAAAATAAAATAAGCAAAAAAAAAGAGAAAGAAATATGGTCTCTTTTTTCCCCCTCAACGAATTGCATGTAATTATCTTCAAAGTTACTATGATTAATAAAATGGAAATTGTTGACACCCTTCATGGACTCTTCTATAGATTACAATATTCTTAATAAGAACATAGTTTTTCTGCAGAGGTGCCTGATAAGCTCAGAGCAGATTCTGCTAAATGGAGGACACTCTCAATTCTAATTTCTTTAGGTAGGAATGGTTAATTATTTCAGCCCCAATATTTTCACACGCAGTGTATTTACATTTAGAATACTGTTCTTTTTTTTTTTTTTTTTTGCGGTACGTGGGCCTCTCACTGCTGTGGCCTCTCCCATTGCGGAGCACAGGCTCCGGACGCGCAGGCTCAGCGGCCATGGCTCACGGGCCCAGCCACTCCGCGGCATGTGGGATCTTCCCAGACCGGGGCACGAACCCGTGTTCCCCGCATCGGCAGGCAGACTCTCAACCACTGCGCCACCAGGGGAGCCCCAGAATACCTTTCTTTAACAAATATTATGAGAAGATAAAATTCTCATATAAGTTGACTTTATAATTCTTTTTAATATTTTGCCAGTTGTAAATGCGGCAAAACCATAAGCCTCTGTCTTCCCTTCAATCCAAGTACAAAATATAAATTTTCCCAATTTAAGATAGGAAGTCCAACAAAATATTCTTCCCCAAATCCGGGCATTCCAAAGAAAAATTCGAGAATCTCTAAATTAAATCTTGGCCACCGTTTGCGTTCTCATTACTTTGTTCAGCAACTCCCTTGCTTTTGAGGGATATATGAAAATGTTTCCTTGTGTGAAATAACTGAAATTTGGTGAAAGCTTTGTTTACAGTACCTTAAGTTGATGAAAGTTAAAGTTTATTTTGCCACCCTTGTTGAACACTCTGATTAAAGGTTTTCTATTGCTTTTGAACAAAGTTTAGAGGATTCATTTACAAAATGTCCAATTCCATTGTAAACACTTAAAATGATTTACAAAGTTCTTCCAAGGATCAAACACTTAAAAATTGTGACTGATGACAGGCAGCAAAAAGAGAAAACATACTGTTGTGCAGGGCTCTGCCCGGTCATGCTGGAGGCTGAGGCAGAAGGAAAATTGATAATACTGATCCTCTCTTTATTTAAAATTTGGATATTTTGTTCATCATGGTTTTTGCATTTATTTTTGATTTTTAAAATACATATAGCATTAAAATACTATTTGTCTTGATTATTGAGTTTTTTGCTGCCCCTTAAACTTTGCCCCTGAGGCAGGTGCCTTGTTCCCCTCTCCCTAGTCCTGGCCCTGTGGCCATAATGAAATATGTCTTATATTAAACACCTTTGCCACGAAAATATTGTAGTGTAATCACTATGTATGTGTGTGTGTACATACAGATAACTACAGTTTCCGTTTCAATTGATATAGCATCACAGCTTGTTTTATCCCAATTTTCAATTATATTTGCACCACACCGATTTCAAGTTCATTTCTGCTCCATGAATTTCCTAATTGGATATGAATATTGTTTTTACCATGCTGCTGCATTCTACTAAAATTTATATTTATACTTGCAAGCACAAAGAATTCTATCTTCGATGCTGAACTTTTTAAATGAATTTGCAAGAATATTTACAACAATGTCAGATGTTTCACCCTCCCCAGGAAGAACTCCCAAAAGCTTGACTTTGATTCCATTATTCAAATCTCCTGAATTTCTTCAGGAAGCACTTGATGACCTTGATTTAAAACTGCTGAGGGCTGCTATGTTTGGTTGCAAGCAGCAGAGACCCTCTAGCTCAGGTGGAGAGAGTTGGTGGTGGGGATGACTGCACCTGGAGCTGGGAGGGAAGCTCATGGAGATCTGAGCTGGAGCACCATGGGCCAGGCTGCTGAGAGACCGCGAGGAATCCAGGACAAGACCAGGACCCCAGTGGCAGAACGTTGCTCCAGTGTCTACAACCTTTTGTTCTGCTCCCACCTGCAAGTTCTTTCCGTAGAGTCAGGTCAAGTTCCTGAACCAGGCAATCTGAATGGCTAGATAATTTTTTAAATAAATTAGAGAGATGGTAAATAGCTGGGTAAACAGACTGTTTGCCTTCTCTTGAGTCATATGAAATATGATTGACAGTTGAAAAGAAAACTTATGGCATTGGTAGATGACGTGTTCAATGTAGATCTAATATATGACAGCTATAATATAAAGGAAGGACGGTAAAGGGACTTACTTACATAGTGGTGAGATTTCTACATTCCAGTTAAGGTGGTAAAGTATTTCTCCTAAGTAGACAGTGAAAAGTTAAGTATGTATATTGCAATCACAAAAAAATTAAGACTACAGTAAAAAATACAACAGATAGGGCTTCCCTGGTGGCGCAGTGGTTGAGAGTCCGCCTGCCGATGCAGGGGACACGGGTTCGTGCCCCGGCCCGGGAAGATCCCACATGCCGCAGAGCGGCTAGGCCCGTGAGCCATGGCCACTGAGCCTGTGCGTCCGGAGCCTGTGCTCCGCAACGGGAGAGGCCACAGCAGTGAGAGGCCCGCATACCGCAAAAAACAAACAAACAAACAAACAAAACAGATAAACCAAAATGGAATACTAAAAATTGTTTAACCCAGGGACTTCCCTGGTGGTGCAGTAGTTAAGAATCCACCTGCCAATTCAGGGGACATGGGTTCGATCCCTGGTCCGGGAAGATGCCACATGCTGTGGAGCAACTAAGCCCATGCACCACAACTACTGAGCCTGTGCTCTAGAGCCACAACTACTGAGCCCTCATGCCACAACTATTGAAGCCCGCACGCCTAAAGCCCATGCTCCACAACAAGAGAAGCCAGTGCAATGAGAAGCCCGCACACCGCGGGCTTCCTTTCAGTTTGATTAATTTTTGCTTCATGCATTTTGAAGTCCTGTTATTATATGCATACACACTTAGGATTGTTATGTCCTCCTGGTGAACTGGCCCTTTTATTGTTATGTAATGTGTCTCTTTATCCCTAGTAATTTTCTTTGCTCTGAAGTCTACTTTGATATTAATATAGCCACTCCAGCTTTCTTTTGGTTAGTGTTGCCATGGTGTATCTTAATCTTTTTTTTTAACAGTTTTATTGAGATACAATTCACATATCATAAATTCACCAATTTAAAGAGTATTGTTCGGGCTTCCCTGGTGGCACAGTGGTTGAGAGTCCGCCTGCCAACACAGGGGACACGGGCTCGTGCCCCGGTCTGGGAAGATCCCACATGCCGTGGAGCGGCTGGGCCTGTGAGCCATGGCGGCTAAGCCTGCGCGTCCGGAGCCCGTGCTCCGCAATGGGAGAGGCCACAACAGTGAGAGGCCCGCGTAACGCAAAAATAAATAAATAAATAATAAATAAAAAATAAAGAGTATTGTTCAATTATTTTTAGTACATGTATGTTAGTCTTTTAACCTATCTATATCATTATATCAATATAATTATATGCAGCATATGATTATATCTTTTTTAAAAAATCCATTTTGATCATTTCTGTCTTTTAGTTGGTGTGTTCAGTCTGTTTAGATTTAATGCAATTATTGATATGTTTAGACCTAGTTCTGTCATTTCATTATTTATTTTCTGTTTGCTCTGTTTTTTTGTTCCTCTATCTCACCTTTCCTTCTTTCTTCAGGTTAATTTTTAAAAAAATCAATTTATGTTATTTATTTTTGGCTGCTTTGGGTGTTTGTTGCTGCGTGTGGGCTTTCTCTAGTTGCAGGAAGCGGGGGCTACTCTTTGTTGCAGTGTGCATGCTTCTTGCTTTGGTGGCTTCGTTTTTTAATATAAATTTATTTATTTTATTTATTTATTTTTGGCTGTGCTGGGTCTTCGTAGCTGCGTGGTCTTTCTTTAGTTGCGGCGTGCGGGGGCTACTCTTCATTGCAGTGCACGGTCTTCCTATCGCAGTGGCTTCTCTTGTTGCAGAGCGTGTGCTCTAGGCACACAAGCTTCAGTAGTTGTAGCACGTGGGCTCAGTAGTTGTGGCTCACGGGCTTAGTTGCTCCACTGCATGTGGGATCTTCCCGGACCAGGGCTTGAACCCTTGTCGCCTGCATTGGCAAACGGATTCTCAACCACTGCGCCACCAGGGAAGCCCCAACCACTGGGTTTTAATTTCAATTATATTTGTCATTTCTAGAAGTTCTATTTGGTTCTTTTTCAAATTCAACTGATCAGTTTTGATACTGTCATTCTTTTGTCGTAGATCCTATCACCTCTTTAATTTCTTTAAGCAAACCACACATAATTATTTCATATTTTATAATAGATAATTCCAATATCTTCAATCGTTGTTGGTCTGATTCAGCAGTGTTGTTTCTGCTGACACTCATTTCATGTAGTTGCTTTTTAATGATTTTTTTTTTTCACTATGACTCCTGTTCCTTGGAAGTTTATCTGTGAGAATTCTTTGAAGCCTCGATTTAAAGTGTTTTTCTCCAGGGAGCATTTGCAATTGCTTCATCAGGCATCTGGGGAACACTTTAGATTACATTTTTAGTTAATTGTTTTGGAGGAGGGGAGCACGAGGAGAAATGTAGGCAGTGTGATTCCAGCAGCATACCCACCTGAAATTGGGCTTGTCCCGAGATTCTCAGGGAAGACCCTTCTTTCCTCTGCTCCAACCCCAGTGAAGATACAGACAGACAAATCTCTGTAGACACTTTTTTTTCCTAGTTTACTAGCCCTCTGTGATCCTAGCTTTATGCAGGAGCCCTATTTCTCACGTTGATTGGGCCCCAGGAATTATCTTCTGTTCCATGAGCTGTGTAGCCTGTTAAAGCCAGACTTTGAGTCACCAGAGATAGGCAGATACCCTCTGGGCAAATGCTGGCTCCAAAACACGTTTACCTCTGTGGACTCAAGATTTCCTGATGCTTCCGAACCTTGACGCTTCCCTTATGTTCTGTCATCTAAGCTATGATATAAATTATCTAGCATTTTAGATGTTCCGTCCCAGTGGATTTTTCTCTATATATCTATTGGAAATGACATCTTTGACTTCCGATAGGGGAATTCATCCAGATCACAGTTATTGTGACAGCTAATGAACTTAGTATTATTTCTCCCACCTAATTTCATATTTACCACTGATTATATTTTTCTCCCTCTTACTCCTTTGCCTTTTCTGGCTTGGTCAAGTTTCTCTTTCTTCCTTATGTCAAATCCCATCACCACCACCATCACCACTTGCTTATTTAGAGCTTTGACTCTGCTTTTCAGTTTTGCTGCTGGTTTTGCCTGTTTACTTCTCCTCTATCCTTTTAAAAGATCTTTAGAATTTTTTTTTTTGTTTTTTCTTTTGTTTTTTTTTTGCGGTACGCAGGCCGCTCACTGTTGTGGCCTCTCCCGTTGCGGAGCACGGGCTCCGGACGCGCAGGCTCAGCGGCCATGGCTCACGGGCCCAGCCGCTCCGCGGCATGTGGGACCTTCCCAGACCGGGGCACGACCCCGTGTCCCCTGCATCGGCAGGCGGACTCTCAACCACTGCACCACCAGGGAAGCCCAAAAAATCACAAATTATTAATCACACCATCATTCATTTAGATTTAACTATATGTAGCCATTTCTTCCTATTATTTCCTATATGCTTGTTCATCCCATATCTTGAAATCTCTCTTGTAGCCCAGTTTCATTTGGTTTGAGTATTTCTTTGAGTATTTTGTTCAGTCTTCATGAGCCCCCAAAATGCCCTGACAGAATTAATGGTATCTTGACTGGGACAAAGACTTGGATCACAAATCTTTTCCCTGATAATCTGTGGAAGTTTTGTTGTCCAGCATTACAGATGTAAAGACTAATGTTAGTCTGATTATCTTTGAAAGCCACCTCTTCTCACCTGTATGAACCTGTCTCACATCCTCTTTATCCCTGGGTGGCAGGTACAAATCTCAGACTACAAACCCAGGGACATGAGAAGTAGAACTTTCTAGCTGACTGTATTCTATTTTGAGCCCTCATTTCACTTGGATGGAGCATTCTTCATCTCAGTCAAGACTACTTGGGTTGGGGTGGCGATTATGTGGTGCTGAGGCAGGGGAGGGGGAACACGAGGAAGACGCAGTTCTTGCGCATCTGCCTTGCTGTCCTCCCACAAGATGTCTGGACATCAGACGTTGGTGCCCACTGAGCACAAACGGCCTCCCTCTGGGCTCCACCTCAGCCTTTCCGGATCCTCCCACCCTCTGTGGCTTGTCTGTGCCACTCTTGGGCATATCAGACACACACTGCTGAATCCAGACCTCTCCAGGCTGTGGGAAACCCTCTTGGGCACACAGGAGCCTTCTGCTGCTCCTGGGAGCTGTGTGAGGCTACATCAGGCCCATCTGCCTAGGCGTGCCCACCAGATGACTTCCGCTCCTACTCCAGTACCTGTCACGGCACAAGGAGGTCCAGGCTCCTCCCACCTCCTCGGCTGTCCCAGAGGCCCAAGGCCCCTCCATGCTTGGATCCCCAGACCCAACGGGGAGATCTAGCCTCTCCTCTCACTTCCCATGAGTCTTCTCCCTCCCCAACTCATGTAATCTTTGTTTAGTTTGGGGGGCCACACAGGGATTGAGTAGCAAAGACTGGATTGATATCCAGATGTCCAGACATCCAAGACAGGCTCCTCTCAAGCCTGCAGTGAGTGTCCACACAGAAGGACACAGCCTGCCCTGTGCAGAAGTGCCCGGGAGCCCCTCAGGGCCAGGACTTACCTGCCAGGCAGGAAGTACTCCATAAACTCTGAATGGATGATGTGGCGGCCACCCGGGCAGGAGCTCTGCGGTACATTCCCACTCTTCCTGCATGGTTGAGTCCCTACTGTGGGCCTGACACCGATCACCGCTTGACTCATTAGCCAGGGAGCTGTGAGGGCTGGGGTCCTGGAAGAGGAGAGGATAAGAAATGAGTAAGTGTACCCCGAGCTGGTGCAGAGCACATTACCTTTTGAAGAACAAAAGAGAGATTCTTCATTCCCATTTTATAAACGGGAAAATTGAGGCTTCTAGAGAGTGATTAATTTGCCCAAGGTCACAAAGCAAGTAACTGGATAACCTGAATTCAAATTGGCTTGAACATTGAGCCCCAAACCTCCACACCACACAGCCTCTTCTCCACAAGCTCAGTGTGATGATACCCACTTCGCAGATGAGGGAACTGAGGCCAGAGGAGAGAAGGAACTTGCTCAAGTTAGTAGAAGAGCCAGACCCAAACCCAAGACTACAGCCTGGGCTGTTTAATCTCAGTGCTCCCTGCCTACCCGGGGCTTCCAAGTTAATGGGAAGACAGATCCTGAAGTTCCTCCCCTGGGGTGGCGGCCATCAGGTAGGCATAGTGCCTGTCCCGGCCAGCAGAGGTCAGCCATTCAGGGTGGGCAATAGCGGGTCAGGCCAGCCCACACCCTCCTGCGGGGGAGGCAGAGAGCACAGGCCCCAGCACCACGACAAACAAAAGTCCAGCTCCTGGGGCTTCCCTGGTGGCGCAGTGGTTGAGAATCCGCCTGCCAATGCAGGGGACACGGGTTCGAGCCCTGGTCCGGGAGGATCCCACATGCCGTGGAGCAACTAGGCCTGTGCGCCACAACTACTGAGCCTGTGCTCTAGAGCCCGCAAGCTACAACTACTGAGCCCGCGTGCCACAGCTACAGAAGCCCGCACGCTTGGAGCCTGTGCTCCACAACAAGAGAAGCCACTGCAGTAAGAAGCCCGCGCACCGCAACAAAGAGTAGCCCCCGCTCACTGCAACTAGGGGGAGCCCGCGCGCAGCAATGTGGAACCCAATGTAACCTAAAATTAAAAAAATTAAAAAAAAAAAAAAAGTCCAGCTCCTGGCCTCCTGGAGCCACCGGGTGTGTCACACTGACACATTCAGTAAGAGAATGCCACCAACACCTTGCACTGCCTCACCTGCCCTGTCAGCGCCCTTGCCCCATGAATGACACCTGCACTTCACAGAGCAGGCTCCCGAGGCCCTACGGAATGGGCAGCCTGGCAAGTGGCTCCACCCGCTGGCCATAGCTGATTGGACCAGAGCCAGACCCCTGACCCAGGCTGGGCCAAGCAGCTTCTCTCCTGGGTTTCCAGGTGCCCAAATTCCCCTTCCCTCCAGCTGTGGTCACCTGTGGCTGTTCTCCAGGCCAGGCTGGTGACAGGAGGACCCGGGAGGCCAGTGCGGCGGCCGTGAGAAAGCCCCTCTCAGATCTCTACCTGGGGAACATAACTGACCAATGAATGGCTTCAGCAGCCGCGCTCTAGGCCTTAATGACCACTTTACATGTGGGAAGCCGAGACTCATAGAAGAGGATGACGTGGTCAAGGGGAGGGAGGGCCATCTCAACAGCTGGACATGAACAAATTGCTCTTAAACTTCAGTTTGAAATTGCTCTTAAACTTCACACACAAAGGTGAACATGTGGACCTGAGGCAGCCTGGAAGCAGAAAGGGATAGCTATATGTTCATTATGTCCGTGTTTTGTTATCCAGGAATTCATTAATCACCTACTCTGTGCAAGACACAGTGACAGCAGAGTATTCCAGGAACTGCACAGGATTTGGAGATGCTTGGAAAGCAGAGACTGAGTTTGAGCATTCACACTCAGTTTGAAAGTCAGGAGTATTAAGGGTGAGAGAGAGGAACCCCCAGGCCAGCACACACAGCATTCACACCAGCACCACCCCAGAAAGGGTTTTCTCACCATCAGTTATGATGCCTGCCTTGCCACCACTAGGCATGAGTCGCGCCTGCGGAGGCTTTGCTTCCCACAGACCAGTGACTGCGTGTGGCAGGAACACAAAGGAGACCCATTTTGAGGAGAGGTGGGACCCCTCTGACAGGCCTCTTGGCTAGAAGGCTCCCATTGGCCTTGAGAACTTCCTTAGAATCCTCTACAGTCAAAACCGCTTCCTTTCAGTCTTCTTCCCTTCCCTTCCTCCTCACGTCGGGGTCAGATCCGCATCAAGGTTGGATGCTTTCCCAGGCTCCCCTGGCTCCCTCCCCGTTTCCCCTTACAGATGTGTCCCCTAATAAATCTCTTGCACATCTCGTCTGTCGTGGTATCTCCCTCCTCAGGGAATTTGGATTAATTCCAGGTCCTTACCCTGTAGGCCAGTCCTGGCCACAGCACCGTTCTGTGGCTTCTGAAGTTATGCAACATCCATGAGCCATACACCAGCTGGGCCAGCAGGTGCCAGTCCTCGCCATGCCCAAGACCTACTGCCCCTAAAACCCAGACGCAGGGAATTCACCCCTCCTGGGATCCAGGTACCACCATCACCCCTTCAGCCCCCTGGAGCCATTCTCCTCTTGGACAATCCCAGTTCTGGGACTCTTCCCACACACAAAGGTGGACATGTGGACCTGAGGCAGCCTGGAAGCAGAAAGGGATGGCTATATGTTCATTATGTCCGTGTTTTGTTATCCAGGAATTCATTAATCACCTACTCTGTGCAAGACACAGTGACAGCAGAGTATTCCAGGAACTGCACAGGATTTGGAGATGCTTGGAAAGCAGAGACTGAGTTTGAGCATTCACACTCAGAGCTGTGTGACCTTGAGCAAGTTACTTAGCCTCTCTGATCCCGTTTCCTCATCTACAAATGGGGTGTATGACAATTTCACGTTAGAGAGCACAACAAACTGACAATAGCAGACTTCTACAAACAACCAAGAGTATTATTGCTAGGGCTGCAGTTATGACTTCTGTCCTTGAAGGAAAGAGCTGGGGCAGTGACTGGATCTGACCCTTCGTTCACCCTCCCACACACAGCTCAGCAGCTGGAGGCTGTGTGCTGGGCAGCCATTTGCCTTCTGAACAGCAGTGTCCAGTAGGAGTCTGGCCCAAGGTTCATGTCTTTCTCCTCTACCACCAGACCTCCTTCCATGAAAGCTGTCCCTCCTGGCTAAAGCCAAGGGCTCAGAGGAGGTGGAGGAGAGGATGGGAGTCAGGGCTCTGCAGAGGGCAGCCTGGATACCAATGTTTGGAAGGACTCAGACATGGAGCAGACATGGAGTCTGCGCCATATCTGAGGGTCTATTGAACTGGACGTCTTCAACCCGAGTTACCTGGGTAAGCCCTAGTTCTCTGTATACCAGGAGACAGATGTATTTACTGAGAGGTTCAGAGGAAGGAGAGCTCAGACCCAAGTGGAAAAATCCAAGAGGTCTTCCTAGAGGAGGTTGCATTTAGCCAAGTCTTGAAAGATGCTATGGGGACTAAAGGAGAGGGTAGGACAGTCTGGGAAAAAGAACCAGCATGAACAGAGACTAGGAGATGGGAATGGGTCAGGTAGCTTGCCTGGAGTGGGACAGGAAAGAAAGACAAGAGTGAAAAATGGGGCCACAGGGGCCGTTGGTAAGAAGCAGGGGTCAGCTTCTGAAGGACCCTAAAGGTCCTGGCCAGGAGTTTGATATTCACCCTGCTCATCAGAGGGACAAGGATGAGATTTTGAGCAGAGGAGTAATGTTCTCAATGTGTACTAGGGAGATGGGTGCCCCAGGGAATTTTGCAACCCTGGGTGTCCCTGGCAGGCCCCAGAAAATGTTCGCCATCCTTTGCCATCAGAGTTAGAAAAGCTCTGAATTTTATGTATCATGAGGCTGTCACATATCCCCTGTGTACCATTCCAATACACAGGCACACTCACACGCACATGCACACTTAAACCCACTCAGAGGGCCAGGCAGGTTGCCAAGCCCATTTCTGGGTTGCATGGCCAATATTGGCCACCAGAGGGCGCCTCCAGCATCCCAGCAAAGAGAGAGCCCAGAGTGGGCTTAAACACCCACCCCAGGCAGAAGGGAGGGTAGAAACCAAGGAGTCCACCTGCCTTGGTTTACTTATGAGGAAACCCAGGCTCAAAGAGCAGAGGGGTGTGGTCGAGGGGAAGGAGGAGGAAGTGGCCACCTCAACAGCTGGATGTGAGCAGATGGCTCATAAACTTCAATTTGAAAATCAACAGGATTAAGCCTGAGAAAGAGGTATCCCCTGGGCCAGCACACACAGCATTCACACCACCGCTACTTCAGAAAGGAGTAAAATGAGGACAAGAACTGTGACCAAACCAAGCACATCAGAGCTCCCACGCTCTTTCAAGCTTCTGAGCCTTTACCAATGCTGTTCCCCTGCTTGGACTGCCCTGTCCCCAGGCTTCCAGTGGCAAATGCCTGCTGTCCTAACTTTCAGCCAAGGGGTCTCCCCAGCAAGGCTTGCTCACACTCTGTCACCGGGGTGCTTAGTTTGGAGGTGGGAGTGGAGCACCCCCTCATATGCTCCCATGAGCAGAGAGGTTCACTATGGTGTTACTTGCAACAGAATAAAATTAGAATTTAAATGTTCACAATTAGGAAATAATAGTAATAATAATAATGCCATTGTCTAACACCCCCTGAGTGCTTACCATGAACAGAATCACAATTAACCCTCACAAGGAACTTACGAGGAAGCAACTATTATCTCCATTTTATAGATGAGGAAACTGAGACACAGAGAGGTGAAGTAATGGTGATGGGATATGATACATTCGTTTCACGGCATATTATATGATCATTTAAAATCATGATGATGTGCTGAAGGTTAATGCCATGAGGCCATGAGGAAATATGTACATTATACATTAAGGGGTATTTTGTGTCTGTGCATGTATATATAAATATAAAATATGTAAAAAACAGGGCTTCCCTGGTGGCGCGGTGGTTGAGAGTCCGCCTGCCAATGCAGGGGACGCGGGTTCATGCCCCGGTCTGGGAAGATCCCACATGCCGCGGAGCGGCTGGGCCCGTGAGCCATGGCCGCTGAGCCTGCGTGTCCGGAGCCTGTGCTCTGCAACGGCAAAGGCCACAACAGTGAGAGGCCCGCGTACCGTAAAAAAAAAAAAAAAAAAAAAAAAAAAAAAAAAAAATTTAAAAAACATAATATGGAAAACATGTAAATATAGAGATGTAAAAATAAAATATGAAACAAAAGAAAGTTGAACGAAATGTCCACAGTGGTTTACTCTGGGTAATGGGTGATTTCTATTTTCTTTGTTGTACCTCTCTGTATTTTCCACATTTTTTACAATAAGCAGACATGTTTTTAAATCATGAAATGCAGCAGTATTATATATTGGCTGAGAGCAATTTGAGAGTAGCAATTCTGACCTGAATTAGGTCTGAAGAGAATGTGAGGGGTTAAGAAACCTTGACCCTAAAGGTGCTTTTCCAAGCTCCCCTCTGACTTGGCTTCCTGGGCTGAGAGGCTGTTTCATCCTCCTAAGAGTCATTCATTCACTGACTTGCTCTTTCTTCACTCCCTCACTCATCAGGTGCCACGCATGTTGGGGGAGATAGAGAGATACTCAGCTCCCTTTCTGGCCCCCACTGAGCACAGACTACGAGGTGCTGAGGGCCTGATCAGGGCAGGACTCAGGAAGGGCGGTCACTGGGCGGCAGGAGAGGGGTCAGGGGGCAGAAAGGACAGCACGGGGAGGGGCAGGGGCAGAGACTGTCCAGGATCAATCCAAGGGTCTGGCTTGGGCATCACATGGCAGTGGAGTCCCTCAGGACCACCGTGTTCACAGCTGTTGCATCCCCAGCATCAGGTGGCTTGAGATTGGTGAATGAATGGATGAATGAACAAATAAGACCAATGACGAAGTGGAGAAAATACCTGAACCTTTATCATAGACAAGGGATTAATGTCTCTAATTTATAAACAGCTTCTAAAAGTAGAGAAGGAGGGCTTCCCTGGTGGCGTAGTGGTTAAGAATCCGCCTGCCAATGCAGGGGACATGGGTTCGATCCCTGGTCTGGGAAGATCCCACATGCTGCCGAGCAACTAAGCCCGTGTGCCACAACTACTGAGCCTGCGCTCTAGAGCCCGCGAACCACAACTACAGAAGCCCGTGTGCCTAGAGCCCGTGCTCCGCAACAAGAGAAGCCACCGCAATGAGAAGCCCGCGCACCGCAACGAAGAGCAGCCCCCGCTCGCCGCAACTAGAGGAAGCCCGTGTGCGCCAACGAAGACCCAACGCAGCCAAAAATAAAATAAATAAATTTATATTTAAAAAAAGGTACAGGAATTAGAAGATATAAAAAATATATAAACAAATAAATAAAAGTAGAGAAGGAATAAACCAACAACCTTCTAGAAAAAATGGGCTAAAAATATTACCAGACGGTTCACAGAAAAAGAAATGCAAATGGCCCTTAGCCATATGAAAAGATGGTCAACCTCAATCAAATAAAAGAAATGCAAATTGAAGCTGAGATACCGTTTCCCATTTATCAGATGGGCAAAAATCCAAAAGCTTGGCAGCACATTCTGCTGGGGAGGCCATGGGGAAACAAGCCCTGTGCAGCTAACGGGAATGCAAAACGGTGTGATCCCTTTGCAGAGGAATTGGGCAAAAGCTAGCAAAATCACTATGTGTGTTCAAGCTGGGACTCGGGAATCCCACTGCTGGGAATCGACTCCAACCAGTACACCGAAAGACGGAAGCGTGAGGCTTTTAACTGCAACTCTATTTGTAACAGCAAAGGACTGGAGAGAAGGAAAATGTCCACCAGCAGGAGACTGGGGTTTTCAGCACAAAGGAAGATTCTGGCGGCAAAGACCAGGGGAGATCTCAATAGACCACTGTGGGTGAGATCGCAGGGCGAGATGTACAATGAATCAAACAAGGTGGAGGAAAGTGTGCCTGTATGGTCACACTTAACTAAGAAAAGGAGGGAGGGATACAAATATATGTGTAGACATCTGTGTATGTTATATGTACATACACACACACGTGTGTGTGTGTGTGTGTATATATATATATATATGAAAATCAATGTAAGGATAAAGCATAATTTTTTAAAATTAATAGTTCTAGGAAGGGGGGATTGAATGAGGAGGGCAAAAATAAAAGTTGGACCTTTGTAAATATATTCTGTATGATAGACTTTGGAACCATAAATAAAATTTAAAATTTTTAAATAAATTCATAAAAACTGCAAGTAAAATGAAGCAACCAAGTCTGTACATTAAGTTAGTGATATAACCACAAAGAGAAGAACGATTCCAAATGACTTCCAAGCAAAGTAACTTAAAGAAACGTGAACCAATCACAACGTCTGAACCTTATTTGCATCCTGATTCAAACACCCAAGTTATAAAAAAAAGAAAAATGATGACATTCAGGAAAATGGGAGACCTGACTAGACATGTGATGATATTAACTGGGATAATGGCACACATTTTAGGTGTGATAATGGTACCATGGAAAAGATAATATTTTTTAAATAAATATATTTTAAAAAATGATGGCTAGGTGGGACATCGTTAATGTGTTTTTTTTAACATCTTTATGGAGTATAATTGCTTTACAATGGTGTGTTAGTTTCTGCTATATAACAAAGTGAATCAGCTATACATATACGTATATCCCCATATCTCCTCCCTCTTGTGTCTCCCTCCCTCCCACCCTCCCTATCCCACCCCTCTAGGTGGTCACAAAGCACCGAGCTGATCTCCCTGTGCTATGTGGCTGCTTCCCACTAGCTATCTATTTTACGTTTGGTAGTGTATATATGTCCATGCCACTCTCTCACTTCGTCCCAGCTTACCCTTCCCCCTCCCCGTGTCCTCAAGTCCATTCTCTACGTCTGAGTCTTTATTCCTGTCCTGCCCTTAGGTTCTTCAGAACCT
>NW_006773157.1:1497466-1516928 GCF_000442215.2 Lipotes vexillifer | reverse complement strand
CCATATATATGTGTTAGCATACGGTATTTGTTTTCCTCTTTCTGACTTACTTCACTCTGTATGACAGACTCTAGGTCCATCCACCTCACTACAAATAACTCAATTTCGTTTCTTTTTATGGCTGAGTAATATTCCATTGTATATATGTGCCACATCTTCTTTATCCATCCATCTGTTGATGGACACTTAGGTTGCCTCCCTCTCCTGGCTATTGTAAATAGAGCTGCAATGAACACTGTGGTACATGACTCTTTTTGAATTATGGTTTTCTCAGGGTATACGCCCAGTAGTGGGATTGCTGGGACGTATGGTAGTTCTATTTTTAGTTTTTTAAGGAACCTCCATACTGTTCTCCATAGTGGCTGTACCAATTTACATTCCCGCCAACAGTGCGAGAGGGTTCCCTTTTCTCCAGGAAAGATACTATTGAGTATTTATGAATAAAATGAAATGACATCTGGGATTTGCTTCAAAAATAATTTGGTCATTGTTGGGGAGGGGTGAGGAAACAAGATCTAAGGCTGATGAAGAGGTAGCTGAAGGCTGCTGGTGAGTAAGTGGAGGATCATTAAAGTACTATTCTTTGTACTTTCTTAGATGTTAGAAATTTTCATGATAAAATGTTAAAAAAAAAAAAAAAAAACCTGGCACTTGGTAAGGAAGTGGAAAAATTGAAACTCATACATTACTGGTGGTAACGCAGAATGGTGCAGGCATCTTGGAAAGCTGTCTGGCCGTGTCTTGTGATACACTTTACCTACGATCCAGCAACCCCACTCTTGGATATTTACCTGGAGAAATGAAAACTGACATTTGCCCCAGAAGGGATGTTTCCAGTTAGGAATAGAATTCCTCCTGGCGTTTGTCAGTCTTGACAACTCAAGTTAGAGTTTAGACTTTAAAAGTTTATTATTACTTTGAAAATAGTACAGCCATTCCAGATAACAGTTGGGCAGATTCCTCTAAAGTTAAAACATACTCTTTCATATGACTCAGCAATCCCACTTCTAGGTAGCTTCCCCCCCAAAATGAAAATTCATGTCTGCACAAAAACCTACACATGGAGTGCTTACAGTGGCATTATTCATAATTGCCAGACACTGGAAACAATCCAAATGTTCATCAATGGGTGAACAGATAAATACACTGCGTACATCTATACAATGGAAATACAACTCACTGGGCAATAAAAAAGGAACCAACTACGAATACACTGAACAACACAAATGACTCTCAAAAGCATTCATGCTGAGTACAAGAAGCCAGATGCAAAAGGTTACCTGCTGTGTGATTCAATTTACGTGGCATTCTGGAAAAGGCAAAACTATAGGGACAGAAAATAGATCAGAGGCTGTCAGGGACCAGGGGTGGGAGCAGGTGTTGATAACAAAGGAGCAGGAAGGAAATATTGGTGGATATATTCAACAGCTTAATTATGGTGGTGTTTACACTACTGTTAAACATTTGCCAAACCTCATACACCAAAAAGGGGTGAATATACAATATGCGGATTATACCTCAATAAACTCTCCCCCAAACAGACAAAAAACGGGCACTTGGTAGATGATGGATTAAATGCTGATTGAATGCCGGATGAATGAGTGAACAAAGAGAACCCAGGAAGAGCAGTAGGTGAGAGTGGAAATGGGCCTGTTTGAGATGGAGGTTGGGGGACCTATGGGAGCCTGGAGTGGGGGTGATCAAGGGCAGCAGGACATGCAGGGTGGAGTCCCCGAGACCACGGGCCTTTGACGTCAGCTGACCTTTTTCCTCCTCCCCTCTCCTCACCCTGTCCTTTCCCCACAGTGAATGCCCAGTCCCGGGCTGCCACCTAAAGGAACAATAGCTTCAGTCAAAACCTTCTCACTCGTGGAAGGATTCAGTCCCACTGCTGCCCAAGTTCAAGTTCCTCTGAGTTCTGAGACAGGCGGGTGCTCAGAGAGGGGCCAAAAGTGGCTCCCCGCCAACCCTTTCCTGCCCTTCCTATGTCCTGCCTGAGCCTCAGGAAACACAGGGCTCTCATCCTTCTGCTTTGGGCATGGAGTGCCACCCATGTGCTTGGTGGTGGGCAGAGCCCAGAGACACCTCTCTCCACCCACAGCCAGAGTCATTGCTCTGCAGGGCCTCGACCCAGGGCATGGGGACCCTGCGGGAGACACCGTCCCTTCCCTGGAAGACAATTAGTCTAATCTGATGGGAGAACACAGATCTCACCCCAAAGAGCTCTCAGGTAGGTGGAAACACAGATTCACTTTTGTGATTCTCAAGCTTGTCAACTTCTGTAGTTTGTTAAGCCTTTGTTAATATCCTAGTTTCTTGAAGACGGAGTTACAGAAAGCACATGTGTTTTAAGTGTTGCTGAATATGGGGACCAAGGAGGGACAAGGTGGGTCCAAACTTGTGAGGGGAAGGCCCAGATGTGGCAACCGTGGGAGGTATTGACTTAAAAGGGGAAAAATAACTTTGCAGGAAAAGCTTTCTAAATGACCCAGCAGGGTGAGTCAATGTCGTTGAAAGACTGCAGGGGGCGCTAGAAGAACATAAGCGTCCGTGGGCAGCTCAAGGGAGCAACTCAAGCCTTGGGGAAATTTCAGGAAGTTTCAGAACACAGTCTCCCTGGAGACACATGTGGCACTTCACCTATAAAACCCAGTCATCATACCTGCCTCCCACAATTATTAGAAAGATCGAGTGTGATTACGTAGGGGAAACTAAGACAGGGGAGTTATCTGGGGAAGAAAAAAAAGGCTGCCGGAAGCCAGGACAACAAAATGGCACTGGGTTACTGTTCTGAGCCAGTTCCTTGCAATGCAGTGGATGGAGCACGTGGAATCCGAGAAATCTGGTCTCAATCTTGGCTCCACCACAGTGGGGCTGTGTGGCTTTAGGCAGGCCTCTGCTCCTCTCTGGGCATCAGTTTCCACATCTGTAAAATGGGCATAACACCCCACTCAGTTGCTGTGAGGATGAAATGAGAGAAACGTGTTGGTGTATCTGGTGTCCATGGAGTCCAGCCCTCGGCAGGGCTCAGTGAGCGAAAATGATCGGAGTAGGAAGGTGGGTCGGCCTCCCAGTGTCACCATGAGGAGGCTAGGAGGAGCACCAGGCTTCAGGAGGCTCAGAGGTGGCAGAATGGCCAGAATCTGGATTGCACTAGAGGAACTAGGCCTACTGAGGAGGGCCCTGCCCTGGGGCGGGGGCCTCAAAAAACATGGGGGCACCTGGCACCAACACTGAGCATTTGGCCTTGGACCCAAGTCCCAGTCGTGCTGCCTACAAGCTAGGGGATCCTAGTCAAGTGTCTTTACTTCTCTGCACCTCACTTTCCTCTTCTGTAAAGTGGGGCTACTATGCCTGCATCACAGGGTTCAATGTGTGTGTGGCTGGGTCCAAAGTTAGCATGTTCCCAGCATCCTCTCCCCAAGTCCAGCTTTGCCCCTCAACTCCTCCCATCCCAGGGACTTTGGGGAGCAGAATCTGAGAAGAGGGGAGAAGGTAGATGCCCTGCATGGGGGCTTCCCTGGTGGTGCAGTGGTTAGGAATCCGCCTGCCAATGCAGGGGACATGTGTTCGAGCCCTGGTCCAGGAAGATCCCACATGCTGCGGAGCAACTAAGTCTGTGCGCCACAACTACTGAGCCTGCTCTCTAAAGCCCGTGAGCCACAACTACTGAGCCTGCGTGCCACAACTACTGAAGCCCACGTGCCTAGAGCCCGTGCTCCACAACAAGAGAAGCCACCGCAATGGGAAGCCTCCGCACCGCAACGAAGAGTAGCCCCCGCTCACTACAACTAGAGAAAGCCCGCGTGCAGCAACGAAGACCCAACGCAGCCAAAAGTAAATAAAATAAAATAAAAATTATAATAATTTAAAAAAAAAAGAAGCCCTGCATGAACAGGCCCAGAGAAGGGAAGGAACCCACGCAAAATCTCCAAGTAAATTACAGGTAAAGCCAGGCTGCTTCCTGCGGGGTGGCCTTCTGAAAGCAAAGAGCCTCCCTGAACTTACTTGATGTCTGAATCTCTGTCCTTGTCCCTCACTCTGTGACTTTCCTGTGATTCCCTCACATTTGCCCGGAGTGCCTGCATTTCCTGAGTTCGTAGAGAGCCTCGGTTCCAGACACCGTACAGTTCTGTTATCAAGAGACCAGAAAGAGGAGATGCTTCGGGCTGCTGTGAGGTCTGGGGAAAAGGCAGGAGTTTTCAACAGGGAGTCCATGCCAGCGTCCCAAGACGCCAGCCTAAGGAGCATCATGCTAGGAGTGCACGCAGACAGGAGGATGGGAGACAGGGTGCCTGAGGAGGAAAACATGAGAAAGCTTTAGGAGAGGTGGTCTTAAGACCGGGGAACTAACTGCACAGCAATGGGTTTCATGAGGTCAGGGGCCTCCTCTCTCTTAATAGCTGCTTGAGGTCTTGGGGCAAATTCCTGGTGGCTCCTGCCTCAAAATATATCCAGGCCTTATCTTTCAGTGATATACATTGACATATTTATGGATGAAATAATATGATATCTGGGATTTGTTTCAAAATAATCTAGTTGTCAAGAGGGGTGAAAGGTTTGCATGAAACAAAATTGGCTGTGAGCTGATGATGGTTAAAGTGGGTGGTGGGGACTTCCTTGTATTATTCCTTGTACTATTCTCACTACTTCTGTACATGTTTGCTGTTTTCCGTAACAAAAAGTTCCTGTGTCCAGAATCAGCCATTTCTGTCCAGCTTCATGATCACTGCCCTGGTCATCTGGCCTGGATGGCTGCAATCACCTCACAGGTCAGCCTGCATCGGCCGGGCCCCTCCAGACGATTCTCAACACCACCACCAGAGGGAGCCTGTTACAACGTGAGTCCCCTGCTCCAACCCTCCTGTGTCCTCGTCTCAGAGAACCCCAGCCTCCAAGTCCACACCCCCTCGCCCCTGCTACCTCTCAGGCTCCTCTCCAGCCACACTGGTCTCTCTTCAGCCTCCCGCAGTCTCCTTCATGACCCCTAGAACCCTATGTGCTGAGGGGGATATGGGGGGAAGTCTGATTTGACCAGACTTTACTCACCCATTACATTCAGACATTACAATATGGCATGGGACACAATTATACCTTTAAAAATTATTTGCTGTTTACCTGAAATTCAGTTGCAACTGGGCATCCTGTATTATATCAGGCGACCCTATCTGTAACAGACTGTGAGCTAGTCCTACCAAAAGAACCATGTTGCCATCTTAAAGTCCACAATGCTCGGCACACAAAGGTGCCCCCTCCTAGCAGACAGTTGCAAAAAAGCACCCTCTGGGCTGATGCAGCTCCTTGCCCAGTTGCAAGGATTTCAGGTCCACTTGCTTCAGTGGCAAAGGTGTCCTGTTGCAGAGCACAAACTGCCCAACCATTCACGGCAGCCCTGCAGGAGGCTTCCAGAGTGAGGGAGGTTGAACCTGCCCTCCCAGCTCTTTCTCTCCCCCACAATGGGTAGGGATGGTGGGGTGGGGAGTGACAATGCCAAGCCCTAGACTGAGAGCCCCCTCTGGGTGCTCTGGGAGTCAAGCCCATCTGGGATGGGTCTGAACTCTTGCAGTGCCCTGCGGTGGTGGGTAGAAGGGCCCCGTGCCAGACGCCAGCTGCCCCCGTGGCCGGAGGGTGTCCACTTGAACCGTTCCAAGTAAACATTTGACCAGCTCAGCCCCGGCCATCATCCCATGCCAACACTTGGCCCTTGTTCCTGGACAGGCCCTTCTGTGTCCCGTCCTTTGTGGCTGACATTTCAGCCGGGCCCTGCAGGGGCTGGGGTGACCCGGTGCCCCATCCCCATTCTGCAGACAGGCTCCAGGGAGGGGGTCCCTGTGGCAGCCGGTACTTGGCGGGGGAGTCCCAGTAGACGGGCCGTCGCCAGGCCGGGTCAGCCGCCCTCCTGAACACCCCACGTGGGCCCCAGGGCTGCAGAACCCACGGTCTAACAGTGGAGCCATGGGGCTGCCAGCTGACTCGGCTGCTTTGTTCCAGGCCTGGAGTGGTCTGAGGGTGGCTGAGGACTGTGGCTCCTTCTTTGCTGAGAAGCCACAGATAACGCTGGCGACAGGGCCTGATAAAGCGTCTGTCAGAGGCTCCCTCCCAGACGGGCCCTGCTGTTCCCACCAGCCCCAAGGGCCCCTGCCACCCAGGCCTGTCTCCACAGGTCCGCCCCTCCCTGGGGTCTCAGCCCTCCTCTTCCAGGCTGGCAGACCCCTCCCCACCCGTATCTTCAGTCTGGCTCTCAGAAGTTCCTGAGGCCTTTGGGCCCAGGAGCAGAATAAACTAATCTCATTTACTCCCATGAAGAGAATGTCAAGCCATGCGCCTCTCTCTGAGGAATTCCAGACTGTGGCTCCTGGGGAGTTGGGGGAGGGGGATTTGGGGGGCCTGGAATCTCTTCCTAGAGCCCCTCAAATGACATCCCGAGTCACCTCTTTCATGTCACATGAGCCCACTCTATGCCGGGCTCGAGGATGGGTGCGGGGGTAACAGGAACAAATAAGACATGGTCCACGAGTATAGGAGCTTCCAGGAAGAGGGGGCTGGAAGATCTACCCCACCCTGACCTGATCCAGGCCTGCACCCCCAGCCTACAGAGGGGTCTGGCCTGGTGTAGGAGGTATGTGAGGGGGTCCTAGCCAGCCTTGGGTGAGACTCACTGCCAAAGGGCCAGAGAATTGGGACCTTGAGTCTTGGATCTGGTGGAGGAGGCACAGGTCCCGCCCTGGGGGTCAGAAGACAAGGACCAGAGCACAGGCATTTCTGAAGTCAGCCCTCACTGCGTCCTGAGCATCATGGTGCAGGTGAGCAGGTATGGGCTGGGGGCACTGCCAGAGAAGATGCCCCCCGACGGCAGCGGCCCTGCTCCCCAAGACTGCATGGGGACACTGGGCTCCCCGTTTGACTGCAGAGAGCTGCCTGCTCTGTGCAGACCAAGCTGAATGACACCCTTACACAACATAGACGGTGGGAGCTGGAGACCCCAGGCCGGGAGTGAGTCTCAGCTCGGCTTCTCCTCCGTGTGTGACCCAGGGCAGGCCTCTGGCCCTCTCTGAGGATTGGGCTAGGGGCCCTCTAAGGCCTCCCAGGGAGAGAAGCCCCAAGGGAGAGTCCCTGTCCAAGGGCCAGTGTGTCCAGCGGGAGAAGGCCTGGGCTGCCTCCCCTCCCCCAGGAGGAGGAATGTCTCTCCAGCTCCGCTTGTTTGGAGTGCTGTGGAGGGAGGGGACCCAGGTTTCCTGCATCCGTGTACCCAGGCGCTGCCTCTCCCAGATGCAGGGACTCCGCATAGCTTCGCAGGGGGCCTCTGGCTCATAAAGGAAGGACCTGGGCTCCAGAGGCTGCAGGAGAGGCCTCCTGCCCTCCCCCACCTATGGCAGCTCCCTCTGAAACCCCTGCAGTTACACAGGCTCAGCCCAAGTGGCCCTCCCCACCACACACACACACACACACACACACACACACACACCCCAGAACAAACCCTTCCTTCCCTGGCACTCCCTCCCCTGGCGTCTACATCCCTGCCACGGCAGTTCTTCCTCGTGCATTCATTTATTCTCCCCTCAAACATCTACTGCTACACGTATGTGCCAGGCACAGGGGCCTAGCGGTGAATGAGACAGACCCAGCTCCTGCCCTGGACGAGCTTACAGTCCTGTGGGATGAGACAGACCTCTGAAGAGAGAAATACAGGTGAGTGACAAGGGTGGTGAATAAGCAGAACGGGCTGTGAGAGAGGGCGGGAAGCAGGACATACGGTCAGGGAGGGAAGGCCCTTCTGAGGAGGGGACACTGAAACTGACACTCGGAGGCAGGTGGGAGATGAGAGATGAGTGAGTCCCGGGCTGGTCCTGGGCTGGGTCACTCATCTCTGGAATCTCCCTCCAGCTGCCCCCCGCCTCACACCTACCGCGGTGCCTGTGTCAGACCAAGTTCACGCAGGCTGAAAACAGGGCCAGTCTGTGACATTTCTGCTGGAAGCAGGCAAAGGAGTGGCACCAAGCAGAGGTGGATCCTGGATCGCAACCCCAAGACAGGAAGGGCTGAGGGGCTGGGGTTCACCCTCCACAGTACCTGGCAGAGAAGCCCCCCTCATACCAAGTACTCCCCGCATTAATACTATAGAGGCACTCCCTCTTCAGAGCAGAAGGAACACACCCCCAGCCTCTGCTCAGGAGGGGCCATGTCCCCACGGACATAAAGGAAGAGCTTGGTTGGCGGCCCAAGCCTTCAGCCTCTCATTCTCCCCTCTGCCCATGGCCTTGCCTGGCTCTGCTGCTGACTTCCTGTGTGGCCTTGGGGATGTCACTCCCCTCCCTGGGCTTGGGAAAGTGACCTCGGGACAGGGTGGAAGGATGGAAGTGGTGCAGTTGTCCCCAGCCAGTTGATCCTGAGGGCATTTTGGATGTGGGCCAATGAGAGGTGAGGGTTGGGCTCAGCCACTCCATTGCTGGGTGAACCTGGGGTCCTCAAGGCTCTCTCTGGGGAATCTTGCCCATCTGCAAATAGAGGGGATGCTCTCAATGCCATCTCATCGGCCCCCGACCAGGAAAGCCAAGCGCTCCCCACTTCAGCGTCTCCACTGCACAGCAGCCCTGGGGACCTGAGCACCAGCCAGTTACCACATTTAATGATAAAGACTATAGTCTTCTCATCGCAAAGCAAAGCAACAGTAAAAAAAAGACCCAGTCCCCTTCCATCCCTCAATTCTAACAGCACGGCGTCATCTGAGCCTAGCTAATGCTTGACAGGACACGGGTGCTGGAAGGCAGTCCTTGCCCCTCAGAGTGGCACCGGGAAGCAGGGAATGTCCGCAGGTGCCGATTCTGAGACACACACAACCACATTCTCCATCTCGTTTACTCTTCACCAGCTTTCCAGGTAGTGCATTTTTTTCTTTTTACCTTTTACTTGAAATATACATAGCATGATGCACATGAATCTTAAATTGTTCATGGAGCTCAAGTTCAATGAACTTTGACACGCGTATCAACCTGTGTGACAACCAGATCAAGACAAAAAACAGTTCCAACATGCCAGAAGATTCTCTCAAGCCCCCTTCCAGTCCGCAACCCCTAAGGACAACCACTATCTTACCCTCTCTCACCACAGATTAGCTTTACCTGTCCTTGAACTTCTTATTAATGGAATAACACGTACCTATTCTTTGCGCCTGGCTTCTTTCACTCAACAGCATGTCAGATTCATTCATGTTGCTGCATCCATCTCTCCGCAGTTTCTTTATGTTGTGTATTATTCCATTGCAGGGCCATACCACACCTCATTTAGCCATTCTTCTGCTGATGGACGCCAGAGTTGATTCCATTTCGGGGCTATTGTGACCAACCCCCAGGATCACCCTGCCCGTGCCTTTTGGACATATGCACATTCACCTCCCTCGGTTAAGTACCTAGGAGCACACCCACAGGGTCAGGGGTGGGTGGACGCTTAGCTTTCATAGCTATTTAGGCAGTAGGTATGTTCAGCCCCATTTTACAGACATAGAGGCCAAGGGTCAGAGAGTTTAAATCACTCACCAAGCTCACACAATTACTAAGTCATGGAGCCTGGTCTGGAATCCAGAGATTTCTGACTCCAAATTCTTTCTAATCCTGCTTTTTAGAACAGGTGAAGGGGGAGCAAGGGTGGAGGGAGCCAACAGAGAGGGGAAGCAAAGGGGTGACTCCGATAGCCTGCTCTGTAATCGGCTCTTGGCATGTCCAAGCCGCCTTGGGAGGGCACAGCTCCACTCCCAGGCAGACACAGAATAAGCACAGCAACTCCGAGCTGTAAAGAACACGCAGGGTCTGGCGGCTCCACTCTCAGGTCTCATACCCTCCCGCTCCCTTCCCACTCATTCCAGCCACACTGCCTTCCTTGCTACACCCTGAAAGTGCCAGCCGGGGTCCCGCCTCACCGGACTGTCCACCTTCAGCTCCCACTTTCAGAACTGTTCCTGCCTCAGACAGCCACGTGGCCTCTCCCCCACTTCTTTGGGCCTCTGCTTCATTTCCCAGTTGAAAAGAGCACCCCTATCACACGCTGTCCCCTCCATCTGACCTCATATTTTGTGTATATTTGTTTATTGCCTGTCCCCTACCCTAGAATGTGACCTCCGGAGGGCCAGGCCTCACAATCTTATGTGCCCGCTCCACCTTCAATATGTGGCACAGTGCCGGGCACCTGAGAGGCCCTCCAGAAATGTGTTGAATGAATGAATAAATGAATGAGTGAATGAAAAGCAACCCCCAGGAGCAGCTGGTGGCAAGTCGCAGGCCAGGAGGGGCTTTTGGTGCCAGATCCGGCTGCCACGCTCACGTTCTGAGATAAAGCTCCCACAGGCCAGGGCTAGAGCCATTGGCTGGGGTGAGGCGGTGCCCTCGTGGCCTCCAGGCACTGCGGCAACTCAGCCATCACGACTGGCTCTCAGTGGAGCCAGATGGACAAGGGCACCGCCCTTGTGCACTTGGGTACCTGTTGGGCTGGCCCTTCAGGATGGGGGGGATTTAGGATTCCTGGGTAAGAAGAGGGAGCCAGTGGCCACAGATCTCCCCAAATGACTTTTCCCTTAGGGGGTCTTAGAGATCATCTTCAAAAAAGATGGGCCTGGGAATGAATGATTTGAGGGGTCCAGGAAGGTTCCCACCTCCTATCACCCCTGCCTAGAATACATTCTTCATTCCCTACTGCCACTTGCTGGTCTGGGAAGCCTTTGCTGATTCACATTCCAACCCTGGGCCTCATTTCTTCCTTCTATGAAATGGGTGGAATTTGGCCATGAAATACAGTGAAGAAACAGCCCTAGATCAAAGGTCTGCTGGCATGAATTCTCATACCTCAGGACTGCTGTGTATTCTCTGGCAAAGTCCTGCCCTCTCTGGGCTTCAGATTCCCATGTGTCAAATGCGGAACTGGGGCAGAACTATCTCCAAAGACTGAAATCCTCCCTCAGGTATGACTGACCTCCTGTTCTTTCCCAAGGAAGGACAAGTTGATCCAGGGATATAGGGAGAGGGAGTCAAGGAAGAGGGTGATGACATAAAATATGAACTTTGCCAGTGTTACACCTTTGCTCTGACCTGGGCTTGCTAGACGTTTCCTCTCTGAACTCCACTGAATGCCTAGCTGGGCTTTGGATAATCTGGGCAGGTGAGTGGGGGAGCTGTGTTCTCCTTCTCTCTCTGTAAACAGGGCTCTGAGTCCCAGAGGGTGACCAACACCAGACCACAGCTACGAACTGTCTCCGAGAGTTTGCCCAAGCTTCTCACAGTTCTACCACGTCTCCCCATCACCACCAAGACCAGGAAAAGTTTAGCTCAAACTTTTCACTCCAAGTCAGAGACCTAATTTTCAGATGAAGAAAACCGAGGTCTTCCTAGGGATCCCACAGACCATTCATTCGAGCACATACATACGCCCAAGTCTGGGCTTGCCGCGTGTCAGTGTTACCTCACTGACATCGCACACAAGCCTGTAAGAAACATGCCATTATTCTCCCCATTTGACAGATGGAAGAACTACTACCATTCAGAGAGGTTAAGTGACTTATGTAAGGTCACAAAGCTGGGAGTAGCAGGACCAGGATTTAAAACAGGTCTGACTCCACATCTGCTCTCCATGCTTCCTTCCCGTGGACTGAGGTAGAAAGGGGAGTATTTTGTGCTTCAGAAGCCCAGGAACTTGAGAGATGGGTTCTGCCAACAAGGTAGAATCTACCCAACAAGGGGTGGGTAGGGGAGCCAGGGCCTTTGCACCTGCTGTTTACTTTATCCAAAAGGCCTTCCCCTAGATAACGGCCTTGCTCACTCCCACACTTCACTCAGATCTCAGCTCAAAGGGCACCTGACCAAGAAGACCTTCCTTCTAGGACCACTGAGTCTAAATTGAACAACTCCTCCCACTCTCCTTAGCCCATTAGAGTAACACCTATCACCATCTGAAGCACTATCTTATCTGATGTGCATATTCATTTATTGTTTGCTTGTTGTTTGTCTCCTCTGAGAATGCAAAATTGTATCTGTCTTGTTCATCACTGTAGCCTAACACAGCACCGAGTAGGCGTTCAATCGGTACTTGTTAAGGGAGGGCACGAGAGAGATGGAGTGCCTTTTCCCTTAATAACTGAAAGAAAATGGAGCATCTCTTATCTGCTAGGCATAGAGGAGAGTGAACCCGCGCACATCTCAGCCATCCCTAGATGTTAACCCATTTCACAGATGGGGGAACTGAGGCTCCCTCCAGCATCAAGGGCCCACGGACGGAAAGATGGCACATGGCAGATGAAGCAGCCCGTTGGGGTGGGGATGCGCGACCCCACGAGTCTGGCTCCGAGCCCAATGCTCCTTGTAAGAGTGGGGGCGGCGCCCAGAAGGGGGAAGGGGTGCTGAAGGCCCCCCAGCCCTCGCAGAGCACTCTGGGCTGTGCTGTGCGCCGCAGGGCCCTGGCCTCGCGCCGGGGCCGCACCCTGGGCCGAGCCGCTCAAATTCCTCCCCTCCCACCCCCGCGCTGGCGCCTCCCGCCGCCCCCTGCCACCCCAGCTGCCCGAGCGCGGCCCCTGCGAGCCCCCGCTCCTTCCCCTTCCGCGGGCCTGCCAGGCGTCGGGTAGTGAGGACGGGCCAACCCAGCCCAGGCGCTCGTGACCCCCGGGGTCCCCCGGCCCGCCCGCTCCGGGCCCCCAGACTCGGGGCGCCCGCAGGCCCCGCGGGTCAGCGGGAACCGGCAATTTCCCGGCCGCCCGCCCGGCCGCCCGCTCTGTACTTAGGCTGATGACGGGTTCCCGCGGCCCTGGTGGCGGGGCGGGCGGTGGGTTCAGGGCGGGCGAAGCCGGCCCAGCCGGTCCCGTGCTCGGCTCTCAGGCGGCCGCCGGGCCTGTGTCATCCACCAGGAATTTCTGTTTTCCCCTCCGCGGGGCTGGAAGAAAAAACAATAATTAGGTCACTGGGCAGGCGGCAGAGAGGGTGTGGGACAGGCCAGTGGCGCCCTGTTGGGCAGGGAAGGGGTCTGGGAGGATGATGGGGAAGGAGAGGCCCCCGCAGGGCTCCCTTCCCCCTTCCTGCCCTCCCCAGGATGCTGGCTGATGGAGGCAAAGGCATCCCGGACTACTGCCACCCGTTTCCTCATGGGCCCATTCATTCCTTGAGCATTTATCGGGCATCGCCTGTGCGCCAAATTCTGTGCTAGGCGCTGGGGACCGAGCACTGAACAAAAGAGAAGGAAAGACTTCTTAGAAAAGACCCACAGGCAGCCACGCAAAAATGTACAGTCATCGCTCCCGTGTGAGGGCTGGGGGCATTGGTTCCAGGACCCCCATTGATACCGAAATCCAGGGGTGCTTAAGTCCCTTATACAAGATGGGGTAGTAGTTCCAAAATAACAAACGTACGTCCTCCAGTGTACTTTAAATCATCTCTAGACTACTTATAATACCTAATACAACGCCATGTAAACAGTTGTAAATGCAATGTAAATGCTATGTAAATAGTTGCCAGGCCAACAGCAAATTCAAGTTTTGCTTTTTAGAGCTTTCTGGCGTTTATTTCCGAATATTTTCCATCCAGGGTTGATTGAATTGCAGAGACAGACACCATGGATGAGGGAGGGCTGACTGTATAGTGGGAGGCCTGCTGCACAGGACAGAGGAGCTTCAGGGGATGGAAGTTAGGAAAAGCTTCCCTGAGGAAGTGGCACCTGCACAGAGGCCTGAAAGAGGAATGAGGATTGGCCAGGCCAAGTGGAGGGGGAGGCAGGGAGGTTGGGGGGTTGGTGGCAAAAGGAACAGCATGTGCAAAGGCTTGGACGTACGTAAGAGGCAGTGCATGTTACAAGGACTGGGAGTACAGGAGAGAAGAATCAATGAACGCTTCGTTCTGAATGTGATACTGATGAAAGACACATACTTTTGGTCTCATGAGGCCCCTAAACACAAGCCAGCTACTTTATCTGGGGCTCAACTGAAGATACAGCCCCCTGTTTCTACACTGGAGGAAACCTGTTTTGGACTTGCCTCACTGAGAGGTACTAGGTCTGGATACTGTCCCTATGCGCAGTTTAAGGGATTTTCAAGGGTCATCTGGACTTGGTACGTTTCTCACTTTTTTTTTTTTTTCTTTCCATTTCTCACCTTTTACTCTGACCTTAGGACAAGTCCCTGGAAAAGACAGGATGCCAGAGCAACTCCATCTGGCTGTAGAGTTCACGGTATGAGTGATAAGACTAGGGAGGTGGTCAGGATTGAAGCAGAAAAGGTCTTAGGGCCATGGTAGGGAGGTTAGATGTTATCTTAAGGGAAGTCGGGGTTTAAAGCAGGGTGGGAGGGGACAGGATCCGATTTCTGAAAACTTATAGCTGATAATATCCACCATTTATTTAGCTCCTATTAGGTGTACAGGGCTAAGTGTTTTATGCACATCATCTCACTAAGCTTGATGAGACTCTTACGAGAATGTTTTTTAGCCCCATTTTGTAGAAGAGGCCAGGGAGGTCACTTGCCCCAGGTTGCCTGCTACTAAGGGGCAGAACCAGAACTGAACTGTGCTAGGCCCTGTTCTGAGAGCTGTAGGAAGAAAGATGGGGGCTCTAGCCCTACTCTCAAGGAGCTTGTGGTCTGCTGGGGGGACACGTGCGTGTGATGTATTAGAGCCATGGCAGAGTGGAGTTTACTTCTCTCTCCTATGATGACCTAGGGGTAGATTGTCTAGGACGGGAATGGTGATCCTACTCCACGAGCTTGTCCTTCCACATTATTGCTCTGCCATCTTGATGTGTCCAAGTTGGCTGCCGGCCCCCCACCCCCATTCTGGGCAGAGGGAAGCAGAGGGAGGGAGCATGTCCTTTCTCCTTAGGGAACATCACTGCTACATCTGCATCTGTATCCGTATTTGAATCCACATCCACATATGAATCTATATCTATATCAATAGATCTACCAATTACCCAGTATCCAAAGCAACAGCTTTAAGAAGGTTTAGTGCCCAAAAGGTAAAATACAATGATGGATAAAGCCAGCCCCTAAGTGACAAAACATGGAAAACATTACAGCAGAGAGAGAATTATTTCACTTCCTATTGATGTCCTATTGGTAGTTTCCTTAACAAAACTATTCCTGCATATAATACTTGATCATCTGAACAAAATAAAATATTTTTGGTATGGTTTTGATAAAAAGAAATTAATTTTTTCCCAAAATGTAACCTTATAAAATTGTGGAATGTCACATGTATCTGTGGGTTTGATGGGTCAGAAACAGTTGCAAAGATGAACAAGACAGGGCACTGCCCTCTGTGGTTCTTTCAACCACACCCCACTCCCTCAGAGGAAATGGTGCCTAGACAGGCATTCGGGACGTGGCAAATTGCCCTTGGTCTGTGCTTTGGGGGCCCATCAGGAGAGTGATATGGGAGACAGAGAGTCTAGAGCGCTGGTTCTCAAAGTGTGGTCCTCCGCCAACCACATCAGCACCACCCGAAACTTGTCAGAAATGCAGATTCTCAGGCCCCACCCAGGCCTACAGAATCAGAAACCCCAAGGATGGGGCCCAGCTCTTGGTTTTCACAAGCCCTCCGGATGATTCTGATGCAAACTAAAGTTTGAGAACCACTGGTCTAGGGCCCTGCACACTGGGCTGAGAGTTGGAAAACCTTGGTTCCAATCCTGGACCTGGCAGTCCCAGGCTCTGTGACCTTGGGCAAGTCAGTTTCTGTGGGTCAGGAGTCTGGGCAGAGCCTAGCTGGCCCTCTGCCTCGTGGTCTCTCACAGGCTGCAGTCAAGCTGTCAGCCAGGCCTGCAGTCATCTGAGCTCATCTGGGGATGGCTCCACATCCAAGCTCACTCACGTGCTTATTGGCAGGATTTGGTGCCTCGTGGGTTGCTGGACTGCAGACCTCAGGTCCTTGCTGGCCTCGCTGATCCCGCTGGCTGTTGGCCGGAGCCCTGCTGCATGGGCCTCTCTGTTGGGCAGCTCACAGCTTGGCAGCTGGCTTCCCTCAGAGAGAGCAAAAGCATGCCCCAGATGAAAGGCGTGGTCCTTTTGTAACCTAGTATCAGAAGTGACATTCCATCACTTTGCTGTCCTCCGTTTGTCAGGAGCGGTCACTGGGTCTAGCCCACATTGAAGGAGAGGGGATTATACTGATCCAGGAGGCAGGGGTCATCTTAGAAGCCCCTACCACATCTGCAAAGGCTTGTTCCGAGCGAGCCCTAAGATGGAGGGAATTCCAAATGGAGGAGATGCTGGGAGAGGCCGATTCTTCATAGTCCCTGCTTCTCATGCCATTTCATTACTTCTTTATGCAAAGACTGAGTTGGAGTTGTCTGATTGGTGCAGTCTAGTTCACAGGCTTGGGTCCTAGATACCAGGAGGGCCAGGAGAGTGAGTGTATGGTATTTGCAGCTTCTTCTAGTGGAGGCTGGGTTTGCCCAATTGGGGGGGGGGGGCTCCCAAGACAGGGTCCCCAGTGCCTGCCCACCCTGATTTTTATCTTCACTGCAGGGCCCGTCTGATGGTGGGGGGTATTTGCAGCCAGCAGGAGCTGCATTCCAGGGCTGGGTACTTAACATTCCAGAGGAGCTCTCAGCTAATTATTGCCTTGCCCGTCCTAGGCCTGGACCACCCGGCTCCCCTGAGCTCCCATGGCTTGGCCAGAGTACTCTGGTGGCTTTGTTCTTGGGTCCCATTGCGAGGCCCAGAGATGGGCCAGACCGAACCAGGGTCACACAGCAATGAGTTAGCAGCCATAGCGGGGCTGGAGCTCAGGCCCTTTGACCCACAGCTTGTGGGCCAGGGGCAGATGCAGCAGGAGTTTTGGGGCTGAGCTTCCTGGGGGTTAGGGGGATTAAAGCAGACCCCAGGCAAATGACTGCTCTGGGCCTCCATTCCTCAGCTGTAAAAAGGGGAATTTTCCCCAGATCCTATAATATGTGGCAAAGACTCTCTCCTTGACCGAACTTCAGACAGGCTCCTCTGAGCCCTCTTTTCAACTAGGCCTTGTCCTTGGGCCTTGTCTTTGGCCCTACCTCACCCAAGTTTAGCAAGAATACTGCTAAATCAGTTTAGTGAGGATCCTCCACCCTTGGTATCTGATCGCCCTGGCCTTCCTTCAGCAAGAATCCTGTTAAGTTGGTTTAGTAAGAATCGCCCCTCCCCTTGAGGTCTCCTCTTAGTAATTTTCCATCCACTGACCCCTCATTCTGCTTGTTGGCTATAAACCCTGGCTGTCTTTGCTGTACTCAGTGTTGAGCCTCATCTCTCCCCGCTACTGTGATAGCCTTCACACCTATGGCAATAGTCCCGAATAAAGTCTTCCTTACCTGTTTTAACCATTTTAACAAATGGCAGAATAACTTTCCTTTAACCATGCATCCCACTATATACACGTTCCAGTCCCTTCCCCGTGCAAAGGGGTCCCAGGAGGCATGAAATTCCCACTGCTTCCCCATAGTGAAAGGGGAGTGTGGGCTTGGGGTGGGCAGCCCTTTGTCCCAACACGCGAACAAGCGAAGGGCTTGCGCAACAGGAAGCCTTGGGCCTGAGAGAGGCCAGCAGAGCCAAAATCTCTAGATGCCCTTCCCTCCTTTTCCCTCTCAGCTGGGCCCGCTCAGCTCTGAGGACTTTCGGAGCAAACGCTGAGGACGTCGGGGAGCAAGATGACGAGAGGGAGGACTCTGATGGGGGCCTTAGGGGGACACTGGGCCAGAGGCAGGAACTGGGTGGGTGTAGGACTCCACACATGAAAATGGAGGCAGGACATTTCCAGTGAAGTCATGGCATAAGATGCTGCAGGGCCCAGAGGATGGCACTCGAATAAGTGAGAAATGCCTACGGCGCTGAGGATTCTGGGAGGCTGCTGCCCGCCTCTGCTGCCTCGGGGCTCAAGGTCAGGGTCCTCCAGCAAGAGCCGCAGGCAAGCAGCCCAGACTCCTCCTCCACCGGGGGCAATGCTCACCTGCTTCTCCCCTCTTTCCTCAGCACCCAACTTCTGGGGTTCCCTGAGCCTCCCCCAAAGAGTGGGTGCTCTATTATAAATCTAAATCATGTAGATTTGTTAAATAGGTTCACATATGCAAGACACAAACTCAAAAACTCTCACTCCCTCCCCGTCCCCCTAACCCCCCGCTGCCTCTCTCCTGAGGCAACCTTTGCTACTACCAGTACACATGCTTTTTTTCTTACACAAATAGTAAGTAGATCACTGCATTCACTTATTGTTATATCTTGGATTGTTCCATACCAGTCCAAGTCATTCTTTTGATACTGGCATAGTAATTCTATTATATGAACATACCAACGTGTATTTAACTAGTCTCCAAAACGGCAGCGGATTCGTACTGGCACCTAACCCTTTGGCAGTAAACACATGGAGAGTGTCTCCTATGGCTCAGGCCCTCGATATGTCCTAGAGACACAGGGGTGGTTGCAACCTGGTCCCTGTGAACTGAAGCTCCCAGGCTCGTGGAGGTGACCGGTCAACTGGGGCATCGCAGAGTGGGATAACAGCCCAAGGGGGGCCATTCCAGGAAAGCAGCCTTCTCCCCTGGGCTGGGAAAGAGGTAGCCCTTTGAGCACATAAGTGGGCTTTCTTTGAGGGGTAAGTTGGATCTTACCGACAGGAAAGGGAAAGGTGGCTTTCTAGGCTAAGGGAACTGTGTGAGCAGACTGGAGGAGGGGGATGGCCCACGTGTGTCTGTAACGAATGAGGGTCCAGGGCGTGTGGGCGGAGGCGGAATGAGGCTGTTTGGAGCATGAGTCTGGGGAAGCCTTGAATATCAGGGAGATGGCCTGTGGCCTGCACCCCGCCGTTCTCCCAGAGCGTCCCCTGTGGCCACCTCCTCTGGGAAAGGGGGCTCAGGGGAGGGGGTGAAAGGAAACGGAGACAGGGCGGAGGCAGCTCTAGGCCGGGTGAAGTGATGGCTCGCCAGGACTGAGATCCGCCCTGTGCTGGGCATTCTGTTTGATTCAATTTTGCTACATTTACTTTATCTCTGAACCATTGGAGAGTTAGCTGCAGACATCATTGTACTCCTCCCTAAGTATTTCAGCAAATATCTCTTCAGAATGAGGACATTTTCCTACACTGTCCCTATACAGTGATGACACTTAGGAAATTTAACATTGTCATACTGTTATCTAATGTACTCTCCATATGCAAATTTGTCCAACTGTCTCAATCATGCCCTTCGTAGCCTCCCCATCCTACTCAGGATCCAATCAAGCATCACCTTTTGCATCTCCTTTAACCTCGAATAGCTCTCTAGACTTTTTCTTTCTTCCTTCCTTTCATGCCATTGGCGTTTTAGAAAAGTCCAGGCCAGATGCCTCGCATCATGTCACCCTATTTGATTTGTCTGACATTTCCTCAAGACTAGATCCAGGGTCATGGTTTCCAGCAGGAACCTGGGTGCTGTGTGCTTCTCGGGTGGGTTTGCCCCATTACTAGTGGTATTAAATTTCATCACCGGGTGGGGTTCAGCA
>NW_006773157.1:1490560-1496958 GCF_000442215.2 Lipotes vexillifer | reverse complement strand
TTCAGCAGGTTTTTCCATTGTAATAAGTTAGGCTCAATGTTCACCTCCACTTCGTCTTGTAGATGAACAGCTCAGAGACATCAAGTGACCTGCGCGCGCGCACACAGCTAGAATGAGGGAGGGCTCGGATGCGAACTCCATTCTGACGCTTAAACACCGCACTACGCTGCCTCTCCACAAGTAATACATAATAATGATAGAAAAATTAGAAAATACAGAAAAGCTAAAAGAAAAAGGAGAAACCACTGGGATTCCATTACCTGGAGATCACTTTTGCTAAACTTTCGGGTGTATGTCTTTCTAGATTTCCCCCCATGTGAATACACACATATCAATATATACTTATTTTCACAAAAATGGGATCATCTTGTTGTCCAAGCTGCTGTTTTCATTTGATACAGTACAGCCTGAGTGGAGAAGGCACACGGCCATGTTTATTGTCTGTTCTCTGTTTCACCCCCTCCTCAAGGCTGTCCCAGAAGTGACAGAAACTCAACATGGCTTGAAGGACCCAGGGAGGGAGAGGACTCAGGGATTAGGCTTGTCTCGAGGGTGGCTCCCAGAATGCTTGGCTACAGGGACCCTAAGGGGATGGCGGGTGGAGGGTCAGGAACACAGGTGCCAGCCCCACAGCCACATGCAATGGGCAGCCTGGGTATCTTCCCACAGCTGGGTCTCTCTCTGGTTACCCATGGTCAGAACTCAACCCTCTTTATGCTTCCAGCACCTCCTGGACATCATGAGGGCAAAACCCAAGCCAAGCTGCCACCTGGTGAGGTGGGTGGGTCCCTGCACAGGGCTGGTAGAGAGCCGGGCTCTGGTCTCGGCTCTACCACTGACAGCAGAGTGACCTTGGACAAGTCATGTTCCTCTGCTTTCCTCATTCATTCACTCCACAACCTGTCTACACACCTGGCCAGGACTGGGCTGGGTGCTGGGGACTCAAGGTGGCGCAGTGACTAAAATCTAGGGGGAAAGAGCTGAGCTGGAGTCAGAAGAGGGTCCAGGTGTGAGGGTCTAAGGCTTGAAACAGCTCAAGGGCTGTTTTAAGAACAAGAACACCAAATTATGAAAATAGAATTGGTTACAGAGTCTTGGAAGGGCTGCTGCAAGTGAGGGGCCCTGAGGTTGAAACTGCTTTAGCTTCGGGGTAAATTCACCTCTGGCAAAAGGGACTCCAGAGAGAGGAAAGCCCAGAGGCCACTGGCACCAGCTCCTCCACCACTGCCCTTGGTCCCCACTCACCTCCACTCTACCTGGGCCTCTAGTTGGGACAACATGGAATAACAATCATGGGCTGGACCCTGAGCCTTGTCTGCTCTGGGCTTAAACAAGGATGCCTTTAATACACCTGCCCCTCTGTTTGGTGTTAGGGTTTGGCAAATACTTCTGGCCATGTTTGGGATTCTTTCTCACTGCTTTATCAGGACGGGCTGCCAATCAGCATGCAAACCTTTTCTACTATCTACTGAGAGAATCACATGGCTTCCCTCCACTATCCGTCAGTGCCGTGAACACTGCTGGTGGAGTTCCCAAGAGCGACCACCTTGGCATCCCCGAAGTCAACTCCTATTGGGTCACGAGGTATTATTCTTTTAACTGACTACAGTGCTAGATTTCTTTTGCTAATATATTGCTTAGAATTCTTTTATCTACATTCACAATGAAACCAGTCCTGACTTTTCTTTGAGCTGCCCATTCTATAACGAGAATGACATAGATCTCTGTTCATTTGGAAGGATGTCCGTTATCTACTGATAGATATAGATGGATGGATATAAAACATATCATATGATCCCATTTACTTTGAAAACTATATATTCATAGAATTCAAATGAGCAAATTTTAAAGATTTTTAAAGGGTGGGACAGCTGGTCTTTGTCTCTGTCTCCCCCTGTCTACACACGGCCAGGCCCCTGAGAGTCTCCCCTGAGCCTCCTGGAGCTGCCAGGTCCCCTGGTATTTCTTCCAGGACCCCATGGCTTCCCATGGCCCAGCCAGTGCTGGGTCTTCTCTCTCTGCCTCCAAGGACAAACAGCTCCCCCGCCCCCCAAGGTTGGGGGCTTTGTCCAACACGACTCTTCAGCAGGAGAACCCAGCCAAAGGTTCCAGAGTCCTGAGATGGGACCACGGCAAAATGAGTGTCAGGGAGAACAGAGGAAAGGTCATAGCCACCTGGGCCCTGAAAGGCCTCCTGGAGGCAGTGACTTAGGTTTGGGGTCTGGGGGAGGACCACCTCTGTGGCTCAGAGGTGGGCCTCAAAAGCTGTGGCAGGACATGATGTCAGCATTCACAGGCGGCCTGGTCCGGGGGCTCGGCCAGGCCCTGGCTGGGCTCCCCAGGGAGGCCACCTCCAGCCCAGTTCTGAAAACTTAAAGCCCAACCAGGTTGGCTCTTTCTCAAGATGTTCAAACCTATTTAAGAAAACAGAGTCGAACAAGCCCAGAGAATCACAGGCTCTGCATGAGGCCCAACAGAACCCTCCAGGCCAGTGACTTTCAAATGCAACCCCGTCCAGCAGGGAGGGTAAGTGCACAGGAAGACTCCTACTCGGCCTCTAGAATCAGCCAGCCCAGACTCATTCCTGTCTGCTGTGTGACTCTGGACACGTTGCTTAGCCTCTCTGGGCCTCAATGTTCTCATCTGCCAAATGGAATACCTACCTCACAGAGTCACCATAAGGATTTAATGAAATAATGCAGGTGAAGCAGCTGGCTCAGTGAGTGGCAGTCATAGAAAAACAGGGCATATTCTGATTTTCTTCATATCGGTGGGATTATTTGAAGAGAAGCACAAACTCACCTAAACTAGCTACAGCAAGAGAAGGGAGACGCTGGCGGGGGTGGGGGCATGGAAGTTGTTGAAAGGAGCCGGGGCGCACCTTCTGGAACCCCAGACCAGCAGACCAGGACCTAGTCGGCCTCAGGAAAGGGTGCAGCCAGGGCTAAGAGCCCTGCAGGTGCCCAGCGGGGCTCCCCTGCTTCTCTTACCTTGCTGCTCTCTGCTGTCTCTTCATCTTCCTCACAGCCCCTGGCTCCGTCCACCCCTCCAGCCAGTAGTAGAAAGCACGGCTGTCAACAGCCCCCAGGCTTCTAGATGTGAAGACAGCCAGCCTTAGCTGAAGTCTTTTGCTTCTGATTCCAAATTCTCTGCAGAAGCAGTCAGAGATTGGCTCAGTGCGGTCAGGTGATCCCCACCTGGGGAGAATCAATATGGCAAATCCCGCCGGAAACCTGTGGTCAATGATGATGGAGAGCAGCTCCCGCAAGGGGGCAACACTCAGCAAACAAAACAATAGGCGTCTCTTGCATGCTTCAGACTCTACCCCCCGGTCACACCCAGGACCCCCACCCCACCTCCATCACAGAAGCAAAGCAAATGGGTACTGCTCTCTTCCAGGCTGGCTGATTTTACTGGTTTGTTTAAAAAAAAAAAAAAAAAAAAAGCCCTCCCTGCCCCCTAATACATACAGAGCAGACATTTGTGATTGGGAATCCAGATCACAAAGCTTCCAGTCTGCAGTTCTGCCTTTTAGTGCTGGTGCTTTGAATACAGTGTATAAAGACACTTCCTTTGAGCTGGGTGGGCACACCCTCCCCCAGTCTGAAAGAGGCTGCCTGCCACCCACCTGAGCCTCTTTCCACATGGATTGCCTGCCTAGTCGCTGTGGCGTGTGAGCAGTGAGCCCTTGCTGGGTGAGTATTCACTTTAGTACTGGGGTTTTCTAGCCACCAGGCCACCACTGCCTGAGTCTCCAGGCTCTTGGAAGATGGCCTGTTAGCGGGGGCTGGGGTGCAGGCTCGAGTCTGCATTTGGAGCTCCTGGAGCCAGAGGCTATGAAAGGTTAGGATGTGAGGGCAGGGGTGCACAGGCGGTCAAGGGCGGCTGCCTGAGAAACCAAGGCCCCAGCTAGGCCCTGGAGGCCAGGCAACCCTGCCTCGTTGAAAGCCCAGGCCCGTGGGAGGCCCTTCTTTCAGAAGTTTCCGCAGTAACTGCCACTGTGCACAGCACCTGAGCTCTCACTCACACAGGCCTTTCCTATCCATCATTTGGAACCCTCATCATGCCCTTGAGAAGCAGGCGCCATTTTACAGATGAGAAAACTGAGGCTTCAAGTCACCCAGCATGTCCAAGGCAGAACTGGAGTTCCACACAAAGACCTGTGCCAGGTGGATGTCCCACTCTTTGCCTCCAGCCCCAGAGCGGGCTGGGAGTGAGGTCTGTGCTTCCCTTTGCTCGCTTCAGTATCCTGTCCTTTGTGCCTCCCAACCTTCTCCAGCAGCACTGACTCCATGGCCCCAGCCCGCCGTGACTGACCGGCACATCCGTGTGATGTGACCTGTAGGCACGTGGGCTTCTGTTCCCGGAGAGCTCCCTTCAAGGGCCCCCTTAGTGCCTTAAGAGCCACCTCCTGGCCTTCGTTTACATCATTCCCCTGGCCTGGGAGCCCTGGGAATGGGCCCGCCCCTGTCCAGGCCTAGGTCATAAGGCCGAGGAGAGCTCGGGCCATTCTCCCTGTGGCCCCTCCACTCACAGCTCTGTCTCCTCAGTGACCAGAAGCTCCTCCGGGCATCTCAGTTTCTCCCGTGGACACACTGGGTAGTTTCCAGAGTAACAGGAGAGCTGGGAGTGGGACGTGTCTGCCTGACAAGAAGCTGATCTAAAGGCAAGTCCATGGGAGCAGCCACGTTGAAGCACTGGCTGCCTCAGGAGAGAGGAGTAAAGATCCTCAAAGGCCCTGTGGAGACAGAACCAGCCATGTGCTTCATGTACACAGGCCTCTGCATATGCCGTTCCTTCTAGTAGGAATCCTTTCCTAACATCTGTCCTCTGTGTGGCGAACTTGGCCAGTCATGACCTCCAATGTCTGTTCCCCAAGTCTTCCTTAGCAATGGAACCCCCAAGTCTTAGCTAGCTGGGCACATGACCACCCAAAATAAAGAATATGTTTCTCAGTCTCCCTTGCAGTTAGATTGGCCATGGGACAGAGCCTAGACAATGGCTTCCAAGTGCAGTGTACAACTTTCAGGAGTGTCCTTAAAGAGACATGGTTGCTGGAGCTCCAGCAGCCACCTTGCACCAGGAGGAGAGCCTGGGCTAGAGCCCAAGCACATGGAACAAGAAGATAGGAGGAACCTGGGTACCTGTCACCGTGGAGCACCCTATGAGCCCTGGGCCTCCCACCACCAGATTTCTACTTGAGTCAGACATAAGCTTCTATCTTGTTTAAGCCACTGTTATTTTGTGTTTATGTTTTTCTTCAGAGCCAAGTGTAAACCTAACTGATAAAGGCAGAAAACTCCTTGTCAGTCTTTAAAACCCAGCTCAATTGTCACCTCCCTCAGGAAGACTTCCTAATTCCCAGGTAGAAGAAATCCCTCCCAGACTTGACCACGTTCCTATTTTTATTTTTATCCCTCTGTATTACAACTTTCCTGTTTAGGTGTCAGCTATACTTCTCCAGAATACTGAAATATCCAGTTCAGAATCCCTGGAGCCTAGTAATACTAGTAGTAGTGAAACAACAGATAATATTTATTGAGGGTTTACAATGAGTCAGGCGCTATTTTGAGTCTGTGTATATTATCGCATTTAATCCTCATAGGAACTCTATGAGATAGGCATGAGCATTAACCTCATTTTCCAGATGAGAAAACCAAGGCACAGAGAGGGTAAGTAAATTGTCCGAGGTCACACAGCTAGAAAGTGGCAGATCTGGGACTTAAATCTCAGGAGTCTGACCGCAGAGTTCAAGTTCTTAGCTTGTCATTTTTGTTATAGGAGCTCCATTAGCTTGTCATGGGCACGCCTTCAAATGGGATGTGGGGGGAACCACACAACTCCCCTCACCTTCCTTAGAAAGAGTAAAACAGGAGAAAACATTCACCATCTGCCTGGGAACTATGGCAACCAGGGTTCAGGGCTCTGGAGGGGGTTAGAGGTCCCCGGGGACTTATAGAACCCAGGCATCCACCGGGCCACCTGTTTCAGTTATCTCTGCTGTGTAACAAACCACCCCATAGCTTGAAATAAAGGTGATTTACTACTCACAGTCCGTGGGCCAGCTGGGTGGATCCCCTGCTCCACGTGGAGTCAGCACGGCTGGGTCCAGCTGGGAGCACGGCTGGGCTGAAACGTCTACAAGGCCTCCCTCACACGCCTGTGCTGGGGTGCCTCAGCTCCCCTCCACGTGGCCTTTCTTTCCACACGGCCCCCATCACTCTAGTCTGCCCAGGCTGCTGTGCATGGCAGCTGGCCTCCAGAAGAGAGAGAGAAAGCAGAAGGCCTAGACCGTTTAAGGCTAGGCCTGGAACTGGCAGAGTCACTTCTGCCATATTCTCTTTGTCAGAGAAAGTCACAGGGCCAGTCGAGATTCAAGGCGGGGGTGGGGTGGGGTG
>NW_006773157.1:1475193-1490382 GCF_000442215.2 Lipotes vexillifer | reverse complement strand
GGTGGGGTGGGGTGGGGGAGGGGTGGCGGGGGAGGGAGTTGGGGGAACAGGCCTTCCTCTTTCCGGGAGAAGCATCCTATGTGTTCAGGTAGGGAGAAATTCTCGGCAACTGCCTTTGGAGAAAATGTACCATCCTACCTCACAGGATTTCAGGAAGGAGTCCCAGAAGGACATGGCACCTGGACACAAAGACTAGGTACCATCCTGCCTGGGCTGCATTCTAGCTATGTGACCCTGGGAAGATCACCCCACCTCTCTAAGCCTCTAAGTTTCAGGGATACTGGCCTTCCAGGGCATAGTGAGGATTCAAGGCAGTGAGGGCTAGGAGAGCTCTGAGGGGGGATGGGACTCCCCAGGGTCATGCCCTCAGTACATGGTGACATAGCCTTGGAACCCAGGTCCTCTCAGACTCCAAGGGTCACGGCCTTCCCAGCTGCAAAGGCCTGTCCTAGAGGAGCTTCGAAAATGAATTTCTTGACTTTAACGCTAGAAAAGGCTCTTGTGAGATGGAAGTTCTAATTAACCTTTTTCTAGGGAAGGACTGTTGGGGTTGGTCTGGGATTCCATGCAGAGGATGAGCAAGAGCCCCAATGAGAAGGTCAGAATCAGGCCAGAGAGGTGGGAGTGGGGCACCAGCATGGACCAAACGTGCAGGGCTTGGCACCTGAATAGAGGGGCAAAACAAAACAAGTGTCAACCTCCCTGTCTGAGTCAGAGCTGCTATAACAAAGGATCACAGGGCTTCTCTGGTGGTGCAGTGGTTAAGAATCCGCCTGCCAGTGCAGGGGGCACGGGGGGGTTCAAGCCCTGGTCCGGGAAGATCCCACATGCCGCGGAGCAGCTAAGCCCGTACGCCGCAACTACCGAGCCTGCGCTCTAGAGCCCGTGAGCCACAACTACTGAGCCCACGTGCCACAACTACTGAGCCCACGTGTCTAGAGCCCGTGCTCCGCAACAATGAGAAGCCCGCGCACCTCAACGGAGACCCAAGGCAGCCAAAAAATAAAAGTAAATAAATAAATTTATTTAAAAATAAAAAAGTATCATAGGCGGGGTGACTTAAAAACAGCAGAGGTTTACGTCTCACAGTTCTGGAGGGTGGAAGATCAGGGTGCTGGCATGACTGGGCTCTGGTGACAGCCTTCTTCAGGGTTGCAGGAGGCCTACCTCTCGTTGTGTCCCCATATGGCAGCAAGCGAGCGAGAGTTCTCCGGGGCCTCTTCTATGAGGCACTAAATCCCATACGCGAGGGTTTATCCGTCATGACCTAATCTCCTCCCCAAGGCTCCACCTCCTGATATGATTTCAACATATGGATTTTGAGGGGACACAAACATTCCGTCCATCGCACTCCCCCACAGCTTGTCAACCTTCCATAGCTCTCTGTTGCCCACTTAGCATTGCCACGTTGGCATTCGGGGTTTCCCACCATCAGGCTCCTTGATGGAGCAGCCCAGGCTTACTTCCCACATTGCCCTACGTGTACCAGCCACAAACAGCCCTTCCCCAAACACGCCCTGTAGTTGTACACCTCATGCCTGTGCCTGCTTTATTTGCCTGCGACACTTTCTTACTTCTTCAAGATTCAGCTTTGTGTTGTGCTTCTATGACTTATCTCTGACCTCTCAGCTCAGAATTTATTGTTCCTCCCCTGCTTTGTGCAGAGCCCTTAGCACCTGCATCTACAGTCGAACTGGTCGCATACACGTCTGCATCTGTCATTGATTGCCACAGTAATGCTGCATAACAAACAACCCAGAACCTCAGTGGCAAACAGTCTCTCAGTTCATGAGTTGGTTCATTCATTTAGCTCAGCTGATCCTAACTGGGGTCAGCTGCTGACCTACAATGGCCTCGGCTGGGGTGATGGGGTGACTCGGCCCAGGGCCACATGTCTTAGTCACTCGGCAAGTTAGCTGTTATGTTCTCATGACCACAGCAGAAGAGAAGGAGCAAAAGAGGAAACTTGCGAGTGCTTTGTCAAGCCTCTGCACCAAGTGGGCTAACATCCTACTGGCCAAAGCAAGTCACAGAGCTGAGCCCAGCATCAAAGATTGGGCAGAACATGCTATCCCGGGTTGGAGGGCATTGTGGAGTTACTGGGTGAAGGATGTAGATACAGGGAGGGGTGAAGAATTATGGGACTATGAATACAAGTGATCTTCCACAATGTCCATCTTTCCCACTAGACCATGCGTTCATTCCTCGAGGGAGGATTTCTCCTCACTGGGCTAAAAATTCTGTCCTAGGTTGACTGGACTTTGGTAGGACGAGAAGGACCAGGGAACTCAGCTATCCCCATCTGTGACCTTGAGAAAAATATTTGACTCTGGCCAGAGTCTCAGGTTCCTCACTTGTGGAGAAAGGAAGACGGAAGCCTGCCCTCCTAGCGCACAGAATTAGGGGGAACAATTGAGATCTGGGCTCTGCCCAGTTTCCACTTCTGTAAATGGAGGTCATGATGGCTCCCACCCCACAGGGACGTGGCGAGGATTCAGTGAGTCAATGTCAAGGGATTAGGGCCCTGCCAGGCAGGTAGCAAGTACTAGCCTTCAGGAGGAGTTGGTCTTTGCTACGCACTTGCAATATCCCCTCTCTTCCTTCCTAGCTCCTGTTAAGTGTTGTAACTTTGTACTGATGTGTGCAGCTATTTGTTTAAGGTCTTTCTTCCCCATGCGGAGTGGGAGCTCCATGAGGGCAGGCACCATGCTCAGTGCTGTATCCCAGTGCAGGACACAGAGAGAGTGCCTTGGGAGTATTTGTGAAATGAGTAGCTGCATGAATGAAGAGATGGATGAGGAAAGGCACGGTAGAAAAGCCTGCATTATCAGGCCTGGGTGGCCTGTTTCAAAGTCCATTACCAAGTCCAATCTCTTTCCTTCCGCAAATCTTCGATTTACTGAGAACCTGCCCCACCTACTCCCAGACCCTGTGCCAGGAGTATACCTTCTCCTAGGAGTTGATCCCTGAGAGGAGCCACCCACTCTGCATTCTGGTTCCTTGGTGCCCTGAAGCGTGAGGTCTCCCCTGCACGGTGGAAAGGATCACACAACCAAACCCACTGACCGCTCTCCCTACCCCTCACAATACCCTGCCAGGTGGCTGTCATGACTGCTGTTCCCATTTCATAGAGGAGGAAACTGAGGTTGCTAAGTGACCTAGCAAGTCAGTTCTGTACCACACAGAAAAAGCCAAGTAACCAGCCCCGAGCACCCCAGGTGAGTGGATGCTAAGCAGAACCAAAGCCTGGGGTCCCAGTACCCTGCCTGAGCTTCCACCCCTGGAGAGAAAGAACCTCAGGCTGGAAGGGCCGGCAGAGATGGTCTCAGCCCTGGTTTCTGCCCTTAAGAGTCATGACGGCCAAGCATCAGCAGTGTTCAAAGTACCCATCCCCGACCATCACTCCAGCCAGGAGGTGCTACTCTCAGGCCACCGACTGGCCGTCTCAGCCTGGACCACCACCACCGTCAAGGAGTGTCTCAGTTATTTTTGCCACAGTGCTGATGAGCAGTTATGATGGTCTCAGATTACTTAGAAATGGGAAACGAGGGTTAATCGATGTCATTTGGGAGTAACCCCCACCTGTCTCTGTGAGCCTCTGTTTGGACCCTTCGTGCACATCTTAGAGCCCCCCTGAGGTGAGGCTCAGTATTTCTACTGGGCAGACGAGAATCTGAGGCTGGAGGTATTAAATTATGGGCCCAGGGACGTCCCTGGCGATCCAGTGGTTAAGACGCCACGCTTCCACTGCAGGGGGCGCGGGTTTGACCCCTGGTTGGGGAATTAAGATCCCTGCGTGCTGTGCAGCCAGAAAGAAAAGAAAAAAAATTATTGGCCCAAAGTTACCCCAACCAGGCAGTGGTAGAAGCTGGGGTATCTTAACTAGCAGTGACTTTGAAATCATTTCCCACTCATTTGTGTAAACTTAGTTGCTTGGTCTGCCCTGGACGAGGGGGAGGGGGAGGGGGAGGTCATTCCCTTTCAAAGGAATTTTTCTTCCACAACAATTTGTCTGGCAAACATAAAGCTTTCAAAATATGTGATCACATTGGGGTGGGGGAGATAGAATGATTCCTTGGTGCACGTCCAGCTCTCATTCAGGGTTCAAGTCTCCCCTCTAAGGGGCCCTGGCCTTTGCTCCATCCTGTGGTATCAGGGAGCCCACCACCTCCAAGGTCACCCCAGGGTGGCCTGGCCAAGCGCGCTGGACTTGCCCTCCCCGGGGCTCCCAGACACCGTCGTAAGTGTCCTCCGGAGCCAGCGACCTCCAGCTCGTCTCTCATTTTCTGAGGCCGGTTGCCTCTCTTCTCCCAGGGAGATCACATGTGCTCACGTAATGGAGCTGTGGTTTCCACTCCAGGCTCTGAAGCCAAACTCCACGGAGTTTCAAATATCCCCAAGGCCTTGGAGGAGAAAGGCCGCCGAGCATGACCCAGGAAGGGGCTGCATCTGATCTGCGTTACCCAGTAGCTGCCACTGCCTCGAGCTCTGCCGGGGACCAGGGCCGATGGAGAGGGGGGACCACAAGAAACGGCTCAGCTCCCTTCCCGACGCTGAGGCCAGACATCCCATTTCGGAGGGTGGCAGCTGAGGTCTGAGGTGGCACAGGCAGCTTCATGGCAGGACCGAGAGGGATTCAGGGCTTCTGATTAAATCAAGAGTTCTTTCCACTGCCCCACGCTAGATGCTTAAGACCTGGCAAGTCCAGGGCAAGGCCTTCTCCCGGGACGGGGACGTTGCCCTGCAGCCTCCTGTCTGACCCTCACGCGGCCTCAAGATGGCAAAGACAGGCAGCCACTGGCGGCCAGCCCAGGGGGAAGCAGAAAGGGGCGCTAAGGATTCATGTGACTTTGATGCGAGATGAGGAAAACACCAGCGCCCGCAAGAAGACGTGATTCACAGGGGCATGAGATCCCCAAGCGGAGAGCAGAACAAGGGGTTCTCAAAACACATGCTTTTTGACTTGCAAAAACTCCCTCCACCCAGGCCATCTTCACAGACTGGGTTCCGCCCACACTGCCTGAGCTCCCGGCCCAGCCTGGTCCTCCCTCCCACCGGGCGCCTGTGTCATCCCACTGGGTTCTCACAACAGTCGCATCTCACAGAGGCGGGAACTGGGGCCTCCCCTCTCTGAGCACGGACCCTCTGCTGGGATGGGGGGCCTGGCTGCTCATTCCAACTGCTTATCTCCACTTCTGAGGCTGAGCAGGGCATGGGGGGCCTCCCTCCTGGGGTGCACTGGCTCTGCTTCCTGGTGCCCCTCAGAACTTTGTCCTGGGGTTCCACCCACGGTCCAGCTGGGCGAGGGGCAGAGAGCAGAATGGTGATGACCTGATTTTGTTTGTGTGCTTGTTCTTTGGCCCCTGAGAAGCCTTCAGAACAAAGTTTCATATAAATAAGAAAGAAAAGAGGTGTATTTTTGGAGATGAGTTTTCTCCTACCTCCCCATCCACATGCCAACAACCTAATGATTTAACCTTTTCTAAGTGCAAAATGTTTAAGTTGTGCTAGAAAAATGTCAACAATGCTTATTCTTTTTTTTTAAATATAAACTTATTTATTTTATTTATTTTTGGCTGTGTTGGGTCTTCGTTGCTGCGCACAGGCTTTCTCTAGTTGTGGCGCACGGGCTTAGTTGCTCCGTGGCATGTGGGACCTTCCAGGACCAAGGCTCGAACCCGTGTCCCCTGAATTGGCAGGCGGGTTCTTAACCACTGCACCACCAGGGAAGCCCAGTGTTTATTCTTTATCCTCACTTTCTGGCCAAAAAAAAAAGAAAAGAAAGAGGAAGAGGAAGGAAGGAAGAAAGAGAAAGGAAGAAGGAAGGAGGGAAGGAAGGGAGGGAAGAAAAAACAAATGAAAACGTCCCCAGATTCATGAGTGCACAGATTAGAGAATAGGGGATCAGGAAATCTTGACATTACACGGTTCAGATAGCATCTGGGGAACACAGACTGATGTGGGTTTCCTGTTCCACCACAGAATCTTTAAGAAAATGAAGTCCTCAGGGCACATAGCCCAACCTAACATTAATTCTCTAAACCTTTGGCTGTATATTAAAAATTTTTCCCCATTATGCTTCTGAAACAAAATTAGAAATATTGAGAAAATTGGAAAAGTCAATTGCCAATATTCCTACTATCATAAGGCAATTAAACACACATTATACACACACACATACACACGCTCCCATACACAATCATATATGTACAATTCAATATACATCTTTTTTCACTTTGCTGAAGACCAACAGACTCGCATTTAAATCCCAGCTCTGGGCACGTCACTTTAGCCCTCTGCGCCTCGGTTTCCTCATCTATAAAACAAGAAGACTGGTGATCTCGTGGAGAGCACAGGAGACTCATTGGCTCACTGACGATGGCTGTTACTATTGCTGGTGTCCTGGGCTCTGCCGCCCCAGTGTCCCTCGGGAGCTCCAGTGGACCCAGAGAGCTCCCACACCTTTATTTATTCCGTAGCCCCTTAGAGGGTGTGTGTGATGTACTGGGTGACAAGGGCACAGAAATGAATGTGACCAGGGGCTGCCCTTGGTCCAGAGCTCAGTCCAGGAAAGGGGGAAGATATATAAACTGACAGGGGAGAACCTGGGTGACGAGAGTGATGGTGGCCACACAGACCAGTGCTGTGGGGCTGCACAGAAGGTGACAGAGCCACCAGTTCAGCAGAGGAGAGGGGGTGTGTGCCCGACACATGGTAGGGCACCTCCTGCAGAGGAAACAGCAAAGGCAAAGACCTGGAGGCCCCGGAGAACATGGCCCATCCTGGGATTAGCCAGTCTTCGACTCTGGCTAGAACAGCAGATGCTGATGAGAAACAAAGCTGCCGGGATTCTGAGTCCTGAATGACATTTGAGGAGGGTTGGGGTTCATCCTTGCACCAACAAAAATGCTTTCAGCTGCAAGGAGCAGAAAACACTGATGCAACCAGCTTAGCAAATAAGAGATGTAAGTGCTCATGTGTCAAGGAGATGAGAGGAAGGGCGTCCTGGGTTAGTTAACTCAGCAGCTCATCCACATCTTCAAGAACTCCATTAATACCTGCCACTACTCTGCCATCTTCAGTGTGTCGGACTATTCTCAGACTTGTCCCCTTATAGACCTAATGTGGCTGCCATAGTTCCAACATCACATGTAGACACCACAATGCCCAGAGATGGAAGAGGGGCCATTATATGTTCCATGGGTCCCTCTCTCTCCCTTTTACGATCAAGAATCTCCTTCCAGGGCTTCCCTGGTGGCACAGTGGTTGAGAGTCCGCCTGCCGCTGCAGGGGACGCGGGTTCGTGCCCCGGTCTGGGAAGATCCCACATGCCGCAGAGCGGCTGGGCCCATGAGCCATGCCCACTGAGCCTGCGCGTCCGGAACCTGTGCTCCGCAACGGGAGAGGCCACAACAGTGAGAGGCCCGCGTACCGCGGAAAAAAAAAAAGAATCTCCTTCCAGAATTCCCCTAACTTCCCTCCACTTCTAACAGGACAGAAAGCATCCCATGCCTGTCCCTGAATCAATCTCTCGTAGGAGGAATGGACCATCATAAGTGTCTGAGGCCAGTGAAGAGCCTCCCCTGGAGCAGGCCTCTTCTGAAGCTGCAGTTGTGGGATACGGGGACAGAGGAACAGCGTGGTTGCTCTGCCAGCAAGGGAGAAATGCCGGGGTGGATGTGGATGAGGCAGTGAGTGGTGTCTGCTAAAATCCTAAAAGCGCTGAGGAGGCATTAGTAACCTCTCTGTGCCTCAGTTTCCTCAACTATAAAATGGAAATAATAGTTCCTACCTCATAGGGTTACTTGTGAGGATAAAATCACATATCCCCTATAAAGCCCTTACAGCAGTGCCTGACACATATTCACCAGTCAATAAATATCAGTCCCTCATCATCGCTAAATTACCATTCTTTCTAATCAAAATTTGCATTCTCCAAGTTCAGTGAGGTCCCAGGATGGAAGAAAATCTAGTAGTGTGACAACTGGGAGGACTCTTCTTTCCTCTCTGGGCCTCAGTTTCCTCATCTCCAAGGCAAGATGACTGGGCCAAGTGACCTCTGCACCCTGACCATCTCTGGGGTCCATGATCCACTCCAGCCTGTTCATCAGGCCTGGAACGCACTGTGCTTTAGCCACCCTCCAAGCCTCGCTCAGGCTGTGTCCTCAGTTTGGAATGGACTCCCATGTTTGAGACCTTCCTCAAACGCTCCATCTCAGGAACCCTTCCCACCCTGTGCCCCTGAATTCAGTTGGGCTAAGCCTGCCTCACATTGTGCTCCCACCTGCCAGGAGCTGGTGGCACCTGTTCTCTGAGGGTGGTAAGGTGACGTACCTGCAGGACTAAAGGGGAGCCCAAGTTTGAGGTCTGAGTCTCCCTTGACCAGCAGCGGGTGGTGCACAGATTGTGCACGGGGGCTCAGACTGTGTTCCTTCTCCCTTACTAACACCATGAGTGAGCGGGGAAAGTTTATTGAGGTCTTGCCTTGGGCCAGGGAGGGTTTAAATCACTTTTCATGGGGTGTCTTATTTCATGCTTGTAACATCTACCCATGAAGTAGTTACTATTATTGTCCTCACTCTACAGATGAAGAGATTAAATGACTGGCCCAAGGTCACAAAGCAGGTAAGTGATGGACCTAGGATTGTTCCCCATGTCTGTCAGGCTTCAGAGGCCCTGTTCCCTAAATAAACTTGGTCTCTTGGGAAACAGAACGAAATGCCCATCCCCCAGATATCATTCTTTTCAATTTGTTAAGGTGGGTTATGTGGCCCAGTATGTGGTCTATCTTGGTGAATGTTCCATGTAAACTTGAGAAGATTGTGTAGTCTGCTGTTGTCGGATGATGTATTCTATAAATTAGATCCGGTTGGTGCTGTTTAGTTCAACTACATCCTTACTGATTTTCTGCCTACTGGATCTGTCCATGAATGACAGAGAGGTGTTGAAGTCTTCAAATATAATAATGGTTTTGTCTGTTTCTCCTTGCAGTTCTATCAGTTTTTGGCCTCACGTACTTTGATCTTCTCTTGTTAGGTGCATATACATTAAGGATTGTTATACCTTCTTGGAGAATTCATCCTTTTATCGTTATGTGATGCTTTCTTGTTTTGAAGTCTGCTTTGTCTGAAATTACAGCTTTCTCTGATTAGTGTTAGCATGGTCTATCTTTTCCCTATCCCTTTACTTTTTTTTTTTTTTTAATCCCTTTACTTTTCATCTGTTTATTTTTAAAGTGGGCTTCTTGTAGACAAAAGATAATTGAGTCCTGTCCTGTTATGCCTGATAGTCTCTGTTTTTTAACTGGTATATTTATACCATTCATATTTAAGGTAATTACTAATATAGTTGGATTAATATTTACCATGTTTATAATTGTTTTCTACTTGTTGCGTTTGTTTCTTTTTTTTAATCTTCCCTTCTTCTCCTGACTTATCTGGTTTTATATGATTCCATTTTCTCCCTGCTTTTAGCACATCAATTAAATTTCTTTAAAAATTTTTGTTGTTGTTGCCCTAGAGTTTACAATAAACATTTACAACTAATCTAAGTCCACTTTCAATAACTATATTGCTTCATGGTACCTTATAGCAGAGTATTCCCAATTTTTCTTCCCATCCCTTATAACATAGCTGGTATTCATTTCACCTATCCATATACTATAATCACCCAATACTTATGTTGCCGGTTTTTTGCTATTATTTTTGCCATATTTACTTTGAACAGTTGTCTATTAGATCAATTAAGAATAAGAAAAATAAAAGATTTTATTTTACCTTCATTACTCCTTCTCTGATATTCTTCCTTTGCTTATGTAGATCTCAGTTTCTGACCTACATAATTTTCCTTCTCTTTGAAGAACTTCTTTTAATATACCTTGGAGGGCAGGCCCACTGGTAACAAATTCCCTCAGTTTTTGTTTGAGAAATTTTTACTTCTCTTTCACTTTTGAAGGATAATTTTCCTGGATACAGAATTCTAGGTTGATGGGGTTTTATTTTCTTTCAATACTTTAAAATCTTCACTTCATTCTCCTCTTGTTTGCATGGCTTCTGAAGAGAAGCCCGATGTATCCCTCTGTGGGTAAAGTGTATTTTTCCTCTGGCTTCTTTCAGGATTTTCTCTTTGTCTTTGGTTTTCTGCAGTTTGAACAGGATATGCTTAGGTGAAGATATTTTTATATTTTTGCCTACTTGGTATTCTCTAAGCTTCCTAGATCTATAGTTTGGTGTCTGTCATTAATTTTGGAAAATTACCAACCATTATTACTTCAAATATTTCTTCTTCTTCTCTTTCTTCTCCTTCTGGTATTCCCATTATGCATATGTTACACCTTTTGTAATTGTCCCACAGTTCTTTTTGTTTTTTTCCATTCTTTTTTCTCTTTGCATTTCAGTTTGGGAAGTTTCTAATGACATATCTTCATGTTCAGTGATTCTTGCCTTGGCCATGTCCAGTCTACTGATGAGCCCATTAAAGACATTCTTCGGGCTTCCCTGGTGGTGCAGTGTTTGAGGGTCCGTCTGCCGATGCAGGGGACACGGGTTCGTGCCCAGGTCCGGGAAGATCCCAGGTGCCGCGGAGCGGCTGGGCCCGTGGGCCGTGGCCTCTGGGCCTGCGCGTCCGGAGCCTGTGCTCCGCAACGGGAGAGGCCACAATGGTGAGAGGCCCGCGTACCGCGCAAAAAAAAAAAAAAGACATTCTTCATTTTGGTACAATGTTTTTGATTTCTCACATTTCCTTTCGATCTTTGCTTAGAGTTTCCATCACTTTATTTACAGTCCCCATGTATTCTTGCACGTTATTTACTCTTTCCATTGGAATATACTAACCAGAGTTATTTTAAATCCTCTATCTGTTTAATTCCACAAATCTTTGTGATATCTGAGTCTGGTTCTAACACTTGCTTTGTCTCTTCAGGCAGTTTTTTCTTGTCTTTTAGCATGCCATTTAATTTTTTGTTGAAAGCCAGACATGATATATCAGGTTATGGGTACTGAGGTAATGAGACTTTTAGTGTAAGGCTTTATGTTAATCTGGCTAGGAGTTGATCTGTGTTTAAGGTTTGCTGTAGCTGTAGGTATCAGAGGCTTCAGTCCCCTAGAATTTCCTTGTTTGTTTGTTTTTTCCTCCCCTGTTATCTTTGGGTTTCCCTAAGAACTCTTTCTTAGAAAGAGCCTGTGTCTGCAGCTCTTTCAGCTGTAATCCACTGTTATTATACTGAAGACCTGCTGTATTAGCAGTAAGATGTTGGGGAGGGAAAACATTCTATATTCTTATTATTAAATCTCAGATTTTTTAGTTGGTCTGAGTCCCTGGGCTGTGACCTTTGGAAGCATATCTTAGCCCTTATTTTTTTTCCTCCCCTTAAATGAGACAGTATGGCTAAAGAGGCTGCAGTTGTTTAACTGCCCTTCCTCCAGGTCAGACAAGGCTCTGGTAAAGTAGTTTCTCGGAGGGATAGGCCTTTGTTATGGAAAAAGCTCTGGGCGTATTTCAAAGGTCTATTTCTCCTGCCCAAAAGAGAGGGGATTTTTCTCTGATCTTTATCATGTGAACCTGGTAGGGTTCCTGGGGGTAAAACTCCTGAATGTATGGTAGGCCTAAGACTGGGCCTCTATTTGTTTTTCGTTTGTTTGTTTTTGTTTTGTCTTTAATATTTATTTATTTTTATTTTTGGCTGTGTCGGCTCTTAGTTGTAGTACACGGGCCCTTCACTGCAGTGCACGGGCTTCTCTCTAGTTGTGGTGCACAGGCTAAGTAGTTGCTGCATATGGGCTCCAGAGCAAGTGGGCTCCGTAGTTGTGGCTCACACGCTCAGTAGTTGTCGTGTGCGGGCCTAGTTGCCCCGCAGCACATGGGATCTTAGTTTCCCGACCAGGGATCGAACCCACGTCCCCTGCATTGGAAGACGGATTCTTAACCACTGGTCCACCATGGAGGTCCCCCCTATTAGTTTTTAACTTTCAAGCTAGTCCACACTCAGCTTCCAGCAGTTCATCAAAATTACTGTTTAATAATAATTAAAAAATAAAGAAAAATTTAAAAATAAAGATAATAAAATTTTTAAAAATAATAAAAAAATAAAGAGGGAGGGAGGAAACTTTGGGAGGTGATGGATATGTTTACGGCATAGATTGTGGTGATGTTTTCATGGATGTATATGTATACACAAACTCATCAGGTTGTATACATTAAATATGTACAGCTTTTTGTATGTCAATCATACCTCAAAAGAGCAGTTTTAAAAATTACCATTTAATGTAACCAACAAGGACTTAATCTCCAAAATATACAAACAGCTGATACAACTCAACAACAAAAAACCAAACAACCCAATCAAAAGATTGGCAGAAGATCTAAATAGACATTTCTCCAGAGAAGACATACAGATGGCCAACAAACACATGAAAAGATGCTTGACATCACTAATTATTAGAGAAATGCAAATCAAAACTACAAAGAGGTATCACCTCACACCAGTCAGAATGGCCATTGTCAAAAAATCTACAAACAATAAATGCTGGAGAGGGTATGGAGAAAAGGGAACCCTCCTACACTGTTGGTGGGAATGTAAGCTGGTACAGCCACTGTGGAGAACAGTATGGAGGTTCCTTAAAAAACTAAAAATAGAACTACCATATGACTCAGCAATCCCGCTCCTAGGGATATATCTGGAGAAAACCATACTTTGAAAGGGGGCATGCATGCTGATGTTCACTGCAGCACTATTTACAATAGCCAGGACATGGAAGCAACCAAAGTGTCCGTCGGCAGAGGAATAGATAAAGAAGATGTGGTACATATATACAGTGGAATATTACTCAGCCATAAAAAGGAATGAAATAGTGCCATTTGCAGAGACATGGGTGGACCTAGAGATTGTCATGCAGAGTGAAGTAAGTCAGAAAGAGAAAAACAAATATCGTGTAATATCTCTTATATGTGGAATCTATAAGAATGACACAGATGGACTTATTGGCAAAGTAGAAATAGAGTCACAGATGTAGAGAACAAACTTATGGTTACCAAAAGGGGAAGGGGGGTGGGACGAACTGGGAGATTGGGACTGACATATATACCCTACTACCTATAAAATAGATAACTAATGAGAACCTACTGTTTAGCACAGGGAACCCTACTTAATGATCTGTGGTGACCTAAATGGGAAGGAAATCTAAAAGAGACTGGATATATGTATACCTATAACTGATTCACTTTGCCGTAGAGCAGAAACTAATACAACATTGTAAAGCAACTATACTCCAATAAAAATTAATTTTAAAAAAAGAAAGAAAAATGGGCAGATGATCTAAATAGACATTTCTCCAAAGAAGACATAGAGATGGCCAAAAAATCATGAAAAGATGCCCAATATCGCTGATTATTAGAGAAACGCAAATCAAAACTACAATGAGGTACCACCTCACACCAGTCAGAAAGGGCATTATTAAAAAGCCTACAAACAATAAATGCTGGAGAGGGTGTGGAGAAAAGGGAACCCTCCTACACTGTTGGTGGGAATGTAAATTGGTACAGCCACTATGGAGAACAGTATGGAGGTTCCTTAAAAAACTAAAAATAAAACTACCATATGATCCAGCAATCATGCTCATGGGCATATATCTGGAGAAAACCATAATTCGAAAATATACATGCACCCCAGTGTTCACTGCAGCACTATTTACAATAGCCAGGACATGGAAGCAACCTAAATGTCCATTGACAGAGGAAGGGATAAAGAAGATGTGGTACATATGTACAATGGAATATTACTCGGCCATAAAAAAGAATGAAATAGGGACTTCCCTGGTGGCGCAGTGGCTAAGAATCCGCCTGACAATGCAGGGGACACAGGTTCAAGCCCTGGTCTGGGAAGATCCCACATGCCGCGGAGCAACTAAGCCCGTGCGCCATAACTACTGAGCCTGCGCTCCAGAGCCCGCGAGCCACAACTACTGAAGCCTATGCGCCTAGAGCCCGTGCTCCACAACAAGAGAAGCCAGTGCAATGAGAAGCCCACGCACCGCAACAAAGAGTAGCCCCCGCTCGCCACAACTAGAGAAAAGCCCGTGCGCAGCAACGAAGACCCAAGGCAGCCATAAATAAATAAATAAATTTATAAAAATTAAAAAAAAAAAGAATGAAATAATGCCATCTGCAGCAACATGGATGGACCCAGAGATTACCACACTAAGTGAAGTAAGTCAAAGAAAAACAAATACCAGATAATATCACTTAATGCGGAATCTAAAATATAACACAAATGAACTTATCTACAAAACAGAAACAGACTCACAGACATAGGGAACAGACTTGTGGTTGCCAAGGGGGAGGGGTTTGGGAGAGGGGTGGAGCAGAATGTTGGGGCTGGCAGATGCACACTATCCATATAGGATGGATAAACAACAGGGTCCTACCGTGTAGCACAGGGAACTACAATATATTCAATATCCTGTGATAAACCATAAAAGAAAAGAATATTAAGAAAAGTGTATGTATATATACGTATAACTGAATCACTTCGCTGTACAGCAGAACTTAACATTGTAAATCAACTGTATTTCAATAAAATTTTAAAAATTAAAAAAACTAGAAAAAAGAATATGAAAAAGAATATATATATATATATATGTGTGTGTGTGTGTGTGTATGGATATAACTGAATCGCTTTGCTATATACCAGCAACTAACACAACACTGTAAATCAACTATACTTCAATTAAAAATTTTTTTTAATTAAAAAAATTACAATTTAAGTGTTCCTAACAGTTACTAGCTTTGGTAGCTTTTGCTTTCGGTCAGCTGATCTTAGCTGTGATTCTCTGTATTCACCTGCTTCTCCAGATTTCAGAGTGGCAGTCTGCCCTGGGACCTTAATTCTCTGATGGATCTAAAAGTTGTTGACTTCCAGTTTGTTCAGCTTTTTCTCGTTGTGAGGATGGGAGGGACAACTTCCAAGCGCTTTATACGTGGGCGCTGAAACCAGAGGTCCCCCCTCCTGGGGTCTTAACAGATTTGCCAAAAGCCTGTCTTCCAGTCACGGAACAGAAGGAAGGGCAAGCTGTTTTGGGGGCAGTGGTGGGCAAAGCCTGGAGCAGCTAACCTCACTACAGGTCCACTCAGAAGACCCTCCCTGTTCCTTGCAAGAGTGAGGTAACACCAGGGGAAACTGAGGTTCGGGGGAAA
>NW_006773157.1:1469838-1475100 GCF_000442215.2 Lipotes vexillifer | reverse complement strand
AAAGAGTCGTGAACCACATCCCCAGGACCCATCTGCCTCCTCATCCCTCTGCCAACTCTGACCTTCTGGATCCCCCTATTTCCTTGAGGGACCAGCCTGAGCTGTAGTGGAGGTGGAGGCATGGGGTCATGTGAAGTGGGTATGGGACTGAGGTCAGGATGGCCAGGCAGACCCATCAAACACTAGCTCTGTCCTTCACTAACTGTGACCTTGGGTTGGTCACTGCACTTCTGGGGCCTCAATCCTTTCTGTAAGCTAATAACCGTACCTCCCTGGTACAACTGTGGAGAGGAGGGAAATGCCTGGCACTGAGCCTGGCATATCACAGGGTATCATACAAACACATTTCCTTTTTCCCCCCCACAGAGCCCCTGTCACCTTCAGAAGCCAATCCAGTAGCCCTGCCTTGGCACTGACACCTCACAGGTCAGCCCCACCTTTCCTCCATCCCACTCCAGCCCAAGGGCCAGCCAGAGGAGGGAAAGAAGGCAGGCTGAAAGCAAGTAGCTACTGTTCATGGAGTCATGTACCAGGCACTGTTCCTAGTACTTTATGTGTATTCACAGACTTAATCTGCACACACAAAATTGTATGATCTAGGAAATACTGTTACCCAATTTTACAGAAAAGGAAAATCAAGGCACTGAGAAGTTTACAACAATAATCCCAGTAAGTGGCGGAGTCTGGGTTTGAAGCCAGAGTGCACATTCTAGGAAGAGAGGGGAAAGGAGTGAAGATCCTGGAACTTGAGAAGAGGGCTCATCAGAGGGAGAGTCCCTCCCACTGTATTATTGATACTTTGGCTGTGGGTTTTAAAGGGCTGGAGGCTCCCTCCAGGGTCCTCAGGGGATGCTTGTGCTAACACGGGATCCGGAGCCCCACAGGAGCTGGGCTGAGGCTGGTGCAGATCCCAGATCCTGTGATCCTGTCCCTCTACGTGGCAGGAAGAGGCTGGGGCACATGCCTGTGTGCCCCACCCCGTGCTTCTTTAACCTGAATGGGGATCTTATTAAAATGCAGATTTGGATTCAGCAGGTCTGGGGCAGGATCCTAGATTCTGAATTTCTAACAGTCTCCTGGGGAAGTTAGACACTGCTGTTCCAGGGACCACATCTGAAGAAACGAGATTCTACAGGACCCTGCATCTCAGGCCCATCTTCTTTCATTATTCTTATTTCTCACACTCCACCTGCCTGATTCCCCCTGTACTCCCAGTTCTGGAGTGAGAGTTCTCCCCACCGCCACCTCTTTTGAGGCAGGGCAGCCTCTGAAGGGCACTTATGAAAAAGCTACCCAGGGAAAGGTCAGCCCCGTAAACTAGTTTATCAACATGGGCCAAATGTGAGTTGGGCCCAGCATCTCCCATCACCTCTGAGGTCCCAGAACACTGGCTTCTGGCTAAAAAGCAGCGCTTAAGTCACCTGTAAGATGGAGAAATGATGACAACCTGAGCTCACAGGGTTGATGTGGGGATTAAATGAGTTAGCACGTGGAAAGCGGTTAGCCTGGAATCTGGCACACAAGAGGCACTCCTTAAGCATTACCTCTGAATTTTGTCAATAAATAACCAGCAAATGTGGGTTTGAAGTTGACTTACCGATAATGAAGTGCAGCGGTCCTCAAACTTGAGTGTGCATCAGAATCACCTGGAGGGCTTGTCAAACCACAGATCTCTGGACTCCACCCCCCAGAGTTTCTGATTTAGTAGGGCTGGGGGGGGGTGCTGAGAACCTGCATTTCTGACCAGTCCCCAGGTGATGCTGATCCAGGCGCCAATTTTGAGACCCTCTGATCTAGGGGAACTCCTGCCCCTGCCCCATGATGGGAAGCCTAGAGGCCAGGCCAGAGCTGGCAGTGCCAGGGCAGGTCACGCCGAGAGGTAGGAGCCCTCCCGGCAGCCCGGGCTCCAAGGACACCAGAGAGGGGCTCATCTGAGGCCCAAGGCCCCTCCGCAGGCCTCTCCTCCAGGCCCATTCCCTCCTGCCTGGCCCAGCGCCCCGGCCCTCAGAAGGCCCCTCCGCCCGGCTTTGTTTGCATTCCTGGAGCCTGCGTCAGCCAGGGCAGCGGGCATGTCTATGCGGGCAGGCCTGGCACAGTCCTGATGGCTGGCCCCACGCTCCAGGCCTCCTGGGCAGGCGCTGCAGTGGCCACGCAGGGCTCACTTAGCAGTCCCAGTGACTCACGCTTCCTCCCAGATTCCGGGAAATGCTTTCCTCCTGTTGCTGCTGCTGCTTTTTTCTTGCTTAATGAGAAGTTCTCTGCAGACTTCCATGGCAACCTCAGGATGGGGAGGCAGGGGGAGAAGGTGGATAAATCCATTCCCAAGAGGGGCCCCAAGAATTCCCATCTCTCTCTCACACTCACACACACACACACACACACACACACACACACACACACACTCTTGCCAGCCCTGGCCTGAGCCCCCAACCCACCATGGAGCTTTGGTCCAGGAGGGCCAGCCCCAGAAATGCTTGCTTTTATTAAAAAGGAATGGCCTCACAAAGGCACGACTGTAGGAGAGGTTGTAATTTGCCCAAATAAAACTTAATTTGATCCATGAAATAGCTGTGGTTTATTGTGTAATAGATGTGCTATGTGTTTCAATTTAATAGAAGCCAATATAATAAGGGGCCAGCTGGGGCCTCCAGAGGCCAGCCTCTTTCCCACCATGCACAGTAGGGCCACACAGCCTGCCCTGATGGCGGGACCTTCCGCCGAGAGAGGATGGAGAAGGGCTGGCCACAGACTCCTGGCCCAGACCACAGAGGCCTGTGGGAGAGACAGCCCAGGGACAGACGAGTAAGAGTGCTTGAAGACCAAAAAAAAAAAGGGAAAGAAATAAAAACCACCCTTTTCCCAAAGCAAGGCTGCGAGCGTGTGAGTCTGAGGAGGGGTTGTGAAGGCTGAGTTACTTTCCTGTCCCCTGCTGGAGTGGCAGGGCCACACCAGGAGCTGTGGGAGAAAGAAGGATGGGTCTGTCACCTGGCACGTGTAGGTGACATGTCTGTCACCTGGCACGTGCATCACCCTCTGGAGATGCCTTCAGGGATGGTCCCTGGGGAGTGGGTAGCTGGCTCGGCCCCCAGAGCCTTCGTGTGCAGGGTCGGGGCGAAGGGGAGGGAGAGCCAGGGGTAACGGGCTTACTTGGGTACGGTGGGGCCCCCAGAGATGATCCAGTCAGCACCCCCTGCCCCCAGCCCACCCTTGCAGCCCAGAGAGGATAAGTGAGCTGCATAAGCTCAAATAGCCAGGGAGCAGCTCAGCTGGCTCTCGTTCCATAAACCCTTATGACACACTGGTGCTGGGTCCGGGATGGTGACAGGTAGGGTGGGATGCTGGGCCGGTCTTACAGATGCCAGGAATGTTGACCAACTGACAGAAACCAGTAGAGAAGGGAAAGTGGGTAAAATTAGCGGGATCTCACATTTGTCAGCTCGGCATTGCTCTGAGCATGTCATGTGCATTATCTCATTTAATCCTCTTGACAACCCTGTGCAGTAAGGTATTGGTGGCCCCATTTTTCAAATGAGGAAATTGAGGCTGGGGTGGCTTGTCCAAAATCACAGTTACCCCGGGACCCTCTGCTGCCTTCTGCGGGTGGAGACAGCATCCAATTAGCTGCACCATCACCCCAATTCCCTACTCCTTTCTGGCTCCTGGGCTCTGATCCTGGGTCCAGGTTGCTCCTGATTCATTTTCTCCGGGACTGCTTCCCTAAAAAGATCTTTATTTGGCTCAGTGTGACCTTGGACAAACATCTGAGCCTCAGTTTTCTCGTTTGTAAAGTGGGAATAATTACACAAACCCCACAAACGCTGTTCTGGAGATTAAATGAGATACCATATAAAAAGCATCTAAGCCAGGGCCTGGCGTTCAGCAGATACTCCTTAAATCCATCTATTTCAAACAATTCCCACTGAGAGTACATATGCCAGGTAAGTTTTAGAAATTAGTTTAGGAGGGAGAACCACCTAGCTTTGAATTCCAACTCTGCCATTTACTTGCTGAGTATCTGGACAGGTTATTTCACCTCCCTGAGTCTCAGTTTCACCATCTGTAAATTGGACGCAACATTACCTGTTTCACAGGATGATGGGATAATTAAATGAGATAATAGATGGTGCTCAATAAATGATAGTTATTTCATCATCATCATCATTATTCTCTTCCTAAACTCTCTTCTATGGTATGGCCTCCAGCGTGTAGGAACAACAAGTCTAGTGCAATGCTGCCCCATAATCTTGCTTGAGCGGTGTCCCCTTTCCCCCAAAGACTTCTTAGTCTATCTGTGAACTAGGGTTTCTGCACTGAGGCTCTGAGAACCCTCTGTATCCTAAGCACACCAGAAACAAATCACACGTGAATCCAATGACTGAAAGAACGGAAAGCAGTTACCCTGGAAGCATCTGCAGGATATGGTCTCCTGTTCTTCCAAGGAAATGTCCTCTCTTTGCCAAACCCACTGTTGGGCTGAGAAGGGTGGGTCTGTGGGGCATCCGGAGGGATAGGAGCCTCGTTCGTCAGGGTGGGGTCTCCGAGGAACGGTCGCCAGGAGGTCTTCTCTGAAAGTCAAATGAAAGGGGAGATGCACCCCATCACCTCTCTGGGAACTGTGGGCATGTTCCTCTCCTCCCCTCCTGCCCTGCCAGCTCCCACCTGTGCCTGCCAGATGGCAGCGAGGCCAGGAAGCCCAGTTAGAAAGCCATGCTGTGGCCTGGTCATCTAAAGCCACAGCGTGAGGCTTACACGAGATTGGAGCCCTTGAGACTGTGACTCACCCAAGGTCACAGCAGATTGTGTGCATGTGTGTGTATGTGTGTCCACATTTCCCATTATGTCTTGTCGAGTTCCCTTAATCTCAGGACCTCGCAGAGGTGCTACAGGGGTCAAGGGAGCCAGTTGAGCCAGTGGAAATACACTATACAAATGTAAGGGTCATTTATTGTCGTTTAATACAGTCAAACTTCAACTAAGCAGAACACTGGCAGATAGAAATGTTTAATTAAGACTTAACACCAAATCCCTTTGGTTCAACATTTATAGTGGAGAGTCTTTTTTACAATTATAATTTATAATAAAGTTTAATATAATAAAGATAATGCATGCTTATTGTAGAAAATTTGAAAAATGTGAGAATGTATTAAAAAAAAAAAAGAATGCAGAAACCACCCCTAAGTCCACAACCCAGAAATATTCACTGGTTATATTTTATATATATATATATATATATATATATATATATATATATATATATATATA
>NW_006773157.1:1459830-1469733 GCF_000442215.2 Lipotes vexillifer | reverse complement strand
CATATCCACACCCCAGAGATATACACTGTTTATATTTTATATATATATATATATATATATATATATATATATATATATATATATATGCATTAATATCACAATATTGATATGTATGTATATAGTCAGCACTTTATAGGTGCCAGGGACCGAATTCAGTGCTTACTGCATTATTTATGTGTGTATATATGTAAATGAAGCATTTTACATATATGTACATGTATCACCTGCTTTTTTCCATTTGGCATTATATCATAACTTTTCCAAATAATTGAAAATATTCTAAAACATGATAATTTTTCTTTATAAAAGTCACACATGCTTATGGTAGGGTAAATAATTCAGAAAAATAGAAAGTGGAAAGGGAAAACTCTCCAAGTGCACTTTGGTCTCCCCTCCCATTTTCTCAGGCACAAGTGCCATCAACAATTAAACATGATTTTTAAAGGCTGCATAACATTTTGTCACATAGATGTGCCATCATTTCTGTCATTCCTTATTTTTGGACAGTTAGACTGTTTTAGAAATTTTGCTGCCGTAAAAAATGAGTATTTCTCAGGAAAGATCCCCAGAGGCAGAACTGCTGGAACAGAGGGCATAAACATTTTTAAGCCTTTTGATCCATATTGAGAAACTGATTTCCTGAAAACTGCCCCTGTTTGCAGGCCCTTCAGCATAGAAAGAGAACATTCATCTTATTCATCTCACTTCATCTCAGCCCCATTGAGCACTATTTGTTTTTTATAGTCCTGCCAAGGTGATAAGTGAAAAATAACATCTCGCAGTTTTAATTGAGGTTTTGTTTTCTAACGAGTTTAAACATATTCTCAGTCACTTACTTTTAAACATAAACATAAACTTAGTCACTGTTTTTCCTTTTGTTAATTTTCTTTTTGTGTCTGCTGCCCATTTTTTTTTTCTACTGAGGTTCTTAAATTTTTTTCTTTTTGATTTGCAAGTGCTCTTTACATATGTGTTGTTATTTTTAATTATATTTATGGGATGTTTTGATGCACAGAAGTTTCCAATTTTAAGCACACAAATATATACATCTTTTTCTTTATTATTTCTTCCACTACTGCTGTGCTTAAAGAGACCCTTCCAAAAAAAAAAGAAAAGAGACCCTTCCCATCCAGAGATCAAAATTGTTTTCACATTTTGCAGTCTCATCCATGTGGAATTTATTCTGCTCTATAGGGTGAGGTGAAAATGGAGCTATTCACGCTCCTCCCCTCCCCACTCCTCTGTCTCCTTGTTTTCCTCAGCACCACTCTGCGAAGCAAACCTTCCTTTCTAGGGGACTCTGTGAAGTGTAGCAGCCCTAGGCACTGGGCCGTCACCACCTGAAGACACCCCCAGTCCTCCAGCAATACCTTTAACGTCTATACATCAGGCACCAGGGCTCTCTGTCCCCCACTGGGGACACAGAAACCAGCATAGCACCATTAACACCCTCAAGCAGCTCACAAGTAGAGAGAAAACAGGCCAGTCAACAGACAAGGACGGACATCCGGGTGCTGTGTGAGTCTCCGCAGGCAGGGTTTACCTGGGCCAGGTGAAGGGATGGCTGTTAAGGGATGGGTCCCACAGGAACTGACAGTGAGCTGGAGCATCGAGAAGTGAACATATTAAAGGACATAAAAGCACCCAACAAACAGCTGACCCAAGGGGGCCTGGGTGGGAGAAGATGATTCCCACCATCCATTTGTAACACATGTGTGTATCTCCTAATACATACATTAAACACTCATAAGGTTACTACTCTAAATGACAGGAAAGGAGTTTGACAATTAAGCACTGGAGCGGGCGAAGGGTATCTAGGAAGAGGGAACAGCTTAAGCAAAGGCTTGGAGTCACAAATCAGTTTGGCCTATTTAGGGACCATTGTTGGTTCAGCCTCAGGAGCGTGAGGGGACCAAAAAGGGCCTGATACATCCCATAAGGGGCTTGGACTTTGATGGGCAGCCAATGGATGGCTTTAGGCAGAGGAATGACTTGCCAAGCTGCGTTCTAGGAAGGTCCATCTGGCCACAGTGTAGAGAGGGGAACAAAAGGAGCTCCTGGAGGCCTGTGGAGGGACCCATTATAAGGCGGCTGTGGCAATGTCACAGAAAGATTACGATGTGCCAGAGCCATGGTGGTCTGGGGCTGCCCCTTCCAGCCTGGAAGTCTGTCCTTGAACAAGTTCAGCCTGTGCACACCTGGCCTTCAGTCACTATGAGATCCCACCCATGAGGGAGGATTGTGGGCCCCCTCGGCCCAGGCCCCAGACTCAGCGTGCTTGGCTTCTCTGGGGGTGAAGGTCAAGGACATAAAGACCACGGAGCCCAAAGGCAACCAGAGTCTGAAGCAAGAGCAAACTCAATCGAACCCTAGCTCTATCCCTCACCTCCCGCGAGACCTTAGGCAAAGTACTGAGCTCTTCCTAGCCTCATTCTTCCATATATGTAAAATGGGACAGCCATACCTATAAAAAGTGGTAGTGTGAGAGTCCAGTGTGAGTATTCCATTAGACCGTGTATGTAAGGTCCTTGCCTGTGAGAGAGGCTCAGTTTATGTCAGTACAACACCACTGCCCTAAAGAAAACAAGTGTTTTAAAACGAGAGCTTAGAAAAGGCCCTGCTTAACCCAAAGGAATGTCCAGGATTTCAGGCACAGGAAGGCAGGTGGCATCGCAGTCGACAAACTACAGCTTATAAAAGAACACTGGCCCAGTTTCTGTGTCTGACTAGCCCTTTCCACTCTGCTTTCTTTCCATCCCAGCCCTCTGTCAAGCCCTTACTCTCTCCTAAGTCACATCTCAGACCACATCAATGCTCCCATCAGTACCTCTAGTTTTCCAAAGCACTTTCCTGCTCCTGAGTTCATTGGTTCCTTGCAACCATGCTGTCAAAGCGGGCCTTAGACCCATTTCACAGATGAAGACACTGAGACCATCCCCATATGGGGAGGAGGTGTTAGTGAGCCCCTTGGCTACTCCATGCTCCCCTAGTCTTCTTAGCCTCCCAAGCATGGTGTCCAGAGCCAGGGCACAGGCTGAGAGGCATGAAATGCTATGAGCCAGGGTCTGTGAGGCACATGAAAGAATCCCAGTGCCTTGGCTGAGGGAAAGCTAGTGAGCACTGGAACAAGAATCAGATAGACCCAGTAACATCCCAGCACCACCAGTTGGCTGTGTGACCTTTAGGTGATCGCTTGACCTCTCAGAGCTTTTGGTTCTCATCTGTAAAGCAGGCATCATCCCACAGATGCTGAAGCACTGCCATGGGCATGCAATGAGAGAACTGGTGGTGTACTAGGTATTTACTGCTGTGTAACAAATTGCCTTGTTTTTAGAGAGACTATCTCCCCGAACTAGTCAGTCCAACCTGTCCCGTTTGTCAACACCACCAGTTAGATGGCATTTATCAGCCTGACCAGATGCCTGAGTGATGGGAGCAGACATTCAGAGGTGCCGACAGGTGTCCTGCATGGGAGGTGCAGGAGTTGGGGCTATCTCATGCTGTTTCTTATAACTTCTTGGTTTGGGAAGGTTAAGGGAAATGGCGATCAAATTATGATCAGAGCTATCTGGCGGCAGATGGCTAACCAAGCAGTAAATTTAAGGCATGCATATCAGTGTGGGAGGGTTGTACAGGGTGCCGTCCATCGTGAGGAAGATCCTGATGTCCAAGGTGTTCCCTTCCCAGGTGCTGGGTTTGCTGCTCTTCCTCCACTGCCAGAAAAGCTGCGTGTTCTCTCCCAGTGTCTATACTTTCATTTTTTCCCCACTCATCCCCTACTTGTACCCAGACCTTTCTCCCATAAGGGCCAGGTACGTGAGTGACAGGGCATTTTAATAAAATTTAACCCGAATTCCATTTGCATCCCCTTTGGTCGGACTACCAAGCATAGGTTGCATTAACAAGGCTGGCCTTTCAGGGAAAGTAAGAAGTAGCAGGCCCAGGAATGGTTAGGGCAGAATCTCGACATGAGCCCCCACCCTCTTCATCCTGGTTATCACCCAGGAGGTGGCCCAGAGTGGATGATCCCTTTCTGGGGGCAGCCACAATCAAAGACCAAACTGCCTTACTCAGGTGTATGGAGCAAGTGGAGGGGAGGGGGATAAAGTTGGGAATGTTGACTCGACAAGACCATCCCTATGGATGGCAGGGAGCAGGGACAGTCATGAACACCTTGACCATCCCTATGGATGGCAGGGAGCAGGGACAGTCATGAACACCTTGACCATCAGCCCGCTGTCAAGTGCCTTGTGCAATACAGGGACCAAGTGCCTTGTGCAATACAGTCGCACCATTATTAAACTGTAACTGGTCCCGAAAGCTGAAAACATGACCCAGATCGGTTTCAGGTGCCCCGACGTTGTGGCCGGAATTGGCTGATCAGACTGGAACAGCAACACCATAACCTGAAAATGTGTCAGCAGCAGGGAGGCACCCACCCACAGCCCCAAGACGGGGTCAAAGGTCCAGGGCAGTCAATCTCCCAAAAGCAGTCAGGAGCCGTGCCCACTGCAAGACAGCCAGGTCAACTTTGGGCAGCAGTCACAGGTCGGTGTGCAGTGTAGGAACATGGCATCCTTTACTTGCTCAGGCCTCTGAGGGCAGTCGTGTCTACTAGGATGACAGGTCCAGGCAGCAGTGGGGGCAGCCTGGGCAGGGCAGGCGTGCCAGTCGGTCTCATCAGAGAACAGACCTTTCCTGTAGGCGTCTGCAGGCGTGACCCACAAAGTTTAATCAATAGCCTCAATTTGTCATGACAGTTTATGACCCTGCAGAGAGGTGTCTTTAATCTGCCAGCTTGTAGTTCTCCAAGCAGTAGATGAAACAGCTAGGTCATTGGCTAAATCTAAGAGACAGTAAAACTATAGCAAGCTCCATCAAGAGCAGTGTTGGCTGGAGCTGTGAGAACAGTCTTGAGATCTGCCCACTGAGGCAGAGTAGCTGCAGCTGCCCAGTAGACACCATTGGGACAAACCCAACCTGCAGCAGTAAGAGCCCTGATACCAGTCCATCCTCCACCTATGGTTTCCTCTGGGAGTTTGTCTCGGGGAAATTTCCCCAAGAAGGTCAAAACTTCCTTAGAGCAGCTAGGACTCACAGACCTTTGACTGTCATCTCTGCCTGGATCTAAAGTTGGTATGACAGACTGCATGAGGGGCTGAGTCATCATCCTTCCCTAGCGAGTGTGACCTGTCCCACCCTCTTGTCTCCAAGTGAACGAGCCAAAGTTCTAAGAATCCTGCTGGTTTCTCCCCATAGCAGTGGTGAATTTCCCTCCTTTCTCAGCATAAGTGCCCGTCTCCCTAACTGCTATCTGAAAGGCAAGAGTGACCTCAGCCCACACAGGAGAAATCCTAGTGGTGGTTGTTTTCAGCGGGGAGGAATGGAGGCGGAACACTAGATTGACGAGGAAGTCCCACCACCCGGAGAGTTAGCCACGACCAGGGCAGTGTTTTGGCAGCTGTCTTTGAACCTCCTTCCTAGTACTCAGCCTGCAACCACCTCCCCAGTTCCTCCTCATTAAAAGGCCATATAATAGAGGGCCATCTATTGCCCACTTGGCCATACAACTTGGTCAACCTATTTGCTAGTGATTTCCATGGACTTCCCTCAAAATCCCATTAATTGGCTTGCAAGCCCCTCCTTTTTCCTCTTTCAGAGAGCCATGTCTCTCTAAGCATCCCATTCTCATCACTGTCAAGATCTATGAAGGATCTGAGATTTTAGCCTATTTGTAAGACAATAAGTTAGCTTGCCCTGTTTCCTGGATGCTGGTGGAAGACACGAGACTCCTGGGTCAGAGACAACAGACTTTTATTACTCACAGCACCACTGGCAAAGTGAGCAGTACTGGTTTTCTTGTGGTGCAAAGAGAGACAAGCAATGCCTTCACACTCAGTGGGGTGCTTTACAGGAGAGGAATCCTGAGCTTAGGGAACCCACATCTTTTATAATGGGCAGTAAAATGGTTGTGCTTTGCACAAGAGGGAGGCATGATCTCTATCTTCTAAGTCTGTTGGCTATCATATATCCTTGAAGAGAGTCTAGAAGGCAGTCAGTGCCTCTGCTTGCAAGATTCTCAGAGAGAGACCCATGGAGAGTCGTCGCCCAACACTACAAACTTTCTCATCTGGTCCCTACGTGGTAGAGGATATCATCTGCATCTTATGAATGAGAAAATCACAGCCCAGAGGAAACACATGAAAAGACCAGGTTCACAGAGACCGGAAAATGGTGGAGCCAAGATTCAAACATCTACACGCTTTCACTTTTCTCCAAAGCTGGCCCTGCATCCTCAGCAGCAGCAGCTTGGGCATAAGGCTTGATGGAGAAGGTGGCAAAATCTCTCGTTCAAAGATGATTTTCAGTGGCTCTGTGTCCCCTCTCTCCCCAGCCATGGCACATTCCAGAAGAGACTCACCTCAAAGGGCTTTGGCTTCTCCCGGTCACTTGGGAGCCCACCCCTGAAGCCTAGAAACTGTCACAGAAGGTGTTCGATGACATTGCCTGCTCCCTAGCGGGGCACGCCTGGAATCTCCAGGCTCAGAATCAGACAGAATGGGATCCCAAATATACAAACTGACAATTCCTCAATTTAAAACCTTGTGTGGCTCAAGCTGGTCCTTTTCCCCTGTGAGTCGTGGCAGGGCCACCCCTCAGCACAGCCAGGGCCTGGCAGAGATCCTGGCTGTGGGCCCGGATGGGGCCAAGTGGCCCCAAGGGTCAGACCTCAACCCCCTGGAGCCCCAGAGTGAGGAGAGCCTAGGAGCCAGCCAAGGCCTGTCACCAAGGTGCCACTCGGCTTTCTGGGGATCTGATGTGGTTTTTGACATGTATTGACATTATATGTTGGGCAACACAAAGCAGGGAATTCTTAAAGAGTCAAAATAGTTGTCGTCAGGTCCAGGAACAGCAACCACCCTCCCTCCATGGGTCGACGAGGAAAGGGAAGACGGAGCAGGGGTGGGAGTGGGGTCACCATTGCCAAAGGGTCTGCTTCCAATACACACACTTAGAAAGCACCGATATGCTGCCCATTTTAGACAATTTAAGGAACTTGGCCAACATTCTATGGCCTATGGAGATTTTTTTCCCCTTCTCTACAAAAACTTATGAATAGATGTGTTTCTGTTGAAATGTTAAGGAAAGCACATCTTAGACTGCATGCATGTACACAGTGTTGTTTATGTGTGTGTTTTTCTAGGCATTCCTAAAGCTCCATTTTGTTCACTGCTCAAAGATGAGAAATAGAAAGGGAAACTATTACAAATAAACATTTCCAATTAATTTGTTAGTTCAAACAAAACTGACCTCAAAAAGCTGGCAATAAACACAGTATTTTAAAAATTCAGCAAATGCTAAATGTGACTACAAGCAGGCCCTATTCTAACTGCTTTACAAATATAAACCCATTTAATTTCATCTTCCTAACTATCCTAGGAGGTGTCCATTCTAACAAATAAGGAAACTGAGGCTCTAGAGACCTTAGGTAACTTACCCAAGGTCACTTGGTTGGCGGCAGAGCTGGGCCTGGAGCCCTGGGAGTTGCCTCCAAAGCTTGTGTGCTCAGCAGCCATGGAAAGTCAAGTTCAGAACTGCTGCCATTCATTAGCAGCATTGGGGGTGAGGGTGGGTAGGAACATCAGCTCTGGAACCAGAGAGATCTGGGTGGGAATCCTCCATCTGATACTTCCTAGCTGTGTGACCTTGGGCAACTTACTTAACTCCACTGAGCCTCATCTATAAAACAGAAATAAGGATTAAATGAGATGATACAAAGTGCCTAGTACATAACAAGTCCCTCGATAAATGAAAACTGTTATAATTATTGCTAAACAAAGTAAGGGTTCTGTTACTAGCGATTGTCTCAGCTCCTCACAGCAGATCTAATAGGAAAACCCACCCTAAGTTCTGGAGTGAGCATCAGGGGCTCTCTAGAGCCCCTGGGCTCCCCCCAAAGGCACCATCAAGCCATCTGGTTTAGACCTTTCATTTTTGAGGGGAAGTTAAAGCCCAGTAAGAGGGGTCTCTCTCAGCATCACTCAGCCAGGTCTCCCACGGTGCCCCTAGGGAGTCCAAGGAGGTCACATTAAAAACCATCCGTTGGGCTTCCCTGGTGGCGCAGTGGTTGGGAGTCCGCCTGCCGATGCAGGGGACACGGGTTCGTGCCCTGGTCTGGGAAGATCCCACATGCCACGGAGCGGCTGGGCCCGTGAGCCATGGCTGCTGAGCCTGCGCGTCCGGAGCCTGTGCTCCGCAATGGGAGAGGCCACAACAGTGAGAGGCCCGCGTCCCACAAAAAAAAAAAAAAAAAGAAAAAAAACCGTCCGTGTCCTCTACTCATCACATGAGCTCCCAGTCTCACCCTCAGAAATTCTAGGCATTTCATCTATACTCCACTAGCCTCGCTGTGACCTGTGTTGAAAACAGCAAGGCTGAGAGGCTGTTCTAGCCTTTATTCCGGGTGACAGTCAGCCTAGACTGACTGTCCAGCATTCTCCACCAAACCCCCGACCAGGCCAAGGTGACACACAACTTCCCCTGGGTTATCCAGCTTGCCAGAAGTCAGCAAAGGTCTCACGATCCCGGGGTGAAGAATTGTAAAACTTTGCCTCCATACGCCTTTTATTAAAAAGCATAGGGAACACAACAGTGAGAATGCACTTAATGCCACAGATCTGCACACTGAAAGATGGTTAAAATGACAAATTTTATGTTATGTGTATTTTACCACAATAACACCACCAACAACAAAAGCATAGGGAAGATGAAAAAGTTCTAGGGATGGATGGTGGTGACAGTTGTACAACAATGAAATGTACTTAACGCCACTGAGTTGTACCCTTAAAAATGATTAAACTGGTCAATTTTATGCCATATATATATATATATATATATATATATATATATATATATATATATATATTTTTTTTTTACCACAATTAAAAACAAACAAAACCAAAAAATGATCTGTGCCCCTACCCTTCTTGCCTCTTGACTGCTTTGCTCAGACTGATCCTGTCTTCACAGAAGCCTTTGCAGCATCTCTGAGAAATCAGCTCTGGAAGGAGCCCCAAGTCAAGGGTTTGGCCCCCATTGGCCACTGCCTTGGTGTGTGACGCTGGTCACCACCCTGACCTCTCTGAGCCTCAGTTCTATGACAGGGATGGAACTAGATGTCCTCTAAGGGCCCTCCCAGCTTAGCCGCTCTCTGAGTCTGTGTTCTAAATCATCAAAGGAACACGCCCCCTCCCAAATCAGGAATTCTTGCCACCACATCCCCAGGAGGGTAGAATAAGACTATAGGACCTGGGGCCTGAGGCTAGGGGAGATGAGGGTTCTTAGGGGCCTGTAAGGAGAAGCCAGCTGGGGTTGTCATGGAGACACATGATACTAATAAACACACCCCCCTCTGGATGACTGCTCGTTCCTTTAGAGTTTATAAAAGACACCCACATCTATTACCTCCATGACCCTTTCATTCCACAAACATCCAGGGAGCCTATCCTCTGTGCCCGGCACTGGGCTGGACCAGGGCCAGGGGGGCCAAAGGGACATAAGACATCTCTGGCTTCTAGGAGACTCCCAGGGAGGAGAGAGGGGACAGCGGCGTGGGCAGATCTTGGATTGGGCAGGAGGGAGCATGGGCAGGCTCTCTGTATCCTGAGAGCACAGGCAGTCACCAGAGAGGTCACTGTCACTCGGAGGACTGACAGATTTGACAGTGACACCCACACCCATGGTCTGCACTCAGATTTGGGTGCAGACCATGACTCTGGGTGAACAGTGGATTGGGGGTGGGAGAGGGATGGAAGCCCAGTAAGAGGCCACAGCAGCTGTCAGGGGGAGGCCCTGGCATCACCAACAAGGGATGTCCCAGTGGGTCACTGACTCTATTCCTGC